>NC_142094.1:34985151-35288181 GCF_054644295.1 Miniopterus natalensis
CTTCATTGATTTCAGAGAGAGGAAAGGAGAGGAATAGAGAGATAGAAACATCAATGATCAGAGAATCATTGATTGGCTGCCTCCTGCATGCCCCTACCGGGGATGGAACCCTCAACCCGGGCCTGTGCCCTGATGGGGAATTGAACCCTGATCTCTTGGATCCTAGGTCAACTCTCAACCGCTGAGCCATGCCCGGCCGGGCTTAGACAATTTTTAATGTATTTAATTATTGTATATCTAGGAGCTGCTAAAAAAAAAAAGAGAAAGTGCCTATTAATAGCAAGATCTGCCCACAAGATTGTGTATCTAAATAGTATTTAATTTGCTGTTAATTCTCTCCATATACAGTGATGTCTAAAGATGCCATGGTTCACCCCAGGTGACATGCTTTCAAACTCCAGTTTGACAAAGGAATCTATTTTCTAAAATATAAAAGCAACCCAAGCCATAAATTCAATAGCTCAGTGCTATTTCTTGCAGTGTTATCATTTTAGAAGTCATTGAACAGATATTGTTCAAATTGAGGTTGTTTGATTTGTTTCTTGCCTAGGATCCCTGTCAGTCATTACTGATTTTTTGGCCTTATTTGTCATAGTTCTACAGCCTACCAAAAGAGAAACTTATGATAAAAATATTGGTGAAATTTTATAGATATTTCATTGTATCTCTTACAGTGCAAAAATAAAAATATTTTTGAATTACAGATGATGAAACAAAAAATTAGCAAAATGAAAATAAATAGACCTGTGGTTCCTAAATAGGAGATTACTGCACAGGAACATTCTTGAGTAGCATTTTTAACATTCTCAGAAGGACTCAGGGAACTGTATTGAAGGCCACAGACATGAACAGCCTAGCTCTGGTTTTAAAAAAAATAATGGATTTTGCCTAAGGCAGTGGCCTTTTATCACAGATTTATCAAATTTCATCTGTACAACATTAATCCTACAAGATGAGTAAAGTTTCTATGGTCAAAGGTGTTTGAGACACAAATTCACAAACATATTAGCATCAGGAATCACTTAAAACATTGGTTAACCCAGTATTTCTCAAAGATACCCTGCCAGCCTTCTTTTTCCCATATCATACCTATTGCTATCCCATAGAAGTAGAGTCCCACAGATCAAACTTTGGGAAATGGCTGGACCTTTTTACCCCTTGGGTCCTGCATCACTACCTGGTTGTGTTTATGAAGAGGGGTGTTCTTAAGGCCAGACAACTTTCTTACAATTTGATTCTGATAATTTCGATTCTTCCACTGTTGGCAACATGGCATTCTGAAAAAAAGGGGAAGAAAAGTTGATGATGCCTTGATGTCACTAAAGAATTGTGAAACCCCCATCCATTCAGTGAGCTCTCCATCTTCTCTTTCAACAGTGAATTTAGGAGGCCGAATACCAGACTCTTCCTTCCCTAAGGATTCTACCAGCTCCAGTCTCCTGTGATTCTGAGGTATTGCTTCAGATTCCTCTTCCCTCACCAGCAGCACCCCCACAACCTGATACCCAAGAATCATCTCTTTATGGGTTAACAGTCTGGCCAAGCCTTTCTTCTCCTGGGACTCTCCAGTAACTGGTTAGAGGAGGTCAATGGGCCCTCGCCATGTCTTTGGAGAGCCTCAAGTGAAGATATTCTTGCTGACTTCTAGTCCTTAGCTTGCAATATTCTGAGCTTCTATATTTCCTGAGCCTGGGGCCTAAGGTCATTTCTGTGATATAAATGGGCCACCAATCCAGGTGTGGTGCCATCAGGTGTTAAGGTGCATGCGTCTTCTGGCAGGAGCTGAGACAGCTGTGAGATTTTCTTTTTCTTTCCTTTGTTGTTTTATTTGAAATATAACCCTGAATAATTACTTTTTAAAAAAATTTAATTTTAAATGTTACATACTTGGAGAAAATGTGAAAATTACACACACATGCATGCACATATACTTCTATATATATAGGATATCCCCCCAAAATGTATACACACTTTAAATAATTATTAACTCCAATTAATTAAATCTGTAAAGAAAGAAACATCAATTGAGCTACCAGAAAAAAGTGTGTATACATTTTGGGGGGACATCCTATATTTATGGAAGAAAAAGGAAATCACCCATAATTTCACCACCCAGGAATAACAACTGTTGACCTAGGGTCTTGATCCTCTGTATGATCTGAGGACCAGATGCAGTTAGTGCTACATACATGCTCGTGCCTTTTCCTCCCCTTGGAATCTATCTGAACATTATGACACAAAGAGAGTTTTGTTTTATCATTAACTAAGGAGAGGAGAGTTTGGGTTGATAAGGAGAGGAGAAAAGCTGGTATGAGTAGTAGTACAATATCTTACCCCTGCCCAAGCCTTTTCCTGGATTTGAACATTTATGGTCAGAGGCATGAGGGCCCCAAATCACCATTCAAAAAAGACTGCCAGCCTCTGGGCTGAGTAGAGCTACGTTGGGTCCTAGTGACAAAGTGAGGTCCAGAATTGGAGAGAGGAACATTTTTCCAACCTCTGAGTCAAACCCAGTGTTTTGAAACTCCAAGGACTGCAAGTGAACCCTTGGTACAGAAGACAGGATTTTGACTGTAGGCAATGGTAACAGTGATGTTTCAAGGTCAGAGAACAAGGACAAGTGGACCAGGAGAAAGAACTGGGAGGATGCTGAAGCTGACCATGGTGAGAATACATGAGATATGAGACACTCCTTTGGAGATTCCCCCAAATTACTAGGAAATATTTTGAGAGGGCTTAATTTCTAGGAATTATCCTAATAAGAGTCTGGGTTGCAACAGCCATTTATTTATCTAATAAATATTTATTGAATACATACCACGAGCCAGATATTCTCCTGGGTTTTAAGAATATGAAGGTAAACAAGACAGATAATGTTCTTTTTGCCTAGGGAACTTAGACTCCAATAGGGGAGATAGGGAGATAAACTTGATGATGAAAATTACTTTCATTTGTCTGGTAAGGTCTGGGACATCTGTGTTTGTCTATATGTGCAATATATACACACATATATGAATAACTGTATACATATATAGCATGTATATACACATACGCATTACCAAGTTTTTAATAAACAATATATCATAATCATTTTTGTAATTAAATATTGTACTAATGCACAATTTTGAATGCCGACATAATATTTTCTGAGCTGGCCATGTCCTCCCTTCTATAAACCCTCTCTCACGTTGAACATTTGGTGTATTATATAATAAGTCGTGATGTTTAATTCCAATTACCTGACTCCAGCCCCACTCTCAAGTCCCCAGTATTTTCCCTGCATCCCTGGAAGCTGATTCACCTGTGTCCCGCCCCGCCCTTTCTGATGCCCAGCGGCCTTGGCTACTCGGGCGGCCTCTCTTCATGGCTTGAGCAGACCTGCAGCCCCTCCCACCGCTCCCGGAGCAGTATTGCCCGGCCAGTGGCTGCCTGGGGCCGTCATGGTGCCAAAGCTGGGCAGGATCTCGTGGCAGAGTGGGAAGGACAGCTCTCTCATTCACACGACTTGCCTTTTCCCAAAAGGTGGCCAACACAGTATAACCTTGGGCCCCAGAAGTGTCGCGTAGTTCAGTGAAATGACTCTTTTAGTTTTCCATTCTAGCCCTCCCTCTTCCTAGGCCTCAAACATGCCTCTGGGGCATGGGTAGGGACAGATGCTAGACAGTAATTTTTACTCTGCCTTAACATCTCTACACCCTTCCAGGGTCCAAGCCTTTATTACTAGGCTGCCTGGTTTCCTCCCTCTGACCGAGCTGCTTTCCAGAATGCTTTACAGCCACACACTCACTTCTCTCAGCACCCCAACCTGGATGTGGACATCTGTACCACTCTCCCAGGGCTCCAGACAAGCCCTGCTCTTTCTAGACCGAAACAGTAAAACCGAAACAGTAAACACAGCTCAAGGTCTCTTGCCAGTCTTCCCAGTGCTCCAAATATGCCCGAATTCCTAGAAATAAATGTAGCCTGGCAAGGTGATAGGCCTGGTATGATGAACTTATTATTATTAATATTAACCTATGTATCCCTGATTTTCTTTAGCTAATATTCCTCCACGAAAATTTCTGGATTCAAGGATATGAAGATTCTTAAGGCTTTTGATATGTATTACTGCATTTGGCCAGGTGTAGAGAGAGCAGACCGGGCTTGCTTTCGCATAGAAAGCACAGAGAATAGAGGCCCTGTTTTGTTTGAAGCAGGAGGGCACAGAAGTTATGTAAAAATGTCAGCATCAGACCTCTCTTTGGTGGAGTAACTCAGTCATCGAAACAAACAATCCCCAAGAGCTCAAGGTCATTGCAGGGGGGGAGAAGGCACAAACAAGTTTCTTATTTTTCAGCTTCCCTCTCAATCTGCCACCCTCCCAGTGGTCACACAGCTTCCCCGGGCTTGGCCCAGCCAGGTGGGAGGGCTGCTCTCTGACTGCCTGGGAAAGATGGTTTCAGAGATGGACTCACGCTCTGAGGAGCGGACTCGCTGGTCCTTTAGGAACATAGGAGAGGGCTGCTGAAGGATTCCTGTGTGTCTCATCAAAAGATCAGCCCTCTGGATGTCTGCATCCTTCTGGAAGCATTTGCTATAGGTGTTTTCTGGAAATAGTACACATTGCCTGGAAATGGCGTAAGCTGGCTGAAGAAGAGCACGCTTAAGACAGCTCCACTTGCCCTGGAAGTCCTGTCAACTGTACCCCTGAGAGTCCCAGGCAAGTGGGGACAGTTGGTCACCCTTCCCCACAAAAATGCCAGGTCTAAAGCTCCCACCTTTGGGAGACCAAACAAGTTAGATAATCAGAAGGAAGAGATAGTGAGTCTGGAGGGTCTGGTGAAAATACATTTGGGCTGGAAACCAGAAGCCCTGGGTTGAGTTGCTCTCTTTCCTGTGCAATGAGCGCTGAGATCTTGGGGAGCTAACCCTCCTCCCTGCGTTTCATTTGTCTCATCTGGAAAACCTTAGTAGTAAACTAGCTCCTGGGATAGCTGCAAGGATCAAACACGATATTGCCTAAGAAAGCACTTTGTAAACGGCAAGACCCTGGTCAGTGTCATGTGGGCTTCTTGTTCGAAGGCATTTATGGTCAATGACACATGAGTCTAAGCGGTGATTTATTCTCTTTATTCTGAATTTCATTTCTCAGCCTCACATTTAGTTCAGGGTAAATAAACACACATGTCAAATGCCATAGCCTGTGACTGGGGCCGAATCTGAAATGGGGGCGAAAGGGTAGGCTCGCAGGAGAGCTGGGTGAGCCTCGGAGGGCGGCCCCCATGCCATTCTGGGAGAGGGCGGCGGAGACTTTTGTGCTCCAAGCACCTCCGCCATCTGTGGGTCTTCTCCCCGCGGCTGTCTCATAGGAAGAAGCATGAGCCTGGGGTGAAGGTAGGCTGCAGATTAATTCAGTTCTGTCAGTCCTGGAACAAGCTTTTCCGAAGAGCAATCAGTAAATAACTGAAGGATGGCAAAGAAATGGGTTGCCTTTTTTTCTTCTTTATTTTTTCCATTGTGTCAGAGCCCAATTTAGTGAAATGGGCCTTTAGTAGGGTGTGTTTTAAATAAGACGCTCTGTGGAACACAAAACATGATGGGCCATGTGAATTGCTTTTTGTGTTCAGAGTTTTTGGTGCCCACATTTGCCTGACTGCCGCTCTGCTACTTGAGAGAGAGGGGAATAGAATGGAAAATGCTGAAGGCACTACAGAGGGCCCATTATCTCCGAATAATCCTTCCCTTTTAGAAAGTCGCAGCAGCAAGGCTGGGGGCAGAGAACAGATGTGGCTCGGGCTCAAGAATACTTAGAACCCAACCCAGAAATCCAACTATGGGAATAGCTGACATCCAGGACGAAAGGCCACCGTTGGCCTGGTTCTCACTGAGCCATAGTGTCTAGCCCCTCAAAATGCAAATGCTGTTGTTTGCAGCACAAAAGCCCTGATTTTCCCTTCAACAGAGCTTGTACTATTAAAATAGCACGTCTTGTGTGTAGTTGCCGCACATTCTTTCCATTTTTTTTTTTTTTGGTGTGAGTCAGAGTGCAGATTCTCGACAAGACTGAAAAGAAAACCATCTAATTTACATGGGCACTGAGTATCCACATCTGGATAGAGTTAGAGTGAGCGGGAATTACTTGCAGCATTTAAATAGAGGCGTGCAGAGCTTCTTTCTCCTGACCATATGAGGCATTCACATATAATTCCATGAAAGCAAAACCTAAAAGTCTACTTCTTATTAAAAGGGACTGTGACTAGTATGATTCAACCATTACAGGAACTGACCCAAACCTAAAGGCTCACAATGAGAGGCACGAGGCCAGCAGACTCTCGCCACCCTTCAGATACCCAGTGTTAACATGCACATCCCCGTTGGAAGCATGCCACAACCCACCGTGGCTGTGCCAGGATGCTGGCAGGATCTGAAATCTGTCCCACTTGGAACTTCCAAGCATGGTGGTGAGCTGCAGATGCTGGGAAAACCGGATGGAAGTCATGGATGGCATCAGGCCTCATGCAGATGGATTTTGTACACATTAATGTCAGCATTGATAGACCTGTTTCTAGTTCAAATAAAATGGGAAGAAAGAATATGAATAGCAGATACCCAGGCCTGAAAAGAATGTGAATAGATGTTATAAGCATTAGGAGACAAGGGGAAAGATGAATAAATGGCTGCCTTCTGAGAGTGGGGGTTCATCGATACTTAATCACTGGCATCTAAGGAAAATCTATGTGTATTTTACAACTGAGCAGATGTCTTCATGAATGTCTGGATGGTGGTAATACTGTTAAAGACTCTACTGAGTAAACTGGTAAACAAATATAGAAAATTATATTGTTAGAGGGCTAACAAGGCAGAGAATAAATGTCATTTTATGGGCCTGTTCTCATGACAACTCACAATATGGTAAGACAATGCCCAGCTCTATGGATTTGCTGAATCCTAGTTTCTCCATGTTAGCTGTCTGTCAGGTGATATCTGGTAGAATTTTAGGCATCTGGCCTTGACTTCTACCCCGTTCTCTGTGTCCCCCTACAGTCTCGTAAAGCAACACATTATTGTCCTTACAGTTGACTCCATCAAAATTCCTTTTAGTCTGTTTTATTCAAGCCATTGCACTTGGGTTTTGTTGTGATAGCAGCTTATGCTATATCCTACCTAACACAGAATTTGCTGTCAGAAGTGGGGTGCTACCATAACAAAACCAAATAAGGGGCTTAGTGGTTGGGTAGCAAGAGACAAAGAAAAACACTGCAAACTGGAAATCTGGTGATTGTTTTAAGCCATGCAGAATATTTGAAAACATTGTAATGAAACCCCAGAAGATAATGCATGGTGCTAGATCCAGAAACTTTAGTGAAACTGGTTGAGAAAACTCAAAATGTTGATTTGTTCTAGAAACCTCTTGATGACCTCTGGCTAATTATAAAAGGTGGATCATATTCTAAAAGGACACCTTTAGCAGGTGATAATATTGTGCCTCAAGACCTCCCCAATAAGACTTCTGGTCCAGACAGTGGGAGCTAAGTCAGAAGCAAAAATCAGATGAAGGATGTTGCCTTCCCACTCAGACTATTGTTTCAGATGATCCCAAGGTTGCTACAATAAGAGGGAGAGAGACAGAGAGAGAGAGAGAGAGAGAGACAGAGAGAGAGAGATAGGTGGAGCATAAATATGAGTAAATATAAGATCAGTTAAAAAACATAACTCTGTGTGGATGAGCTCTTTGGCTGTAGTTACATATATGTGGAATCAACTGGAACCACATAGCCAGAAGCCTGTAATTCTTCCATCCCTAAAACAACCCTAATCCCCCAAATATGCCCCACGCAGGAAGTGCATTTCCAAAGCTGCCCAGCTCCGCAAAGGCCTGCTCTGAGCACTCACTTCAGATGGGCAAGCAAGAATCATGGAGAGGGAAGGTCATCTCAGCGGGCGGAGCAGCACCAAATCACAGACACCTGCTCAGTTAGGGAGGGAAGCCCTGGCAGTTGCTATGGACAAGTGACTGCTGTGTTTTTCCATCCTCCCCTTTCCTAATGGGAGTTTTAAATTCCAGTTTGTTCCTTTCTACTCCATCACCGATACAGGGAGTGTGCGTGCGTGTGAAAGGGGCGTTAGCATTCCATCAGACCCTGAGAAGCTGCCCCTAAACGATGGATAAGATTGCTCCTCTTGGAGAGCTTGATACAGTAGCTAGATGGGGCATTGGGCTGACTGTCCCAGGGATGGGACAAGTGTGCTCCAAGCTCTTTGCGGGAAGAAAGGTACAGACAGATGCTTGAGTGGCTGAAGAGGGGACTGTGGCGGAGACCACTGGTTGCCCTCCGTCACCTATTCTTTTCTTACTTTACTGACAGTCATTTCTCCAGATAGACCAGCAGCAGCCCAGGTAACAACATCGGTTCCAAGCCGTTTTGGAAGCTGGTTGTGCCAATGTGATAGGTCCTAGACATTGCAATGTGAACAGACGTGGTATGTGCCGCTTCTGCACTGTGCCTTTATAAGGCACAGGCAGGAGCCCTGCGTGGCCTTCCCCCCCCCCCCCCCCCCGCTGTCTGGCATGCGGAGGTGGTGGCGGGAGCTGGACCATGCACGCACCCTGAGCTCAGCCATGTGCATGGAAAATGGAAGAGTGGCTTTACCTTGCTTCTTCTGGCAACCTTTAGGCCATTACACGAGAGAGAATAAACTTCTATCTTGTTTAAGCCACTGCTGTTTTGAGTCCCTTTATTATAGCGGCTTAGATTCGACTCTAAATAATTTGGTGGTAACCAAAAGCATGCCCAACCCATGAATTTATGGAAATCTGGTAGAGGGCTTCTGCATTAGGGATTAAAGCCAAATTTTATCTATATCTCAAGGGGCAGATGAGGAGAGAAGATAAGATTTAGATCTCCTGTGGGCCTCCCATTTCCCAGAACAGACTAGAAAATCTAGACAGGAAGTGGAAATGCTAATATTGCCACAGCAGCAGAGAGCTGGCCAGGAGGCAATGCAAACCTCAGTCTCTGCCCGAAGATGTGGGTGATTTCTAAATGCCAAGCGTCATCAGGCCCCCTTCTGACACCAATGCTTACAAACCAATACTTTGCTTCTGTGCGGGAGAGGAAGAGAGGCAAACACTTTTTTTTTTTTTTTTTTTTTTTTAGCAGAAAAATGTATCCAATAGGTTTTAAACAAAGAGAAATGCAAAAGATATTTTATTTCTAAATTTGTCAGTCTCTGCACTAAACCTCGAAAGTCCTGTTATGGGTTTTTTGAGAGATCTTATACAAAAGAATAATTAAGATTTCTTGGGATTCTTGGAGCAATCTTTCTATGTAAGTCACAGGGATGTTCTAGCCACAAGTAAAATGGAAAATTTAACTTGCTTTGCTGCCTCCAGTCAGGCTCTGGCAGAAGCTTTGCTAAGGGCAACTGAAGCAGTCTGAGTCTATGGGCATCAAATAAACGCTCACCCAATTGCTTATGTCTCCATTCTACCCACGGAAACAGACGGTGCTTTACATCCTAACCAGCCTTGGCCAATCACCTGGCTCTTGCCTTAGATTCGAGGAAGACTGAAGTGACTTGATGGTGAGGGGCAGCGATGGCACTTGAGCGCGGTCCCCAGGCATCCAGCCACTGCTCTGCCTCACTGGCTCTCCTTACAGCTTCCCCTGGGCGCCTCGTCACGGGGAGGCTCGCACAGTGTAGGACTCCCACTGGGGTTTTCAACATGTTGCTTAAGGAGTTCTGCATTCAAGCTTTGCCATACCCACCCTTCTTTAGATGAATCCTCCACTCTTACAAAAAATTTTTTATTGCATTTATTGGGTGACATCGGTTAATAAAATTGTATGGGTTTCAGATGCACAATTCTATAATACATTATCTGCATATTGTACTGTGTGTTCACCGCTAAAAGTCAAGTCTCCTCCCATCACCGTGTATTCCGTCTTTACCCTCTTTTCCCTCCCCTCACCCCCTTTTCCCTCGGTAATCACCTCACTGTTGTCTGTGTCTACGGGTTGTTGTCGTTTTTGCTTAATCCCTTCATCTTTTTCACCCAGCCCTCCAACCCCCTCCCCTCTGACAGCTGTCAGTCTGTTCTCTGTATCTATGAGTCTGTTTCTGTTTTGTTTGTTAGTTTATTTTGTTCATTAGATTCCACCTATAAGTGAAATCATATGGTGCTTGTCTTTCTCTGACTGGAAGGCTCCACTCTTGAAGGCAGGCGGCCATCCATGCATCAAACAAATATTTACAGACCACTAACTACAAGTTGGGTGCTATTGTAGGTGCTGAGGATACAGTAGCAAGAAACAGACAAAAATCTCTGCCTTCCTGGAACTTACATAACAGTAAACACCATAAATTATATGAAATGTTAAAAGTGCAGTAGGAGAAAACGGGTAAGGGGGATAGGGCGTGCCACACTGAGGATGGTGGTAGGATTTTATATTGGGTGATCAGGGTGGGCTGTACCGAGAAGTTATTATTCCTGCAAGATCCTGAAGGAAGTAGGAGAATGGACCATGTGACTATTTCAATGAGGAAGCACCTGGTCAAGGGAAAAGCCAATTTAAATGCCATGAGGGTGCCTGGCTTTTTGCATTCTTTGTAAATGCTCATGATTCTCTGAAAGAAGTTTCTCTCTCTCTCCCTCTCTCTCTCTTCCTACTTCTTTTTCTTTTTTAATTTTTAAAAAATATATCTTTATTGATTTCAGAGAGAGGAAAGGAGAGGGAGAGAGAGAGATAGAGACATCAATGATGAGAGAGTCACTGATGGGCTGCCTCCTGCAGGCCCCGAATGGGGATCGAGCCCACAACCCGGGCATGTGCTCTGATCAGGAGTCGAACGAACCCTGATCGCCTGGATCCTAGGTTGTCGATGCTCAACCCCTGAGCCACACCCGGCCAGGCTCTCCTCCTACTTCTTTATAAGTTTAATTCATTTAAACCTCACAACAGTCCTAGGATGCAGATAATATTATTATATTCATTTTACAAATTGGGGTACACAGAGATTAAATAACTCATCTCTGGTAACACAAGGAGTAAAGATCAGAGAAGAGATTAGGACCCAAGGATGTGTTACCCCAGGATTTTGGTAGGACAGCCAGCACTTTTTAACCATAATGCTCCAAGGTGCCCACCAATCTGCTACTAATAAGACAGAGTGTGCTGTCTAGTCATAGGTAAGGGTCAAAGTCTTTGCTAGGTCTTCTGAGAATTAAGCCCACATTTGGTGACTGATTCTAAGTATGATCCCCGTGGTGGAAGTGGATCTTCCATAAACAGGAATGGCTGCTGAAGAGGGGAGGGGACCTGTTTTCTTTAGAAAAAAAAATCCAAGTTGCATGGGAATGCACCACATGATTTTTGTGAATTGAAGTCAATTTGGCACCAACAGAAATAATCTTAGGAACAAAGTTTGTATACAGTATGTTCTTACGGAAACCACAGTTAGAATGTAGAGTAAACTGTTAAAGATAGACCCTTCTTTCTGGAGTTGCATTAGCTGTCTTTGGGTGGAGACAGCAAATTGTTTCGTTTATAAGCTTTGTACATCAAAAGCTAGATCTGCTTACACTTTAAAACCAAAAGGAGGAGAAAGACTTATTTTTAGCTATCTGAAATTTAAACCAAACCCAACACTGACATATGGATGTTTCAGGCTGCACAATGTCAGAAAATTTCTCAGAGATGACATTAAACAACAATACATTACTGCAGCTGTAGGAAGTCAGTGTTCTAAGGTTATAAAGTTATGAGATTCTTCTCTTATAACTTGAGTTAAAAGCTACTGGGCCACTGGGCTAAAAA
Organism: Miniopterus natalensis; assembly: GCF_054644295.1. NCBI lineage: Eukaryota > Metazoa > Chordata > Mammalia > Chiroptera > Miniopteridae > Miniopterus > Miniopterus natalensis. The sequence goes on from NC_142094.1 coordinate 34,996,950, forward strand.
TATTGGATTTCTCAGAATTAGGAAAGGCTGCCTGGGATTGGGGTTGTCATGTGGAAACTGAGTTCAGTCCCCTGAGGGTGAGGATAGCACTGTATCTAGAAGAAACAGCTTTTGGTATTTGGGGTGGGTCGATTGGCTGGCCAAAGGGCTATTTATGGCATTCAACTTGTAAGAGAAAGGTTTAATTTTTAAATTTTGTGTGTATGTGTGTGTATGTGTTGTAGATGACACACATATTTATTCAAGTAAGTTCCAAAATATATATTAATCCGAAAACAATTCACTAATAATCCCCAAACTTAAATAACCACTCAAAATTTTGGGGTAGACCTTTCCAAGTAGATATATAGATTTTGAAAAGATATAGATATTTAGACATATTAAACTATAGATTATTTTTACTCTATAGATTACTTGTACTCTATTATTGGGTGGTCTATTTTTTTTTAATTCTTATTTTAATGTTTTTCAATGTGATATTTCACTTAGCATTTTTCCATGCCATTAAATATTTTCCCACACCATTACTTTTACTTATATTCCATTTAAGTCTGTGCATGTTCCATACTTTACTCCATGAATACCTTACTGTGGTAGACATTCAAACATCAACATGCCCTAATCCTTGGAATCTGTGACTATGTTAGGTTACATGACAAAAGGAATTAAGGTTGACAACTTTCAGAAAGGGAGACTATCTTGATTATTGGCTGGGCCCAGTGGAATCACATGGAACCTTTTAGTACAAGAGGGAGGCAGAAACACAGGTACAGAGATGTGACCTGAAAAGAATTAGCCCCACTGTTGCTGGCTTTGAAGATGGAGGGTGGGAGCCATGAACCAAGAAATATGGGAGGTCTTTAGAATCTGGGAATGACCCTCAACTGAGAGCCAGCAAGAAAATGGGGACCTCAGTGCCACTACTACAAGGAAACAGGGACCTATGCTCCCCAACAACCTCCATAAGGGGATCCAGCCCTGGTAACACCTTGATTATAGCTCAGTGAGACTCGAAGCAGAGAACCAGTCAAGCCCACTCACTAGACCTGCCAAACTGTGAGATGAGGGATTCATGTGGTTTCAGCCCCTGAGTCTATTGTATTGTGTTAGAACAGCAATAAGAAAACCAATAAACCGATTGTTGCATTTCTAGGTAATTTTCAATTTTTTCTAAGCCTCACTCAAGGATATGTTTTTATTGATTTTAGAGAGAGAGGAAAAAAAGAGGAAGAGAGAGAGAAACATCGATGTGTGAGAGAAACTTTGATCGGTTGCCTCCAGTACACACCCTGACGGGAGATTGAAGTTGCAACCAGAGCATATGCCCTCGACTGGGAATTGAACCCACAACTTTTCAGTACATGGGCCAAGGCTCCAAGCAACTGAGCTACACTGGCTAGGGCTCAGCTAATGAAATAATGCTGCAGTGAACAACCTTGTAGCTAAGCCTTGATGTAGCTAAATAAAATATCTTTGATTATTTCTTTATAATATTTCATTAAAGGGGAACTACTGGGTAAGTGGTATAGAAAATTTTAAGACTGTTGATGTGCACTACATTGTCAAATTTAAAATGTATACTTTTCTGATTGGGAATGGGGCAAAGGGGTAAAGAAAGAACCATTCCTTTCTTTCAGTTATTGGTTCTAGTTATTGGTTTCCCTAGTGTGTACAGTATAGCTGCCCTCTTTTTAGCTTAGCCACAGCAGCCTTTGTGTGTTCTGTGTAGATTGAAATAATTGCTGCATTAGTGGGATAATGGCCAGCTCAAGAGCTGCTTGAGAGGATCTCTTTGGTGAAACTGCTCCCTAAAATTTGGGACGTTAGTCAAAGTGCATCAAACCAAGCTTTGGAATCAAAATGGAATGTGCTTTGCTCTTCAAATACCACTTGTGCTGGCATTAGGGAAGGGTGGGGGATAGGTCAAATATCCATTACTGGGCAAACAACTTGAAGTATGTTTATTTTAGGGGGTTCTCTCCATATATATTAGTCAGAGGTGGTCAGAGGCTAACTGCCTCTTCTATGAGCCTCAAGAGTAGCTGTGCTCAAATACGTTCAACCGCATTAGAACTCAGAATTGTCGATTGGGAGGCTGCTGATGTGGATGAAGAATTTAGCAAAAAAAAATCTCACCCAGGTGACCAGATGTACCCCAGCTCTAACCAGCACTCATCTTTCATTTTTAGGGTGGCTTGAACTTTAAAACAACATTAAGTTTCAGATAGCATATTTAACATTTGTGTAGTTTATTCTTTTCTGAAGCCACACACTGATCATACTTTTTAAAAATTCAAAACACACTAGGATTAAGCTTTAGGACTGATCATTTTTATTCTTATCTGAAATAATGAGCAATAAATAATAAAGAAGCCACATTAAGAAACTTCACGTCACAAAAGGGCTCACTGCAGTATTCTTTTAAATACTGAAAGTCTCTGGGGAAGCTAACATCAGACTTAATTAAAATCAAAATTATATGTAAGTAGTATACTGTGGGGGTCCCTCTCTCTCTCTCTCTCTCTCTCTCTTTGATTTTAAGTTCCCATGATGTACAACACTATTGCTTTTGGAAAATCAGAAACTCATTCCTGACAAGTAACTTGATCAACAATGGGACTTTTTTTTTTTTTCAATTGGGACTCTAGTCACAGACCTCGGAAATGATACCATTAACAAGTTCAGTTGTGGAAAGGCAGCCCAGAATAGTGGAAAGAACATAGCCTTGGGTTTGGACAGACTGGCTTTGAACCCTACATCCCTGACACTTACTAGTTATGTTTCTTGGACTTCAGTTTACTCCTCTGTAATATTCACTTTGCATAGTGTTCACATCTCTTAGCACACTACTTGACACTCATTTGGTGTTTGATGAAGAAGAGTATTAGTTGTCTGTTATCCCACGGTATTATTCAGATGCAGGGAGTCAAATCCATATTTCCCTTTAGATGCAAACCCTGATGGCTTCAATGTCTTGCATGTAGAAGGAAGAACACAATCAATCAATCAATGGTGTTTCTTTACTTATCCTCACCTTACATTCAGGTCAGATAATGTGTGAAGTTGCTATAGCAGAATTAACTTATCAGACAAATCAAACATTCCTTTTCACGCTCATATATCCTCATGGAGACTTAGAGAAGTTAAGTGTTCGTATACAAATACTCTCAATTAGGCATATGACTTTCCCATAAATATATAACCTTAATGCATTTAATAAACTTTCTTCTCTGTGAAAGAGCATTTTTACTTGGATATTTGAAATTAGAGAGTCATTTGAACCCAAAGGGCTTTGCCCTGTTGAAAAATCTTCAGTGGTTTATCATGTTTTGCAGCATTATTAATTATTATTCATCCTACCTCATTACTTCCCCCTACCATACTTTGCATAATTGCAATAAGATATTTTTTGCTGACCTCAAACTGGGCTATACAATATCCGGATGCATTAATGCTCTAGTGTACATCTCTCGTTTTGTCTTTTCCATGATAACCTGTAACAGCCAGTGATACTTGGCCCTGGTTCCCGGATCTACGGCAGACACAGAAGCCAGGCTTGATTACGGCAGACACAGAAGCCAGTCAGTTTCATCCTTCTGGCTACACAGGTTGGTTCAAGGATGGGCAGGTAACCCAAGACCCTCCATTCAGAGGCAATCTTGAGATATTTCTTTTGGATGGGTCAACTGCAGAGAAGTGATATTTTTTCACTGCTCTATTGGGACAAGTAAAAAGTGAGGAGTGAACCTCTAGCCAATGTCAACATTTTTTGCAACATATTGAGAATTTTCTTGAATGTAAAGTCAACCCAGAAAAAAATGGAACTAAGAGATGGAGAAAGACGGAGTTCCAATGATGGCATTTTAAGTCCTTCAAGACGGGCCCCTGTTCTTTTCAGTAAGATGAGCCAAAAAACTTCCTGTCTTAAGTCTGTTTCAGTGAGGTGTTTGCCCCACCAACAGAAATGCTTTCTTGCTTGCGCTCATGCTTTTCACCTCCCAAATACTGTCTTTCTTCTTCATTCACTTAAAAGCTACCTTCGAAGGCCCTGTTTCAGTTTCAGATCCTTGATCATACCTATTCAACTACCCAGGCCCTGGGACCCTCTCTTCCTGTGTCCTATTAACGATGAGCACATGTTTCCTCGAACAGGCTGCTTCCTGATCTCACTAATATCTTGGATGTTCTTCCAAGGGTGTTTATTGGGGAGACAATAGGAGGGAATAGTTGGTACATGTCTCTTAGACTTGGTTAAATAATCATGCTGGAGGACAGAAAGGGGTCCTTTGCTTTGCTTTTCTGAAGAAGATGATCCATTTTTATTATCTAAGGGACCCCTCTCTGTCCTGAGCAATAGCCCAAGAAGATTTCTGATACTGCTTGTAGTTGAGGGTAAACTGTAAAGTTCTTATTATTTATGAATGTCTTGCTAAATGAATCCAGTGATATATAGAAATAGTAATCAATAATGTATCCAGGTTCATCCCTATAGCTCAGCACTCTGGAATGATTTGTCGCAACCATACATCTATCTCTGTGCGCCTGAGGCACTCCAAGTCTTAGGTGTGTAGGTAGCTCATTGGCCACCAAAGTACCAATGCTCAGAGGCTGTGGAGAAAAGTCAGAGTGTTTTCAATAATACCACGTTCTTCTTGCATTGATGCCCTGCCCTTGTTCAGTCTTGAGGCTATGGAGATAAGGGAGTAACTAGGCTTTAAAAATTTCTTGTTGCTCTGCCTTTCCTTCAGCATCAGCTAATTAAAATTATAGTCACTGAAGCCAAGGCTACATATGGATCCTTTTCTCTTTATTCTATTCTACCATTCTGTTCATTCATTCATTCATTCATTCATTCATTCATTCATTCATTCATTTCTATTCCTTTCTCTTCATTCTCACTTTCATTGGACTAGTTTTGGTCTCATTTAGAATACTGCTCCCTTCACTGGTCTTTGTTCTTTCATATTATTTTTTCCATCCATTCTTCATACTGGGAAGGTTATTTTGTTAAAACAGATGAAATAATACACTGTCTGTGTCTTGAAGCTTCTAAAAGGTCTCCATCTTCTACTTAACACATTCCAAACTCCTCACCATGGTCCTTAGTATTTTCCATGATGTTATCCCAAGTTACTTTTTGCATCTTATTTGGTCAACTTTGTCACATAAGGACATAGCATAAATTAAATCTCCAAGTAATTAAAATTTAAATCAGCTGTTAAAATTAGCATTGTTTTCTTTACTCAGTGGATACATTCTTTGACTAAGCCCTATAAATCAATAAAATATTTTGATGTCAGTGCTATCTGAGATAATTCAAGACCTGTTAGATGGTGAGGGGTTAGAGAAAAAAAGAATGTGAGGCTTAAGCTAACAAAGAATGGTAAACTAAAAAAATACAGTATTAAATCTGCATCATTGAGTTTCAAAAACCAACACAAATTTAGTCAATATCCTTTCAAATAATACATTACCAAGCACATTGAAAAACATTGCCAAAAGCATCTCCTGGTCTTGATTTTACTAATTTTAGTGGAAAAATCTTTTCTCACCAAGGGTATGTTGATATTTCCAGGAAACAGGTCCCCATACTCTTCTTTCCTGGAAAGTATTGCTCAACTTTGTATGTTTAATATAACGAGGGAGCCCAGAGATTATTAGTAAAGAGAAGAGAAGATAAGGAAAGTCACAATTTGAGGAATCCCTAAGTAAATAAATAAAATTTAAATCATCTGTTAAAATAAGAACATTTTCCATCTTGGTTAAAAACCACAAGGCAGAGGGTTTAAGCAGTTCTGAAAGAAACCCAGAACTTTTAAACAAACCAGTAGAGACTAGGAAGTAAAGTCACCCTGGTGGCTCAGAGTGATGGAAGAAGTTATATTAGAAGACCGCTCTTATTTCACATATCTTTTTTAAAAAAAGATTTTTTATTGATTTTTAAAGAGAGGAAGGGAAAGGGAGAGAAGTGAAACATGGATCAGCTGTTCCTGCACATCCCCTACTGGGGATAGAGCCCACAACCTGGGCATGGCACTCCACGAATTGAACCAGCAGCCTTTTGGTGCACATGACATCACCCAACCAACTGAGCCACACTGGCCAGGGCTGTATCTTACATTTCATGCATCTTTACAAAACAGTCAGAGTAAAATCTGTTAATCCCATCATTTTAAAACTGTCAAGATGGAGTTAACATCTCCCATAAATGATATATAACATGTAAATGCATAGCCAACTATTCATATCTCAATATTAAACTCACGCAACACCCTCCCTTTTCTCAAAGAACGTGTATTTTACACATGTCATCTTTGTTCATCTCTCACTTTTCTGTGGAAACTCAGAGGAAAAATGTTGAGTGACTCAGTCAAGGTCACAGTGTGATGAAAGTGCTCGGGAGCTGGAAAGGAACCCAAGACACCCCATCCGGTGCCATACGCCTGAGTTCACACTGCTGGGTGAAGCTCATTGCAACTGCGTGCATGCTTAAGTGATATATCAGTGCTAAATGGTAACACATGTAACGCTTCCCACTTAAGGGAATGAGCTTGGCTAACTCTGTTGGAAAATATTATATGAAGATTTCTCCATGGTAAAAAATAATTTTTTGAGCAAAGTTTAAACAAAAAAGAACAAGATCTGAAGCCCAGAATATTCCCACCCCCATTTTCCGAGGATGGCAGTGGCTCCAGCAACCTCATTTTACTGAGTCTGTTAAGCATGAAGGCAGAATTGCACACTTCAGGTATTCTTTTTAGAGAATCATCAAATGAACATAAGCAAAACCATGTCTTGCAATAGAAAGTAATGTTACAAAGCAGACTCTGCATGGGAAAGTACAAAACCCTTTTACAACACTGCACCCTCAAGTCTCATAACTGCTTAACCAGGGTGTCCCCAAGCTGGGAAATGTGTCGGCACCACAGGAGTTGACAGTTATACAGCACGTTGGAGCCCGATCCTTTTGCAGGCCAAGAAACACTGAAGTCTGCTAAAAAGGATCTTTTAAAAAGAGATAGGACTTGAGCATCTCTTGAAAGTAAGAGATTACTGAATAATCTATTGTGGATATGAACTAATCAGTTTCAAGCATTCGTGTAGACATTAATCAAAGTCTAACAAATTAAAAAAGGGCTGGAGAAAACCTCCCAAGGAGAATTATTAGGATTAACCTTCAACTTCTCCTAGAATACATTTCGTTGGAGGCAGATTAGGGTCATGTGGTAGGACAGATATTTACTCCTCACTGAACATCCATATGTTCCCCACATCCCTCAGCCCATTTGCAGGCAGGTGGCCAATGGTCTGAAGCATTTAAAAGCTGATGCAGTACCTTGAGCTTTCTTGTCTGTGGCCATTGTGACCTTAAAACTATGTGTTCCAAGTTTTATAGCTATAAAACACAAACACATTGAGTCCCTGAGCTGCCCTGAAGGACCCCTGCACAGGCAGAGGTCTTGTGTGAAACCTCTGAGATTTAGGAAAGTGTTTGTTACTACAGCACAACCTAGGTCATTCAGACTAATACACACAGGACCAATAACATTTTTTATCAAAAGGGAATTTGACAGATTATGACTAATATCTAATATTCCTTGCTCTTAGGACACAGGATTATGATTATAAAATCTTAGTCAATCCTTTCCCATGAATAATAAGACCATGCATTTGGTTTTAAATTTACATGAAAACAAACACACAACCTTGCATTACTGGCCCTGAAATATTGGTGTGCTTCTATTCAACACAGGCCCTGTTCTTTACTTGAAAATAAATACTCAGTTTTTTACCGTAAGCAGGCTTTAGAGCACTGGTGTGGCTGGCCACTTGGGAGGGGCAGGCCTTGAAGGGCTGCACAGAGGACACGGGTGCTCTGGGATCCAGGGGTGCCCCATGGACTCCAACTGACTCCCCCAGATGTGTGGGTGTGGTGTCCAGCACTGGGAGGTAGACCGAAGGCTGTAGCATTTCCAGGCTTCCTGATGGCAGGTCCTGCAGTGCCCCTCTCCCCACTACCACAGACCGTCAGGGAGCACCCAGGAGTCTCCCCATTGGCCAACATGGTGCAGAGGGAGGTTCTTACACCCAGCACACCAAAAGCCAGAAAGATGAATGGACAGGGCCCCAGCTGCCGAAAACTAGCAGGATAATTGGATAGAAAAAAAGCCCCTCACTTGCTACCCCTATAAGAACAATAGGCTTGAGCAGGAAAGGGAGATGGTCTTTGAGAAGGAAGTACACCATTCTCCCAGGCTGTGTGGCACCTGAATAAACTTCTTTCCTTTTGCACTAGCATTCGTCCCACAAGTTTGGCTTTTGTTGTGGCAGGCAGCTGAACCAACTTGTTCGTTACAGGCTGTTTCTCTGTCTTAAAGTCTTTTAAAATGCACTTTGATTTACTTGACTTTCAGTGGATTTCACTTTCTTTTTGATAAACTATTCATCCATGGTATCGTTGAATATGTCCCTTCTTACCATGGAAGCACTGAAGAATATATATATATATATATGTATATATATTTTAAATATGTCTTTATTGATTTCAGAGAGAGGAAGGCAGAGGGAGAGAGAGATAAAAACATCAGTGATGAGAGAGTCATTGATCAGCTGCCTCTTGCAAGCCCCGACTCGGGATCGAGCCTGCAACCAGGCATGTGCCCTGACTGGGAATCAAACTGCGATCTCCTGGATCCTAGGTCGATGCTCAACCGCTGAGCCATGCCCAGCCCGGCAAGGAATGTTTTTTACTAAGCTGTTAATATCACATTTCTGATGTCAGATGTATTCCCTTACAAAAACTATTTTTAAAAAATCAGGCTTTACGAGCAGAATATTATACTATAAATGATTGTCAAACAGAGATTGTGGCTACATGGCTTTGCCTTTGGACCAAACCCCAAAAGCACTAGAACTACAAGGATGCACTTTGTTAAAGGCCAGACAATGTAACCAGTAGCTGAAGTCTCACATAATTACAGTTTAAACACAAATTTTTATGCCTTTTTGGGTTTATTTAAAAAAAAATTATTTAGCTTTTAAAAAAGCCAGCTCCAATTTTTTTTTAGAAAATGTACAAGAGATGGTTATTACTATAATTGCCAGCTGAACAATGTAACTAAGTAGAATGTTTTAGAATTCATTTGACCTTTATTTTGCTCGTTAAAATTATCACACTTTTAGAGTCTCCTTAATTGCTCTGTGAAAGCTCTGTACCTTTTCTGGTGGCAGGATCTTATTTTTAAATTTGAAGAAACCCCTAAAATGATGTCTATAGAAACATTTCTTTGCTGGTAGTCAACAGATGTGAGTTCTAGTTCCTAAGCTGAGTGTTTGGTCTTGACCAAGTGGTTGTCTGGAATTTAATTTCATCATCTCAATTTCCTTAGAGCCTATCAAGTTCTAACATTCTACACTTTCATGATATTGATATATGTTGGAAGGACACAAAGAGAATCACCTGTATGTATATAATATCTATCTATTTAGATGAACGTGTGTGTATAGATAGATCAATAAAAGTATACACATTTTCTTAACATTTCAGATATGACTTTAAAAGCTCGTACGGGAGGCTAACATTTGAATATTATTCATTTTATAATTATTTACATTTTTTCTTTTGTGATTTTGAAGTGTCAATAACTTACCCTTTCACTCTATGTAGTTTAGGCTGAACAACAAAGCAAAGTTACAGTTTGAATCTCTACAAGATAGAGTAATAATTTTGCTATATAAAAACTTGTGATAAGATTGTGGAGATTAATAAACAGAAACCTCACTTAAATTGGAGAGGGCCTTAGAGAGAGTTTTCACATCCTATCACTCATCACCACTTACCCCAGGTAGGAAGAGATATATTTTCCATCTCCAACAGGAAGATGCTTTTCTGCTCTCCTACTCCAGCAGGAGGAAGTATGAGGATCTTCTCCTCACCCGCAACCACTCAGCTAATGGAAGACTGCTACAACATAGCCAATGAAAAGCCACTACAGTTTGAAATCCCAGTTTCCTCAATGGACTCTTGGTTTACAGAGGCCTCTCTGAACTCCCTCTTTTCTTTCCTTTGTTCTCTGGACTTGCATGTGGTTCATCATTAGACCGCATGTCCCAAATTGCAATTCTTTGCTGTCCCTGAATAAACCCATTTTGTTGGAGAAATATCTGGCTGTTGATTTCTTTAAGGTCAACAGGATTTAACCTGAAACTATGAAAATTACTCTCCCAAGACAATGAAAAACATACAAAGGAAGGAAGGCTGAAAGGCCGGCAGGCAGGCATGTGTTTCTGTTAGGCTAGATGGGAAGCCTCTTGATTTTGGGGACTGAGCGTTGATCTCATTCCCCACATTCATGGAGACTTGCACTGCGCCTGGTGAAGAGCAGGCAGTCAGTAAATATTTGTTGGCTAAGTGACAGTTTTAGAGTGACTGAAACAAAAGTTTTCAGTGCTAAAAGTTTAGAGTGCTAAAACAAAAGTTTTAGCATTTAAACCAGGAATGACTGATTTTAAATTACTTTTATCTCTTAATGAATGTTTGACCAGGCACACACTGAGGGAACAGAAGTTCATGACATCTCTGCTGTTCTTAGGTTACAAAAAAAATTATTTTCTGTCTGTTCTTTGCACTTTTATAGGTGTCCCAATCAAGAGTGGTGGACATAATGAAAACACTGGCTGACTGCCCTTTCAACCCCACAGACCCCTCACTTTTCAAAATATTATAACCAAACCTGTGTCTCCTGAGGGTCGGGGATGACTAAATGATAGCAGGAAGTGTGATTATAAACAAGGGCAGAGGGATAAGGGCCTCCTCTTTGGGATCAGCCCTAAATTTTGGGTTCCCACTCTTTGGGACTCTTTCTTCAACTTCTCTGACCTGCGGTGCTCTGGATCTTTCCTGCCTTCCTCGTAGATATCTGTATAAATCCTTATGTAGTTGTCACCCTAGATTTTCAACCCATCATCTGCTCTGACATAAAGGAACCGTCTCATTCTTTCTCAGACCTGGACTTCTCATTCCCCATCTGTCCTGATCTTGGCGGCTTGATTGAGACTTTGAGACATGTCTGAATCTCTGCCTGTACTTTTTTGCTGCCTACACCCTGGCCTGACCCAAGGAAACAGAACAAACACAGGCAAATCAATCAGAGACCCTGGCACAGGAAGGGGAGTTCTGTGTGGATTACAGAGATTAGGGAAGATTTTTCAGGGAAGGTGAGATTTAAAGGGTGGATTAGCTCTGTCTTCCCCTCTTACTGTTGGTTGAAATGTTGCATAGGCCCACATTCAGTAAAATGGAGTTTATTTTAGTGTAGTAGGATATGGAGGCTCTTCATTAATTCACAGTGACTTTTCTAGCTTCCATCTATTATAAGACATTTCTGTTTCCCTTGTATGCTATAAACTTTTTGTGATTTGAGTTGGCTGGGCATAGGATCCTGTCTATGTGTCCTCTCTGCCCTCTTCCTATTTTGCTCATGCACATCTGTGCTTTCTTATTTTCCATCTTCTCAGAACATAGTTCACGGTCCGGAAAGCTCATCTCAGAGTTGAGTTTCCTCTTGGGGAGCAATCGAGGTGGTCATGTCTGCCATATTGTGTGCAGCCGTCCATGCTACACACACTGAACAAGCCTCTCTTAGCAGTGAGGTCCAGGGTGAGTCTGGTCCAGGGCAGAGGCAAGCACCCAGGGCTGAGTGGCAGGCCTGCCTTGGCTCTGCTGGCTTGATTCAGGGCTTGGAAAGGGAGGCACAGAACTGTGCCAGGAGCTTTCTCTAAGGGCTCCTGTTCTTAGACCCAGCAGGCTTGGCTCAGTGACAGTGACATGTGTGGGGGCAGGACATGTGCTCTTTTACCAGGAACCTTGGCAGCTCCTGCAGCTGTGGGGGCGACTCCCTAGTCTTCCCACCCACACCAACCTTCAAAGGGGGCTCATCTCTTGCCTCCCACGGACTCAGCAGCTCCCTTCCTCCAAGAAGCGTTGCATAGTATGTCTACCTACTGTGGCGAGTAGGAGAGTTTTGAAGAAATTACAGCCTGTACTGTGCTCTTAGTACCAGGGAGCTCTATAGGGTGATGAGTACTTTGCTCTTAAGTAAAGAATGTTAAATCATTTGATTTTCCCCCCTCACTTAAGGAAACCAGATGCAGAGGTTGTGGGGCAAAGAGGTAAGCTAGCTGCGCTGTGCTCTTGGGCTGAGGCACCCCGTGCTAACTCCATGTCAGCAGAGATTAGTTTTTGATTGCTTCTGTCATCAGAGTAGTTCCGTCTAAGCTACTCTCAATCTTTAAAATTAGCAGCAATGTAGTTATGTGTAGGAAAAAGTCCTAGACCAGGAAACAGGTGCTCAGTTGTAACCATGAGCCCATGGGCAAGACACATACTCTCTCAGGTCCAGGTTTTTCACTTGTGTGTAAAATGAGACACATAGACGATACTCTGAAAGTCCCCTCCACGGGACCTGTCTGGGATTTATGATCCTGACTCTGGCTTCAACGTACCTCTGAGTTCACACTGTTCTCTCTGATTTGTACATTCTGTTCACACATTCCGCTGTGGCACCATTGGCCTGGGTTAGCCAACTTGTCTCCTTGCCCACCTTTGCTTCTGGCCAATTATGAGAGAAAGTGTTTGTTAAATCAAAGCACAGACACCGATGATATATCTAGAAGTATTTACAAATAGATAAGGGAGCTTTGCAACAAAAGAGACAGGTTCCCTCCACGCTCTTTCTTAGGGCAGCCCCACTAGGACACTGTTTTTCACACCGTGTTCCATGTATTGGTTAAAAACTGTGCACTATGGAGCCTTGGTGCCTGGCTGACACGCACAGATGACCTCCTTGCCCCCCATCTACCCCCTGTTGTGTATCTCAGTTTTCTTATCTATAAAATAAATCAAAACTATCTAGCTCTTAAGTACGTTATGAAGATTAAATGAGCTAATGTTTTGTAAGGTGTTTACAACAGAACCTGATGCATGGTAAGTGCTTGTTAAATACCTAAGTATCCAGGAAATGTTGCTAGGTATACTACTAAAAAACAAATAAATAAAAGGATCCTCAAATAAAATAAGTTTATTTGGAAAATCTGGGTTGATCAAAGGCAACTACATTTTTTTCCCCTTTAGTCCTCAGAACATTTAGTGTGATGCTCCGCAGGGGAATTTTGAAACTTTGTTGGAGGCTATGGAAAGCATAGGATATGACTGGGAATTTCCCAGGCTTGCCTGGCTATGGGGTAGTTTTTATGAAACACCTAATATTGTTTCAGGGAACTTAAGCGAGTTTCATGGAACACAGTTTGAGAAATGCAGCTCCAGGTATACGGAAGCTGCTCCCCAGTGTGTTCAACTTCCATCAAAGGTCTCTTCTGCTGCTTTGGTTCTCAGGCTCTCCTCTTCTAGGGGGATGTCCATCACTTGTGCTGTTTTCTATTTATACTTTTCATATTTATGTGAAAGCTGCCTTTCATATTTATACTTTTACTTGAGCAATTACTTGCTAATTTTAAAGATTGAAAATAACTTAGATGGAGCTACCCTATTGAAGAAGCAACCCAAACGAGTCTCTACCGAAATGAAGTTAGCATGAGCTGCCAGGAACCAAGAGCATGGTCCCGCTAACTTATCTCTACCTATCCCTCACCTGATAGCAAGGGGATGTCTTGTTAAGAAATAGAGATTGTCTGTGGGCTCCTGGGGTTTATGAGAGCCAGGAACCGGGCTCCATGGTGCTTAGGATGGTGTTGTTTTTGTACAAGCTGGAAATCCTTCTCCTCACCCTCCTGGATATGACCTGCAAACAACCAAATGCTCTTACCTGTCACCCAGCTCAATATCCAACAGGCCACCTAGAGAGCCCAGTCTGCAGCTGAAAAGTGGATACAGAGTAAAGGAAGGTATGGGGCTAGACCTCAGGGCAAATATGTACCCATATGCCTATTGACTCTGCCCAAGAACTGAGGCTACAAGAATTGGATTAGTGATTAGAGCCTCCTGGGAAAAAGGACCTGGTGGTGGCCCCTTATTACCCACAGGATGAAGCCCAAACACATTGGCTAAAGCAGTCAAAACCTTCCCAAGCTGGGCCAACCTCACTTCTCTCCTTCACATGTCAATGAGAATTTCTTGTTCACTCTTTTGGGACCCCCCCACCCCACCAATGCCTCCCTGCATTTCTTGTGCCTCTAAATCTTTGCTTGGCTAATCTTGTTTTCATGTCTTCTGTCAAAATTATAGCTATCTTTAAGATCAACTAAAAAAATATTACACTTCTTTCCCCAATGCCCACCTACCCCCTCTCATTCAGGCGATTCAGGATTCTCCTCTTCTATTTACTATGGTCTCATATGCTCCATTTTGAGCCCATCTCTCTCTACATTATAGCTCTTGGAGTAGACATGATATCCACTCATAAAAAATAATTCATTTGAAGTCAAGGACTTTGCTGTTTTTATCCATGTCCCCAGCCTTTGTGTCAACATTCAACATATATATGTCTACTATGAGCTATGTGTTTGGCAAGGTTATCATGACTTAGTCTCCTCTGGGCTAACTGGTTTGCAGGCACAGGTGATTTTCCTTATTCATCTAAGCTTACTAAATATGAATTAGGGTGTACATGCCTAAGAATGGCATTCAAGATCCTCCACCATCTGGGAGCAATATACCTCTGAGCACATGGAGAAGGGATGTAAACTCTCCAAGTTTCCTTTGAAGAACAGCTGGGTCTAAAGCAGGGTTTCTCACCCTTGGCATGGTTAACATTGGGTGCTGGATAAGTCTTTGTTGTGGATGCCTGTCCTATGCATTGCAGGTTGTTCAGTAGCATTCCTGTCTCTATCCATCAGATGCAGAATCATCCTTTCTTACTGCACTCCCTACCCAGAGATTGTGATAACCAAAACTATCTCCAGACATTGTTAAGTGTGGGGGGCAAAGTCACTCTGGGTTGAGAACCACTGATCTAGAGATCTCCAGTGTTTTGTTCTGAGTCTTGCACTAAAGGGACTTATATCTTCATCTCTAACAACTCAGGTGTTATTTCCCTCATCTGGAACCCACAACAGATGAATGTAGGTAGGGTTAGGCAAAAACTTTCCGCAAAGCAGGAACAGGCAATATACTGTTGTTCACTGGTGCAGCCAGGATAGATCATGACACAGGTGACATAGGGTGAACCAAAGAAAACCAGACAGGTAGCTACATGAATACTTTGCAAAGCCTCTTTCCTGAACCACATCTTTTGGAAAGAGGATTAAAGATGAAGATTTGTCCACTGTCCTCTGAGCCTGCTATATTGAAATTTGGATTTTTAACAGCTTCCAAAGGGATTCTTATGCATCCAGGTATTTGAAAACCAATGCATCAGACAACAGTGCTTATTTATTTATTTATCTTTTAAAAATTATTAATTTTAAATAACCAGGGAGAGTGTATTAATAGTGCACACAAAAACTGGAACTTAGTCTTTATATAAGAAAAAGCACTATACCTTCACTTTGTTTTCTCTTTTTCTTTCTTGAACTTAACTGCTTCCTAAGCACTAACACAACCCACATGTTCATGGAAAAAACAAACTCCCACCAGAACATGAGACTAGTCAGGCACACCTGAATGAGTCTATCCAGCCTTAAGACCTGGCGGGAACAGGATCCAAGTTCCCTCCTCAGGCAGTGTGGGCACCCAGTGCCGTCATCACTCCCTTCTCCATTTGGCTTGGTCTGCGCTGCTTCTTTTTTCCTGACCCAGGAGGAGATATTTTTGACTTAGAAGAAAAAGTAAAACGGAAAGCAAGCTCAGGTAAGATGGTCTTCGGCAAAAGAAAAAGATAAAGTGCACTGTAATTGCTTCAAAATTAGGTATCTGAGTTGGGTCTGTGTTCTTATGAGCAAAGTCTAAAACTCTTAATCCCCAGCTCCCCAGTTGTAGCGCAACTGAAGTCACAGTAGATCCATACCTAATGAGTGGACAGACAGTGATCACTTTCTGTTCAGGGAATATAGTCTTTTGCTTCCTTTGCTACCTTCCATTGCCTGGCAACAGTGCTGGGCACACCGTTGGGCATCTGTAATTCCTTGCTGATTGGAATTCAGGGCTGCACAGCCCTGCAGGACCTATAATTTGGTGCAAAAAGGCATCTGGCTATTGACCTTTGCACTAAGCTACATGGATGGTCTTCTTATAGCTCATAAGAGGCTGAGATAAGGGACCTGGATACTGCACGGACCCCTAGAAAGAGCTTATCTAATGTTCTTGTTTCTTGGAAATTGAAATAATTGACACCGTGGAGCTTGTCTGAATATGAGAGAAGACAGAAAATGATGCTAAGGAGAGCTCTACTGAAAAGACAGACCAATCCAGTTTCCCATTGGAATCCTGTCTCCCAGTTCAAAAACAACCCCATCATCAGAACTGCTGAGCCAACACAATGAAATGTAAATACAGCTATAGTCAGTAATGTGATACCACTAGAGGCCTACCCGGACTTTCTGCAATAAAATCTGGCCCCAGTTCTTTCAGATTTATGTTTCTAGGGGCTTTCCTGTTTTGTTTTATTACCATGCTTGCTCCGATTTGTCAAGCAGTTAGGCTGGTGTCTTTGTGTTTGTACATTACAGGGGTGTAGATGAAACACCTAATGGGGACCCTGAGACCTCAAAACAGAGACGGGCATTTTTCACAGATATTTGCTAGAAGCTTAGAGATGGTTGAAACTCAAGACGAGAGGGGTCTCTCTTTTTAGCCAGGGCTTGCCTAATATTCTGACATCCTACAATTTTGTATACTTTGTAAGGAAAAGGAAAAGGAAAGTGGGAGGGTAGGAGGGTTTGTGTTTCATTATCTCGGTTGGAGAAATAAGGAAATGTGGAGTTTTATTCATAGGCAGAGTTCTTCCGGCAAATGTTTTGAAAGTTAGTGGGATTTTATAGATCCTCTCTGCCCACTCCACCCCGTCTAAGTTAGCCGCCCCCACCCCAAGTCAGAACATGTCTTTGGTAGATAGAATTATTGGCCTCAATTCTTCATCCACACCTTTTGCCATGCGACTTTGCAGCCTCTCACACAAAAGGCAAAGTAAACTTTCTCATTGGTTTGAGACTTGCTTTGGCCAATGAAGTGTGGGTGCCAGTGGCCAGGTGCCAGTTCTGCACTTGGGCCTTAAGAGGCATCACTACTCCCATCTCTGTGAAGAGAGCTTTCCCCATGTAGCTGCTACCTGTCTGCCTGAGGCCTAGATGAATACATAGGGAACCTCAGCACGGAGGCAAGTGAAGCCAGCCCTATATCTTGATGCAGAGACACTTAGCTGAACCCAGTCTTGATGAGCAATGCCCAGATGGCCTGCAGACATGTGAGCAAGAATAAATAATTATTGTTTTAATACACTGGGTTTTGAAGTGAATTACTTGTTATACAGTAACAAGGGACAGTCAACTGATATGATGTCCTGAATCCCTTTATTTCCCCAATCCATACATTAATTCTCAGCTCAATATGTTTAGGGACAAATGGATAATTTTTCTAGCCCCTTCCAAATGCTGCATGTAGAGACTAGCTCCTCTTTCCAATTAATAATGACTCTCGGGGAAGGGACTACATCTTCTAGTCTTTTATGTCCACAGCCCTGAGCTTGTGCATGAGACACTCCAACCCAGGAGGAAAGTGCATGACTTTGGAATTCAAATAGCCTTGGAACTAAGTCAAGCTTTTGCTACTTAACTATGAGCCCGGCCGGCTGGGGCTCAGCAGCTGAGCGCGGACCTAGGATCCAGGAGATTGCGGTTTGATTCCCGGTCAGGGCACATGCCCAGGTTGCAGGCTCAGTCCCCAGTTGGGGGTGTGCAGGAGGCAGGCGATCAATGACTCTCTCATCATTGATGTTTCTATCTCTCTCTCCCTCTCCCTTCTTTTCTATGAAATCAATGAAGATATATTTAAAAAATAAATAAATAACTGCGACTTTTTAACTTCTCTGAAGCTTGGTTTCCCTATATGGTGAGGTTGTGGGGAGACAGTAGAGATAAGTTACATAAAGTGCACATAGTAAGTGTTAAATAAATGACGGCTGTTATGTCTATGGGATAAATCAATAAATACTGTTTCCTGTCAGTATTGGTGACCTGGTCCCCCTTGAGAAGAACTACCTCTTTCTTTCTGCCAAATATGGCACCTTCCCTGGGCTCTTCCTGGCACTGATCCGTCTGGGTCTGAGATTGCAAGTCAGCACCATGTCTTCCTTCCCTAGATCCCTACTCAGTAAACCCCTATCCTAGTGGGTGTCAAGCTGTAGGCCTGCCTGTTCTGGTCAGATGATGCTCTATAGTCTTAACAACAATAGTAGCAACAACAATAATAATAAACATTATTGCATGTTTACTGGGTTCAAATACTTTACATGGATGATCTCATTTTATCTTTAAAGAAATCCTATACTGTGGACTGAATCGCGTCTTCCCCTAGCCTAATTCATATGTTGACACCCTAACCTCCAGTGTTACTATATTTGGAGACAGGGCCTTTAGGAGGTAATTAAGGTTAAGTGAGGTCATAAAGTGGGGTCTTAATCTAAGAGGACTGGTGTACTTATAAAAATAGGGGAGACACAAGAGAGCCCTTCCCCCACCCTTCTCTGTGTTCCCATAGAGGAAAGGCCATGTAAAGACACATGAGAAGGTGGCCTTCTGTCTACAAGCCAGGGAGAGAGGCCTCATTAGAAAGCAGCCACACCAGCACCTTGATCTCAAGCTTCCAGCCTCCAGAACTGTAAGAAAGGAAGTTTCTGCTGTTTCAGTCACTCAGTCTGTGGTGTTTTGTTAAAGCAGCTGGAGCTGACTAAAACTGCCTCTACAGCTGATATTATCACTATCAACATTTTGCAGTTAATGAAATTGAGGTTCAGAGAGACGGAATAACTTCTTCTTTGTCCCAACTCCAGCAAATGCTGGAGCCAGCATTCCCACCTCCTCAGCCTGCTCCAGAGCCCGGGCATGGAATCATCCCGCGGTCTGTCATGATCCGCTCTGGACCATCCCTGTGCTGCAGGCGTCTCTCAGGCCGGGGACAGAGTGCCTGCAGCCACCAAAGGGAGGGCAGGACGCTGAGAGGCCTGGGTGGGGCCCTCAGCTCAAGTTTCACAGGTGCGAGAGGCAAGAAGGTGGCCTACAAACGGGGCTTCTTTTGGTCACAGACAGCAGCCCAACAGTATAGGGAGGGAGGCCAACTAGGAAAAAAGACTCCACCCCCCAAAAAAATTTATTTTGATTTTTTAGGTAGTAATAAATACTTTATAGTGTAAGTAACTCCATTCAATGCATATTTTATCAAGCCACTGCCTGGCGTTAAGAAAAGTAGCTGGTTATATAATATTTATAAATATTAATAGAAGAACAGTGAAGTAATTTTGAAATACCTTCCGTTTATCTTGCCTCAGTGATGAGTCAGTCTCTGCCTGAGCTCATTTCACCCTTTTGGCCCAGAGAAGGCCCCAGGGCAAATGATATCTAGGAAAGGAGAAGCTAGTGGTGGGGGGAAATCTCAGCCACTCAGGAAAGGCTGGGAAAGCCCACTGCCCCCCCCCCCCCAACTGTAAGGAGAGGCAGGCAGAACAAGGTGGTGAGGTATCCATGCCCTGACCTCCCTACTAACTCCAGTCTCAGAGTAAAACTCCCGGCCAGTGGGAGAGGGCAGCAGTGCTGTATGGTAGAAACATCTAGATAGGCTTAAGGAGATCTAAGAAACTTGAATCTAGTGCCCTGCTTTCCTCATTGTGGCCTGGGGGTGCTGGGAGCCTCTAGGACAGATTTTCTCACCTTTGGCACTATAGACATTTTGGGTAAGGTAATTGTTTTTGTCTTGAGGGGCTGCCTCATGCAGTGTAAGATGTTTAGCCTCTACCTATTAGAGCCCTTAGTGTCCCCCCAGTTGTGACCATCAAAAATCTCTCCAGATGTTGCTAATAGCTCCTGGAGGCAAAATTGTGGTTCCCTCCCCATAGGAACCACTGTCAACGTTTGGCTCCATGTTGGAGTGACAGTGACAAAGTGGCTCAGGTTGAGAAGAGGTCATGGGTAGATGAGCCTGAGGCAAAGCTCCTGGCTCCCTAGGGCTTGTACATGGTAAGCAGGAAATCCAAAAATTCCAGTTTGCCCTGATGACAGGACTCAGAGGTGCTGGAGGCCAGGGACACTGCAGAGATCTGGAAACAGATGGCTGGCTCTATGGTTGTCAGCATAGCCAATGTCTGCTCAGGACAAGGCACACCCCACTGCAGAGACAAGCAAGAACCAAAGCAGGGCTGTGAGTCCCAGGCCCTCACCTTCCATTTATATTCTTACTCCATTTTTGGTGAAAAGCACTGGGAAGGAGAGACATCCTAGACGACCTAAACAATGAAGTCATCAAAAAAGTATTCAAACCGGAAGAGATGGAGGTACCATTAATAGACATGCTTAAAACTTTCCCTTCCCAACTACCCAGTACAGTAGGGGAACTCCTAATATGATATCAGTAATGAACAAAATTAGGAAACTGCATTTTTTTCTGCATACTTAAAAAGCAAGGTGAGTATATGTGAGTCTACAATGTGGTTGTCATAGTAATAACAAGGGCACAAAAATGAATCAAGTGCTTACTGCATGTTGAGTTTTTTGAGGGATCGTCTCGTTTAACTCTCAGAAGCAGCCTTATGAGGTAGATGTTTCTCTTGTGGTCTTTTCTTTACCTCTGCGAAAAGTGAGGTGCAGCTAAGCTCAGTTATTGGTCCAAAGTGTCACAGCTGGGAAGTGGTCAGGTGTGGATGCAAAGTCAGATGGAGTGACTCCAAAGGCCAGGTGCCTCACAGCTCCACTGCGCTGCCTCATTGCTGTAGCATTGTGTGTCCACACTCCACATTCATCCACTTATTCCCTTTACCATACTTGTAAGACAAACGGTACAGTTCCATTTCTTTTCCGTAGCAAGGGTTCAAAGAGAGTATTTCTAGCATTTAATTCCTATTGAGCAATAATTTCTTTCTCTTGGGAGCTCACATACTCTCAGGACTGAGAAGGAACTAAAGGGAGCATTTGTTATGGTAGATTATTCATGGTAAAGAATTTGCTGCAGCCAGAACAACAAAGATCTGTTTGTGTGTGCACTGCAAGGGTGGCATCTGTGTCACACTGAGAGCATAAGCAGAGCACTAAGCAATGAGCTTATCCTGGGCCCATGAAGTGGCCTCAGTAACGAGGCTTTGTAGATAGAGTTACTGGATACTTAGCAATTCCCATGCCGTTCTTTCTGAAAGAGCCAAGGACTGAGCATTATCAAAGATAAAAGTCAACTACATTAGAATGAGTCTCTCTCTTTTTTTTTGCTTGTTTGGTTTTTAACAGCAATCAGTTTCTATTTAAACATAGCTTTTTGGTCTATAAACAGTGTCTTCATGAACCTGACCTTCCTCCGCAATCAGCTTCTTGTCTGGGTATGAAGAGGCTATAGAATGATCATTGAATATCCCAAACAGCTTCTTTGTTTTAAGAAGGCTAAATCTTCAGAGTTTTGTGAGAGAACAAACATTTTGAGTCATTGCCTTTGGGTAGATTTAATTATGTTGGGAATTAATTTCTATTTAAATGCTGACTGTGGCTGACAGAAGATAGCTTGACAGTTTCTGGTACTCCTCCCATTGAGTAGTGGGTTCTAGTTCACATGAACCTGGGCTGACCTGTGATGTTTTGACCGAATTCCTATGCTATCTACCTCTCGGTTGGGTCCCTCTGGTTTGCCTCACACTTGCACACAGCTGCTTACCCATAGCAAACCGTAGCCCTGGACGCTCTATCCACTGAGCCAAACTGGCCAGGGCCCACATAGCTTTTAAGTTATCAGGGAACAGATAGCTCAGAGGAGAACAGGTTCAGCTGACTTTCCTCCTTTGAAACTGTTCTTGGTGGAGAAACCCGAGAGAAAATCTTTCTGGTATTCTCTGCCATTGTCTAGCTGAGGTTCAGAACAAAGCTGTCTCCATTACATTTGCCCCAGCCCTACTCAATGAAAAAGCACTTTAGCTTTCAGGCACTAAATAGTTTCCCCAAATGGGTGAAAAAAATCCACCTGAGCCAATGATGGGAAATTTATGCTTAGTGAGAAAATTGGGGAAAATAGTTAAAAGTTATTCCCAAATGAGTAAGAGGACAGAAAAAATTATAAAGAGAAAAACATCAACCTTAGACTAACATTTTTCACAGTAGTTCAAGGACCATTTGCATCGGAATTGCATGGGATGCTTGTTAAAAATAAAGAATCTGTACTATGCAGCTGTAAAAAAGAAGGAGCTCTCACCCTTTGTGACAGCATGGATGGACCTGGAGAATATTATGCTAAGCGAAATAAGCTAGTCAGAGAAAGGCACATTATCACGTGATCTCACTTATATGTGGAATCTAATGAACAGAATAAACTGATGAACAAAATAGGTCCAGAGGCATGGATGCATGGATCAGACTGACATCTCAGAAGGGAGAGCAGTCAGGGGGAGGGGGGAGGAAGAAATTAACCAAAGAACATATATGCATATATGCACAGCCCATGGATACAGACAACGGTGTGGGCAAGGCCTGAGGGGGGGCAGGAGCTGGGTGGAGGGTGGAAATGAGTGGGAGGTGGAAATGGGGGATCTCTGTAATACTGTCAACAATAAATAAAATAAAATAAAATAAAGGTTCCAGATTTCCATCCTGGGCTTACTGAATCAGACTCTTGAGGGCTAGAAATATAAATTTTCAGCAGCTCTCTAGGTGGTTCTTGTGCTCATTGAAGTTTGAGGCTGGCTGCCTTAGATTTATTTCACAAACAAATTTCATGAAACATTTTCTGGGAAGTCAATGTAAATTTCAGTTCTGATTGATTGCACCCTTCCTAATGCCTGCATGTGCACTTGTGTGTATAAACACACACAGACACACACACAAATACACTCACATCACATTGTTTTATAAGCTTCTAATGAGAATGGGGTGAGGGGAGGCAGACTAATTTAAATCTTTATGTATGGTTTTAGACCTCAAGACCCACCCCCCTCCACTTTGCCTTATCTTCTCCCTTTAACATTTCTTTTATGCATGAAATGGTTCCCCCTTTTGGTTTTCTGGCCACAAGGGAAATTCCCAGGTGCAAGAACATTCAGTCCTCAGCCTCGGGAAAGACTCTGATGTGGATCTTTGAAGATGGAGAAACTTAAATATTAAAGGATCCACCAGGTGCCAACAGAGTTGAGCAGGAGTCCCAAAGGGGGATTTGTTTTCAACATAAATACTAATAATCTAGTAATTGTGAAGCGAATATTTATAGTGTGTGGCAGGCTCTGATCAGCATTGGCCTTGCCCTCCTGTGGGATGTCAGGGTGGGCAGAGCAGACAAAATGTGGGAAAGCACTGACCTGGGGGATTTCTGCTGAGCGGGCATTCCTTCATCTCCTTCATCCCTGACAGTATTTGGTCCCAGGCCTCATCCTCATTAACCCTTCAGGAACAGAGCCTCCTGCAAGTGGTTCCATAGCTGGAGAATACAGGGGTGGGCAAAAGTAGGTTCAATCGCCAGCCATGGTGACCTACGCTCTTAATCATTTAATCACTATTCTAATCAACCTGCTCTTCCCTACCTTCCCTCTTTCTTTCCTTCCAAAAATATTTATTGAAAGCTTCCTCTGTACTCGCCCGTGCCAGGTGACTAATGCAAAGGTGAGCAAGCGAGACAAGGCCTTGCCCTAACGGGGTCTTGGGGGAAGTCAGAGATGACAGAAGCCGTTAGGAAAAACGGTGGCAAATGCTACAGTAGAATCTATGGAGCTGGGAGGGCGGGCGCAGGGCCGGCGCAGCTCCTGGCCTTGCTCAGGGTCCTGCAGTGCAGAATCCTCACAGCAGCCTCTGGTCTGTGTGTCAGTAGCCCCATTTGTATGTGATGATGTCGAGTTTCAGAGAGGTCAGAACACTCACTCAAGGCCACGCAGACAGCAAGTGGCAGGACTGCTACTCAAAGGCTGTGCTTTCCTTACTAGACCACGTCCCCTGGGACTAACAGAAACTAAAATGGACCAACTGTCTTTCTCTATGATGGGCACTGTGTTTTGTACTAAATAAAATGGACTTAAATTTTTTCCTAGCCTAACTATCATATCTCCACCTACTTCAGGGGAAAAAAAAGTCCAAAATTCCTGCTCTTCGATGATCCTCTGGTGAGGGACATAGAGGAGGAAACCCTTAAGATAACAGATCCCATATAGTTATTCAAATTCTGCTATAATGGAGTTTGCTAGGAAAGTTTATTTAGATTTCAAATCTACCCTAGCTTGAATTGACAGTAAGAATCAATGGCTTCGTTTGGGACCATGATACACTGATAAAGGACTAGTACTCAAGGCTGAAAGAAATACACAGAGGCCAAGGTTCTTGATTGCTGGTGCGAAATGAAGGATATGAAGTTCCAAGGGGCACTCAAGCCTCAACGGTTGACTCAGCGGAAGTTTCAGGCATGTAACCTGTTGTTGGTCCTCTGAATTTCCTTCATATTTCTGTAAAAGAACCCCAATAGCAGGCAATGGCTTCAGAGGAAGAATAAACTGTCCTGTTGCTTTGAGAATCCCAGATACACCCAAGAAGAGGAGATAAAGGGGGTTCCAATGCAACATTCTCCTTTAAAGGCAATGGAAAGCTTTCACTTTTCTGAAAACTGCTTCTCACAGGAGTTCAGTACCGCGTTTGAACCATGGCTGAAACAATCAACAGAGTAGAAGAGTCTCCAACATCAAGTTTATGCTCGTTGATCCAAGCCAGCATCTCTGCTGTAAGAAAAGTTTTATGCATTTACAGAGCACTGGGGCTCAATAGCTGTCCTTGCTCCTTTTGAGTTGCTCAAGTTTAATGCTATAGTGGTTTCAGAGGGTCCAGCAAAGCTTTTTCCCAGTAAAAGACTCTGCTCAACTCCCACTGTCCCTTGCCTGTGTGCAGCCCTACCACCCAGTGACAGTAAAAGACTCTGCTCAACTCCCACTGTCCCTTGCCTGTGTGCAGCCCTACCACCCAGTGACAGTAAAAGACTCTGCTCAACTCCCACTGTCCTTTAGGCCTGTGCACTCTCAGGGCACATCACACACTATGAAGTGCACCATGCTTTTTATGGGGTCTGATTACATTTTTTAAAGCTGATCTTGTGAGAGTGTTTGGACATGAGACAACTAATTTCCTGCATCATGTGTGGATTTCCAGAACAATGCCAGAGGGCTAGGAACACTCTTTCTCTGTTGACTACACAAAAATGTTTTTAACGTATGCCCAGGGCCAGAATTTTGTCTCCTCCAGTATATTAAAAACACTCTCCTGGAGAGTCTGCATTAAAGGAAGAGCATTTAATTAGTCAAGTGCTTTTGAAATCCTCTTTCTGAGTTCTGAGATAGCACCAAAGAATAAAGGGCCCCAACTGGCACTGACCCTAATTACCTGAAAGCAAAATTTAAACAGAAAAGTCTGGTTTCCCTCTGGCCCTTCCCCTCAACCCCATCCCCTCCACAATTTTCTCATCAGTTAAAGTTCAGCAAAATTTGGTTAATATATCGTGCTAGTGAATGTGATTTTTATCTGACCAGAACTCCAAGCAAGTTCAGACTCAGGAGAACTAAGCCATCATTTATTCTTTTTCTCAGAACTCAGTGACAGTATTGACATCCCAATACTTTTATTTTTAAAGAAGGTATTGATCTTCTGTGTAAATCATGGAAAAGATGACCCTGAATAAGACTTACAACAGTTTCTTGTGAAAGATGATGTGCTGTGAAAAGGTTAAGAAAGGGACCTGCTACCCTTGCATGATATAAAATTAGAGATATGAGGGATCATGCTAAAAGATAATAAACAAGTGACTCACAGGCAAGATTGAGCCCAAAGATGTATTTTGTTTGGTCTACATAGAACTTCCATAGAATTTAAAATTATTTCTAGCCTTTTAAAATGGGAAGAAAAGATATTTATGATCTTAGGTTAAGCAAAAATTTCTTAGATAGAACACAAAATCATGATCCATGAAAGGAAAAAACAAGATAAGTTGGACTTTGGCAAAATTAAAAACTTATATTTTTGAAAGGCACTATTAGATGAATGAAAGACAATGAGAGGCAGTATTTGAAAAACCACATATCTGATAAAGGACATGTATAAAGATTACATAAAAAACTCAATAATGAGATGAAAAGGGAATAACTCAGCTTGAATCAGATCAAATTTAGAGGAAGATGCCATCATTATCATTATTGTTACTATTATTAGAATAACTCTTCTAGTCTCTTTGAGTTGAGTATCAGTTGGTAAGCCTGGGCATGCAGGAGTACATTCTCCATTCCATGTTCATGAAGGGACAGAATGGTGGTTTTAAAACCATGAGAATATATACACAGAGTCAGATACAATAGTTTTGAATTAATGATAATGGTGGCCAAGCCATATTTTCCAATAAAACTGCCAGCTGCCACTGTTTGGAATACATCTGAAGCTCTTCTTTTTTGCTAGCTTTCATAAAACCTGCATTAGATAATTTTGAATGCCCTTAAAAATGTAACACTTGAACCTGGCCAGCATGGCTCAGCGGTTGAGCATCAACCTATGATCCAGAAGATCGTAGTTCGATTTCTGGTCAGGGAACATGGCCCGGTTGCAGGCTGGATCCCCAGTGTGGCGTGTGCAGGAGGCAGCCAATCAGTGACTCTCTCATCATTGATGTTTCTGTCTCTCTTCCTCTCCTTTCCTCTCTCTGAAGTCAATAAAGATATATTGGAAAGAAAAAAAAAGGAACACTTGTGTTTTTTTAAGAGTGATTTTGGTGAGTGCTCTATGTTGAATAGTGACCCTTCCCCACCCGAATCTTTGCAGATATAATTAGTTATGTTGAGATGAAGTAACACTGGATTATGGTGTACCCTGAATCCTATCTAACTGGTGTCCTTATAAGGAGAAGACAAGAGACTCAAAGACAGACATGCAGAAGGATGGCTTGTGATAATGAAGGCAGATATTGGAGTACTAAGTCTACAACCCAAGAAATGTCAAGGATAGCTAGAGACCACCAGAGCTAGGAAAAGGCATGAAAGAATCCTCCACTACAAGCTTTAGAGAGAGAGGCCCTGCTGATACCTTGATTTTGAACTTCTAGCCTTCAGAACTGTGAGAGAACACATTTCTGTTTTTTAAGCCACCCAATGCGTAGTGCTTTCTTACGGCAGCCCTAGGAAAGTAATACAAGGACTAAGTTGGATGTCTGAAGGAGTTACCAAGTGAGTAATTCTACTGTCAAAATATTCTGATTACCTAGCAAGACTGATTTTATCCCATTGATCTAAAACTGGACTTAAAGAGCACAAAAAGTAATGGCTGCCTTTGGTGGTAAGCACTCTTAAGACTGGTACTTTTTAGCATTATCTCACTGATCCTCAAAAAAAAAAAAATGGAATGTGGTATCTTATCTCCATTTTCCAGGAGAATCTAAGGAGCTGGTAAGTTAAGAAACTTGCCTATGGCAGTGCAGCTGGTAAAGGCCAGAATTCAAAGGTGATGCTTCTTCCACTATACCACACTGCGTCCCAGTGTCTGAAGATACTTTCCGAAAATATTTCAGCAGCAGGTACGTCTCTGAACTAACTGTGCCATGCCCCAAGGTGATAGACAGAGGTGCAGAGCAGCTCTCTTGAATAGGAAGTCCTGGCATTTGCGTTTAAAAAATTTCCTGTTATTACTTTACAACCGTACCTTATCTGTATTATGTAGGATTCTTTGCCTGCCTAACTTACGTTATCACTCCCTGACGAGGAACTGGAACTTCTTTTCTGTCTTGTACAAAACTGAAGAAGCTGTCAGCGCTTAGTAAATAATCAGTATCCAAGCCAGCACAGTCATCCCTACAAATTATGACCCTCAGGCTTTGAAGACTAAGAAAAATATTCAGTTGTGTAATTTTCCACTCTTTTAATAATCTTAAGAGTATGGGTCATGTTATTCCTAGTTTTTTTAACTATAATATTATAATCCAACAACATTTGACTGAACCCAGAGCGAGGTTCAGGAATCACCCAGGCCAGTGTATTCTAAGACAACTCATGGTAGTCGTTCTGGCTACAGTATTTGACCTTTATAGTAGCTGCAAACTAGCTGGGCTTTTTGTCTCTCCTCTGCCTACATGGCACTTAACACACACGTAATAAAAGAACAATGGTAACATTTTAATTTTTTTTTTCTTTCTTAATCTTGTGGAGAAGGACAGGCTCAGACTTGTGGGTTGGGTAAGTTGAGGACCAGCTTGCATGCTTGCTGGCACCCCAGTTCAAGTGGAGTTAAGCTTGAGAGTATCTATCTCCTCTGCTCAATTCTAAATCTTTATTATTCTCTGCCCCCAATCAAAGAAATGTGGTTCACCCCATGTGGAAAGGGTTACTTACAAACTGTCCCCGAGACTTTGCATTCCCCCTTTCCTATGGGTGAGTGCGTCTGGGTGAGGCATGTACCAGTGATTATGACATGGCATGAAGGGAGGATGGCCTGTGTTTAGTTCTGAGGACCAACTTTGGAGTGAACCCAATTTTAAAAGTCCCCAAATATTAGTAATTCATCTAAGAAGCATTGCTAGACTGCACACTTGATTTCATTTCTCCTTCTTTTAAACCCTTTATTTTTGGGAAATGAAATCTTCAGCTTCTCTTTTTTCATTCTCCAACCTTTTGTTCTTATAAAATCAGTTACGTCTACTTTTTCTTTTGAATATCAATTTAATTATCTCTTGTTTTGTCACCCTTTGAACTCAAATTTGTTTAATAATTAGATGCTTTCAAGGTAAAATTCAGAATCCTTGGCCTGTCATTCAAGGTCCACTGCAATCCTCAATCCCTTCCCAACTTGTTTGTACAACATTCATTCATCCACACATTCAACAAAACGTTACTGAGTATCTAACAAGTTTCAGACACTGTACTTTGTGTTGAAAACAGAGTGGTGATACAGACAAGCCTGGTCCCTTTTCTCATGGAGCTTACAGTCTGGTGGCAAAATGGAACACTAAACACGATCATGCAGTGTGACAAGCTCTATCAGCAGGAAGCACAAGGTGCTCTGAGAGAACACTGGAGGGACACGTAACCTGGGCCCTGAGGCCAAGAGACTCTTTCAGAGGAAGTGTTATCTAGGATGAAATCTGACCTGTGGATAGGAGTTAGCCAGGTGAAAGATGGGGGGAAATTTTCTTGGTGGATGGAATACCAGGTATGAAGCCCAGGGGAGACAGCACTGCATCCTTGGGAACTGAAAGAAGTTCAGTGTGGCTGGAGGGCAGAGTGGGGTAGGGCTGGGAAGGTTGGGGTTGGGGCGGAAAACAGGCCAGATCCTGCTGGACTTGAAAGCCTAGTGAGCTAGAACTTTGTTCTAAGGTCAGTTAGGAACCATGGTAGGTTTTAAGGGGAGAAAACTGATAGGATTTATCTTTTAAAAATATCATTCTTGCTGTTTTCTGGACAGTGAGTTAGAAGAATACCAGATAAAGTGACTGGAAACCCAATTGGAGGCTGCAATTCAGACACGAGATGATGGTAGGAACCTGGAACCTGGCAGAGAGGACAAGAGATGTGGACAGATTACAGATATTTGGCTGCCAAGCTGGTCCCAAATATGTCACATGATTGCAGTCACATCACGCGTTCCCTTGACAGGCAAGCCTTGCCTCTCCTACCCACAGACTCAGGTTCTACTTAAGCTGATGTTATCTCTACGCAAAGCCTTCTCTGACCTTCAACCCCCAGAACCTATACAAATGCCTGTAAGATTATTTTCTCCGTGGCCCTTATTTCATGACGATAATTTACAACTTCAGTTCTTGTTTTCATAGCATATTCATTTTTCTCAGGCAGATGGCAAGCAATACTGAGCGGAAACCATGTTGATAACATCTTTATGCCTCTCTCCCCCTCGGTATTTCCCACTTCACCTTGTGCAAGGTGGACGAGCCATAAATATTTGTCCTGTTGAATAATGGTTATCTTGCTCCACCTCCAAGAATTTTCCAGCTGGCCCTCTTTCAGGTCTCATTTTAAATGGCATGGCCAATCATTCATTCATTTACTCACTAGCTTATGCTTTTATTCATTCACTCAACATATACTTCTCAGTGCCTGTTATGTCCTAGCTGCTATTCTAAGGTTGATTCTCTGCTCTGTACTGAACAATTCATTTCATTTCGGATACTGTGTTTTTCATCACAGAGCCAGACCCTTTCGCCTGTTTGCCATATAAAATGAGGCTTGAATGTACTGGAAATGTTTTTTTTGCTATAAATGCAGTTAGCACATGGTACCCAGATGAGCCATCCTATGGCATGGGGAGGAACTAAGGTGTGGAATGATTCCCTTGGCTTCCTAGGTAGAGCACGAGCTTTCTGTAGTTGGCAAACGTCTGGCCCGAGGGACTCAAACCTTGGTATTGGAGTGTGTACAGGGCTGCGTTAATTCTGTCCTGGTTTTTAAACAGTTCCTGATGTTTACCCAGTAGAAGCAGAATTAAATAGCACCAGATATTCCAACAACACGGATCAGGAGATATCAAAGTCCTGATAGAAAGTTCTTGATGTAAAGAAAAACGCTGGGGGTTGCCCCTGTCGCCTCCTCAGCTCCGAGCCTGCCATCGCTGCGCCCCACCCTGCCAGGAACGGGCACAGGACGGCTGCGGTTTGGAAGCGGAGCTTCTGAGCTCCAAGATTCTTCGGAACTGCACTGGCTTCGAGTGATTTTTATGCCAGCGTCTCATCAAAGCTCTTTTCTGGCAAAGAAGTTGCCATATAAGATTAAAAATAATTTTGGGGGGCAGGATTTCTACCAGGAATTGAACAAACAATGTACTGTCTTAAGCTGGTTCCAAATTCCTACTGCATCTGCTTTGTACAGTCCCCATTTCATAAAACTACAATTCCTCGTTTGTCCGAGTTCTTTCTGCTTGTGTGCTGGAGGAGTCACACCCTTTTATTTCTGGCCCTAAAGGCACCTTCCCAAGTTTGGAAAAGCCTCTTAATTTGAAGTCACAGAAGCCCTAAATAATGCAAGCACCCCAGTTCAATCTTTAGCAAGCCACCCCATTGCTTCCCCTGATCAGGGCAATTGTAGCAGGGCTGACTCCTTAGCGAATTTCCCTAAGAAATTAGCTCTGATCCCTTTTCCTGCCAAAGCCACCAGCTTAGACTTGGATACTTTTCCTAAATTCTCTCTTGAAACTTCCCCAGTTGAACAGATATGGCCACACAGCATAAATCAGATATTTTATTTGTTTTTTAAAAAATATTTTTATCTGAAGGTGCATCTGTGGATCAACTTGTAGAGATTTCTAAGTTCAACAGGCTGTTGTGCAGGGCCTCAATCTCTCAGCTGTGATCACAGAACTGACTTGCTTATGCCTAATTTAAACCTAGATATTTCTTGATTATGTTTGTTTGTTTTTGATACCCGATCTCGATATCATGAACTCACTTCAGTTTGCAAGTAAAAAATCCTAGCCTAAACTGGCTTAAACAAAAAGAGAATTCATGGGCTACATAAACTGGAGAGCTCAGGGAGCGGGGTTAGGCACAGCTGTATTCAGGGTTCAGAAGGGACTCTCAGGACTCAGTTTCTCTCATTTCTTGGCTCTGCTTTCTGCTAGTGTTGGCTTCAATCTCTTGTTTCATGAGCAATAGTAGTAGGAGCACATCCTCTCATTTTCAGGTCCTGTGAAAAAAGTGAATTTCTCTCCCCAAGATGTTCTGTTCAACAGAATTCTGAACCTGATCAGAATTCACTGACTAGAACTTTTTCCTATACCCATCCCTGAACCAGTCACTCTGGCTAGTGGGGTACTGATTGGTATAGGACAACCCTGTTGTGGGGAGAGCAGAGCGGGAGTCGGGGCAAAGAGCCCTAAACACAACAAAACAGAAGAGATGCTGACCTCAGTTCCTAAGTGAGAGGGGGCCATGAATCTCTTTTCTCTTTCCTCTCTTTCCTTCACCTATAGCATGACAGGTTTGGGGGAAAGGAGACTCGACCTGTAAAACCATTTAAAACTCAATAAACCATACTCATATACACGTGTATGTTATATTTACATTCATTGCATTACTTTGTTTTTCTGTTTGGTTATTGTGTCATTGTTCTATTTTCAATTTTCATCTTTAGTTTTCTTTCCATTTTATGCCATATTTTTTAAATGGGGTATTGTAGAGTACGTTTTCAAAATTCTCCTTTTAAAAAGTTAATATGTCATTTCAATGCCATTTGTAGAGGCTGAACAAATAAATGGAAGGTATTAGCTAGCTATTATCTTTCAATAAAGTCTATATAATTCAACTGTTAAAAGAAATCTGTTAGCATTATCTTAAATGGGACATTTTACCTGAATTGAAAATAAGCAGAGATTAGCATAATAAATCCTTTAAGTGTTTGAGAAGTTTGGCTCAGTCAAGGTACATACGTTGTACTGACCTCAACAAAACTGATCAAAATGTCCTTTCATCTCTTTGCTCTCCTAATCCTTACATACCAGGCTAAGAGGACATCAAGTCCTATCTAATGGCAACTATTCCTTCTTTCTTTAGTTACTTAATCCTCACTGGAGGATATGTTTTTTGTTTTTTTTTAATTGACTTGAGGGGGAGGGGGAGGGAGAGGGAGAGGGAGAGGGAGAGGGAGAGGGAGAGGGAGAGGGAGAGGGAGAGGGAGAGGGAGAGGGAGAGGGAGAGGGAGAGGGAGAGGGAGAGGGAGAGGGAGAGGGAGAGGGAGAGGGAGAGGGAGAGAGAAACACCAATGTGAGATAGAAACATAGATCAGTTGCCTTCTGTACGCTCCTCGACCAGGGATAGACTGGGGATCAAACGAACAACCTGGGTATATGCCCTGACCAGGAATCAAACCCACAACCTTTCAGTGCCAAGGATGATGCTCCAATAACTGAACCACACCGGCCAGGGTAACTATTCTTAATGCTGTTTTATAGTCCTAAAATTCCAGTTATACCCACACACAAAAGTTAAATAGAAGTGAGCAAACTCCTACTGCCTCTGTTATTATCTTTGTAATTACTATTACTAATAATTATACTGATGATGGCTACCAACTGTTGAGTTCTTTCTACGTGCCAGTGAGTAGATAAAGTACTTACATTTATAATTTCATTGAATATTCTCAACAACCCTATGAGATAGGTGGTATTTCTATTTCTGGGAAAGGAAACCAAGTTTAAGAAAGCTCCTCTGAGATTTCACACAACTAGTAAACTACAAACCTTGGGATTTAAGTACAAGTCTGCCTAACATCAAAGCTCATGATTTTTGTTTCGGTCCTTTTAACTGATAGACTTAGTCTTTAGGTCTATAGACCAGAAATAAAGTCGCCTTGGGCAGTCCTTTTCCTCGGCTCTGATTGGCCAGTCTGGAGAGGGGCTTCCCTTAGACTGTGTACAGTAAGTCCATGAACACCCTTTTAGGGACCGGACACCAGTTTTGTGCATCAGACAGGTCCTTTGTTGTTGCTCCTTACATTTAGACCTTTCATTATCTGTCAGTCCCCACACAAGTACGCCATCTGTAAATTTTTCTACTCAATCATTACTTTGTCACCTTTAGGAAAGAAGAGATTAAGAATGTTGATTAAGATGAGTTAGAAATGATTGCAGTGTTCATAAAGCCACATGTTTATATCTTGTGTCGTACTCAGTGCATAAACAGGAATCAATCAATCCATTTCTGGACCTTAGCCCACCAATAAGAGCAGAGAGACCCTCCATTCACAGTAGGCTCTCAGTACCAAGACATCAGGAGGGAAAGCCCCTTTCTTCAAGGTGAGTAGCCTTCTCAAACTGCCTTAAGCAAGACGAGGAATGTTTTTGGCCAGCTTAGTCGAAAGCTCAGGCATAGTTAGCTTCAGGCACAACTAGGTCCAAGGGCTCAAATAATGTCACAAGACATCTGTGTCTCTTCACCTTTTATCTCTGCATTCCTCTCTTGGCTTAGCATTCCAGAAGGCTCCCCAGCTTATGGTGACAGGAAGACCACCAGAAGCTCCACGCTTACGCCTATCAGTTTTCAAACCCAGTAGAAAGACAATATCTCTTTCCCAAGACTTCTAGCACAAATCCTGAGAATGCCACCTTGGCTTGGCTTGGGTCACACACCCACCTCCTGAATCAATAACCGACACCAGAGAAGAGAACTGGCCAGGCCAAGTTGTGTGCTATCCTCTGGGGCAGCGATTTTTGCCCAGTGTGCAGCAAGAATTTTTAAAACATGCAGTACCTGACTATTTCATCAGGGCCACTGACCTCTTTTCCGTTAGACTGTCAAACAAAAAAATGACAACAGCCAACACA
This sequence comes from Miniopterus natalensis, assembly GCF_054644295.1. Taxonomy (NCBI): domain Eukaryota; kingdom Metazoa; phylum Chordata; class Mammalia; order Chiroptera; family Miniopteridae; genus Miniopterus; species Miniopterus natalensis. The sequence goes on from NC_142094.1 coordinate 35,031,345, forward strand.
ATAGCCGTCTGATATGAATGGATCAAAATTATACCTATTTTTTGGTTAGATTGGCAAAAAATATAATAAATTTTTTGGTGTGCTGCAGAATGTTAGTAGTTAGTTTATGCGTGCCATAAGATGAAAATCACTGCTCTAGGGCATAGGAGTGGAATGAACTTCTCCAGAACCATACATGATAGAAATGTGTAGAAAGATGGTTTTTCAACAGAAAGGAAGAAGCGGACCAAAAACCCCACCAAATAAAACCACCTCCAGGTGCCTACCATACTTTTTCAGAACTGAATGTCTCTACCTGAAAATAAACCCCACTCTAGAATACGTGTTTCTGGGTTCCCTCTGATGTGGGGAAGCAGGCGGAGGAAGGTGTGGCATGTGGGCTGCTGCCCGGGCATTGGTTAGGGTAACAGAGGTGGGCCCTGGGCCTTCGAGTGGCCCAGGAGGCCTGGAGGCTACAGCAATTGAGACAAGAGTGGGTCCCAGTTATGGGGATGGGTGGGAGAGGGTAAGATCAGTTCTGAGGAAAAACAGATTGACTTTTAAACGTCCATTTGGGGTGGTTATTGAACAAGCCTTTTAGAACACTTCTAAGGCCGGTGTTATGCTACATCCTGCTGGGCTGCGCTCTCAAGATGTGACATTAAGAGATGACACCCACTGTGACTAGTGACTACAGAATGAGAATGAAGCGGCAAACTACATCAAACAACGCAGGACAGTCGGGAACAGGAGTGACGTGGGTGGCACTGAGCTAATTAGAGGCCTTTGAAAGGGTACGGATTCATATATTTTGCAGAAGTCACTCTTTCATCAATTGGGTAAAATATTAAGAAGATCTGTGGTTTACGTTTCAACATTTTTAATAAAAAAGAAAGATAACAAAACTCAAAGAAATATCTTGTCTTCCTAAAGGTATAAAGTGACCCTCATTCTATGTTATGGGATGTAAAGAGCCAAGAAACCTTTGGTTAGGAGCAGGGGATCCTGGCACACATTACTGGATAATAGAATTAGTTACAGGTAACCCAGGAAAATAAAACAGAGGACCTCAGCAAGAAAGGGAAACTCAAGTTGTGGAGCAGCTCTGGGAGTAGAGCACCTAGAGATCAAATAAAAATTCTTGTGACTTTTTTAAACTTAGGAATTTAATTCAGTTGGATGTTAGAGAAAAACACTTATTGCATTCAGATTAAAAAATAAAAAGAGGAGAAAAAATAAAAAGATACCCTATTTTCTGATTTCCTGAACTGTGATTCGTGCCAGAGAGCTGAGATCCTGGGGCTAATTGATGCCACCTGAAATGGGTGCCCGGGCCACGTGTGGCCAGCCCTCAGCACAGACTGAAGGCAGCACCTCCTCCAGCCTGAAGCGGATGCTGGCCAAAGCAACCAGCCCTGTGCCTGTGGAAATATAAGCTAAGTATGGCATATGGGATTAGAGAGGAATCACAGAACCTCAGACATTTCCAAGAAAAATGAATACTAGAAGGCCAGGCCTTGGATGATCTGCATCTCATTAATCCCCCTTTTCCACAGTGGTGGGCGGGCTGCCGGGGCTGTGGGCTGCAGATGGGAAGCACACTTTCCTGGGGTTTTGTTCAATTCTCCAGGCTCCTCTTAGGCACCAGAAGCATTCATTTCTTGGCATGAGCAGGGATTTGGAGCATGGGTGTCCAGTTCGCTCTTTGGACCTCTTGGACAGCTGCCTGTTCCCTGGGATGTTTGAAAAGGTCAATGGGAACCAACTGGTAAGTTAGGCTCTCGGTCCCATCTCTGGCCCAGATCGCTGCTATAGCCCCAACTGACCTCTCCCTCCTCGACTCTCCCACTTCTGACCCTCACTGAACATGGCTGCAAGATTCATCTTCTTAAATTACCATTTAAAGTGGCGAACTCTTGCCTCAAAAGTCAGCAAGGACTTCCTTTTGCTTTCAGGAGAGCTTTTGAATACCTCCATCGCAGACAGACCAGGGTCCTTCCGACACCCTGCTTGTGCTCCCTCCAAATCTTTTGCCAATCTCTTCCCCTGGCCTGGAATGTTCCCTTTGCACCAACTCCTGCTCCCCGTGCCCCTGTCCCACCCAAACCACTCTAGCTCTCAGGGAATTCTGTCAACAGATTGATTATATCAAATAGCACCTGCCCTGCTTCTTGGACAATTAATTGTGATCTTTTTCTCTTTTTCTTTTGAGCACATTTTTGTACACCTCTGTTGGTGAGACTATAATTTTCTTTCTCTTGTATCTCCCAGAGAGATGATCACATCGTAGATATTTAATAATTATTTATCGAATGAATGGATACATAACTAAATGGTATTGTAGCACTAAAAACATTCCTGTAATTTGAGTAAAACATAGGCTAGAAAAATTACAACCTAGCCCCATCCTTTCTATTTCCAAATCTGAATTTGATCTGCTAGTTGGTGGATGTGCCCTCTCTATCAGTTGTTTTAATCTGTGACGAGAAAAGACAATAGAAACATCTTTCATCAGCAGAATATTCCCACTGTCCGTCCTCTGCTTGGAAACCTGTAACGATTTCCTATTGAAACTACATTCAGAACAAACCGGCCCCCTGACTTCTCTGGTCCCACGGCTCCCGCTTCTATCCGCTCCCAGCAAATGGATCGGCCTGGTTTCGGCCTCCTTTTCAGGGAGCGCTGGTGAGCCAGCCTTGGCCGCTTCCTCTCCTGGTCGGATGGCTGCTTTCCCTGCCTCCCGGGCACAGAGCTAGGCCTTCTGAAGTTTTATCTTTAAAGCAGCATAAAAGTTCCTCTTAAGCTGGAGTGCCCAGAGTGGGGGAAGGCAGAACTCTGATTTACCATTCAGTGCTTGTGACTTGTTGAGATAAAAAAATAAACAAAAGCAGGCATATTCGAAGCACTAAAGACACATCAATTACTTCCAGCTTGTGCTATTTCCTTTCGAACTCTCATCCTGTGAATGTTGTGTCCCTGCCTCTGAGCGCCTTTGCCCCCTTCTGGGTCGGAGCCCACACCGCAAGGGGATCTCCGCCAGGGAGCAGGAAGCGGGGGAAACTGTGGCGGTCCCTGAGCCCAGCTGGTGTCCTGATGGTTCAGCAAACCCAGCTCGCCATTCCCTTCCCCTTGAACAAGCTGGCGACCCACCCGAATGTGGCAGATCAGGGTCAAGAGTCCATGGAGTGTCCTGACTTTCATGGAGGCCAAGCAGCAAAAGCCCTTCCACTGGACAGTCCCTGAGGAGGCTGAAATCCCACGAAGAGGACAGTTGCTGGTGACAGCAGTTCATATGAATGAGCAGAGGCTGGGACGCACCCTCCAGGTCTCATTCACCCTTGGCTACCCTTTGTTTTAAAATCTGCTCTCCTTTGCTAGGAGTAAACTCCAAGAAGAAGTGGAGCATTATGGGATCTCTGGGTGGTTAGGGTCAAATCTTCAGGGGTGATTTTTTTTTTACCCCAGGGATTGTTGAGGTCAAGCACTGCATGCTATGAACTTTCCTGGGACTTTAATCTCATGGCCAGGAGAGTGCCCAACTCGTAGTAAAGTTGACCATCTGTGAGAAATACAGAGATCAAAAGAACATTATTGTTAAAAGGGATCTGAGAAATCAGTCTTCCTTAGATGAGAAAACTGGGGCCCAACAAGTGTGTAAAATCCTTGAATTTTCTCACTTATTCATTCTACAAATATTTATTTAATGCTTACTATGTCCAAGGCAGAGCACCTGAGGTCCCAGTGTTGGTTTGTAGCAGAGCTGGGATCTGAACTCAAAGCTTCTCATTCCTGGCCCAGTATTGCTTTCCCTACAAAATATAATAAACCCAACATTTTAATGAATTGCTTGACCATTTGTTAAACACCAACTAAATTCTAGGCACCGTGTAGTGTTTGACATAATTATCTCAGTCACTTTTAATGCCATACTGAAGGATATATGATGAAGAACTGAGGCCCAGAGAAGAGGCACATGGAGTTGGGATCCTGCGGTTGGTAAGTGGCAGAGTTAGGACTGAGCTGGAAGTCCATCTGGCTGCAGAGTCCCAGCTCTTTTCATCATCTACTTGCTTCTCATTTGCTCCCAAGACTTCATGCCCAAACCAGGCTGACCTCACTCCCCACCAAGGCGCTCCACTCCTCTTTACCACCAGACCTTTGTGAATGCGGTTCCCCTGCCAGGTATGCCCTCCTTTCTTTCTCTCTACCTCTGCATTCCCACTGGTTCCCTCAGGGCTCACTCCTTGATTAGCTTGTACTTCAGGAATGTTTAGAGATGAAATCTGGCCACCAGGGTTTAACTTAGCTGAGCTAGCTGTTCAGAGAGCCATCATTCCTTCAAATGTGTTTTATTTTATCAGATTTCACTGACATCTCAGGTCATACTGGCAAACAGTCCAACTACATAAATGCTTATCACTGGCTCTTTAGAAAAAAAGAAGGGAGACCTTGACCTGTCCTCTTTCCTCTTGTCTTGGATAAATTGCTACTTGCCTGGGGGATGGTTATTGGCTAGTATCCAGTTAAGTCAGGGAATGATCTGAACAATCAGATATTCTGATGAATAGAGTTATATTGCATGGATCATCAGCTTTCAAGGAATTAGAATGAAATACACTTAGCATAGATACTGTACTAAGCATAATGTCATTTGCTTGCTGGGTTTTGCTGCTGATTTGTGAACAACAATTATTCCTCGACAGGAGCTGAGATGTTACGGAAAGAACACTAGAAACCAGGTAACTGTCCACTAACATGTGAACTGACTTTGAGACATTCAACCTTTCACCTTAGAGCCCTATTTCATCTCTATAAAAAAAAACAGGCTGGGTTAGATCCAACCTGGTATTCATGTTGCATGTGGGCCATGACTTTCTACTCTTGGGCCCATGTCATACATCACTAATCAATTGAGGCACATTTCCCTTTGATCCCTGACAGCCTCAGGATCCTCCTCAACCCAGTGTTCCAGCAGCAACCCTCAGTGGATTGGAGCTGGCACATGAAGTGAAATCTATTTGCTATCATTGAACTAGATGATCTCCAGGGTCTTATCTTTTATGAGTTGCTTGAAGCAAGTACACGCTAGATGGAAAGCAGGATGGTGGGTAGTTTGTAGTATTGTCAAGCACTAAGCATTTGGCCCCTCAACTGAGAGTTTTTTTCCCACCCCTCCCCCTTCAATTCACTGACACCCAGGCTAATGTGGTTACTGAAAACTATGGCAGGAATCATATCTGAAATCCTGGAACGGGTAAGTCCAAGTGAATGGTGACAAGGGAGGTCTGGTCAGCTTGGCTCTATGCCTAAGGCTCAACTCAGCTGCTAATTTCTCTTTGAAGCCCTCCTAATAGAAACAGGAGGAAATAAGCCTGCATTTGAGTTTCCTTAGCCCACAGTACTAGGCTTGGATGTGTCCTTCTATGTTATGGTTAGTGGAATGTGAAATACAGCCTCCTAGTGGGTTATAAGGCCCTTGGGGTCAGGGAGGAGGTTCTAGTGATCTTTTGGATTCACAACCTGATTCCACAGCAACAGTCTGTTTAGCATCTGACAAACTATTTAACCTCTCTCACCTACTTTCTTAACTTATTAAACAGGGAAATGATAACAGTATATACTTCAGGGGTTTGCAGTGCACATCAAACGAGATCATTGGTGTAAGTGCTTAAGAGACCACCTGGTATATTGTTATTGTTTTTATTATTATTATAGAGTCACAGCCTAGCACCATGCCTGATGAACAATAGGTGCTAACGTACATTGACTGATTTAGTTTTTAAGTGGCCATCAGAGGTGAGCATCCACTTTGGAGGGCCTGATCCAAGAACCATTAGAAAGGCGAATATGACAGGATCTGTCCACAAGAAGGTGGGTCACTGGCCAGGACAGAGTTAGCACAAAGAGTCTGGATCCATCTGCCTCTAAAGCCACCAGAAACTGCTGAAGGGAGTCACAGGGCAAGGGAGGAAGCTCCACGCAGTTTTCTGGGCTCAGGACATTTTTATTGCTTTACTAGTCTTCCATTTTCTTGAGGCATATTCACAAATCATGAAAGTATTTTTGTGAGAGCACATCATTTTAATCTCAGTGTGTCCTCAGACAAATTTGTGGGCTCAAGGTCAAGGCAGTATCACCCTTACCTGACCAATGAGGAGGGGCTAAGTCCCAGGGAGGCTACCTGACTTGCCTGAGGACACACGGCTAGTGAAGCCTGGGCTCAGGCTTCCAGCTCCCAATCTCACACACTCGCCATCCTGCCTGTCCTCGCCAGAAACATATTTCAATTTTAGGTTTCCCTTAAGTTTTTTTTTTTTTTTTAAAAAACAGCATCAAGAAATAGCAATTTTATCAATTCATTAATATAAACAATGAGTTGATAAGAGACATTTATCTTCCTCAAATTCTCCAACCCTATGTCAAATGTTAGATTTATTTTGTGGCTATAAGAAATTATAAATGTACAAATGAGAAAAAATATTCCCACAAAATGAGTCTGCAAAGAGTGCCTGGGTGTAACTGTTTCATATAATGCTTGATGAAATGTGTAAGGGACAGAACTGGGCTTTTATTCGAAACATGATCTTTATTTTGTTGCCAAACAAAATAAAACAAGTATGAAACAGGCACAAACCACTGCTGGACATGTTTCCCTAAAGATTTGGGCATAATGTAAAACCAGGAATTTATATGTTGCCCTTTTTAAAAAAATACAGAAATGTGTACCTTCTGAATAGACATGACTTTTGGATTTCTTTTCCACGGTGAGGATAAATCTGCAAGGAACCATTATCAATTCATCCCTCCTTCTTCCTGGAGACCAGGGCATACAATAAAGCCATTTTCCAAAACTGCGCCCCCATGACCTGAAATGAGTGGGCCTGAGTCACCATGCTTGTGCACTTGAGAGCCCCCACGATGGCTTCAGCTAATTAAGATTATCTGACTCAAGGAGAGCCATAGGCTGGCTAAGCCACCCAGAACCCTTCTTTAGATGTTTTAAATCACAGAGAGGAGGATCCAGTTGGTGTAAATACATAAGTGGGGAGAACAAGGAAATTGGGTCTAAGAGCTAACCTGGGCCATTTCCAAAATGAGCACTCAGAGAAACAAGGCAAAGAGAGAAAGAGAAAAACGAGGCAGATACAAAAAAGGTAGTGAAAGTATGAGAAGATATCAGAAAGACCATATAGGTCTTTCCCAAACCCCAGATTCCAGCGCTAGGCCATGAGGTCTGGCTGGACTTTTCACCCTAAGATGCTGTAAGATGCCACCAGGTACTGGGAGACTGAGCACTCTTTTTGTTGGGTAAATTGTTGATTAAATAATCCTCCTTCCTTGGGCTACTTCAAGTGGATTTTTGTTTCGTATGTCCAAAGGGGTTTTAATCAGTATCATGCAGCTCTCTCTAGCTGACATATGGGTTGGTGGCTCATTTCAGTGATCAGGCAAGGTTTTTTTAAAATTATCCTCCAAGAATATGTTTTATTGATGAGAGAGAAAGAGAGAGAGAGAGACAGAGACAGAGACAGAGATAGACAGAGAGAGAGAGAAAGAGAGAAACATTGATGTGAGAGAAATATCTATCGGTTGCCTCCTGACACGCCTCGACTGGGGATCAAACCTGTAACCTAGGTATGTGTCCTGACCAATAATCAAACCCAAAACCTTTTGGTGCACAGGATGCCTCTCTACCCAACTGAGCCATCTGGCCAGGGCTATCATCCTCTTGGATTATTGACCCTTCATCACCCACGTGCACAGCAGCAAAGTCTCAGATGGAAGACTTCCAACCACTTGACTAGTTTTAGTTGATAAAGATCTAGCAATTTTGTTTTCTATTTTAGCTTCAAAATTTGGGAGAGTGATTCCATGACTAAAATCAGCTTTTTTGGGGGGTCTCTTTTTAACATATAATCAAAATAATAGCACGAAACATTTACTGAGCACTTGTTTTATGCCAGTAACTAAACTAGTGTGTTCTGTGACTTATCTCTAATTCTCAACCACCCTCATGAGATTGGACATACTATTATCCCTGTTTATAGATTAAGAAGAAAAGCCTTGGATACTGGATAGGTATCTTACTAGAAACTTCAATTACTGTATTGTCATTGGTTTGCTTCATGCTACAATAGAAGATGTGTGCTATATGAGTGAAATGCCATGTGTGGGGACATTTGGGTTTAATTTTCATCTCTCTCACTGTTAGAAAAATCAACTCTCAGTTTCTTCATCCAACAAATCAGGTATCCCGATACCTACCTCCTACTACATCAATGAAGACACCTCTAAGTATACACATATGCCTCCAAAAGATAAGATGTTATTCAGCTTAGTTTTTACATTCCAGATTCTTAGGGGTCAACTAGCAATGACATACCCTCCAAACTTTGTAGAGAAGAAAATCCAGATTTGTTACTCTTTATTGAGCCAGCAAATGCTAGAAATTAAAGTTTCAATGGCACTCTTCTATCTTCTCAGTTCCCTACTCATTAAATAGTAGAATTGTTCTATTAGTCTGCTTGGGCTGACAAAACAAAATACCATAGACTGAGTGGCTCAGACAATACACATTTATTTCTCACTGTTCTGGAAGCTGGAAAGTTTAAGTTCAAGGTACCAGCCAATTTGATTCCTGGTAAGGGCCTTCTTGTTGTGTCTTCATGATGGGGAGAGAGAGAAATCTCTCTCCCTTCCTCTTCTTTTAAAGCCACTGATCCATCATGAGGGTTCCACCTTCATGACCTCATTTAACTCTAGTTACCTCCCAAATAACATCTCTAAATAACATCACATTGAGGATTAGGAGTTCAATATATGACTTGCAGGAGGCATAACTGAGTTCTTAGCAATTGTAGTTTAAAACAACCAGGGACCAACATAGGGTTGCGAACATCATTTTACTAACTAATTATTAATTAAAATTAATTAAAGTTGATTGTTTAATATAAAAATAAAGAGACTAAAGGAAGATCTTTTAAATAAAAGGTACTCAGCTATGTAAAATACTCACACCAGTGTCTTAATTTTTTTCATCTCATGGACTAACAAAACTTTGTCATGAAATGAATTTTGTGAACCATTGTTATTGAAAGATTTTGTCTGAATTTACAATTAAAGAGACAGAAAATTTGCTTTGCTTTTTAAAAAGTTTTTTTGGGTTGGAGTAATTTGTACACAAATAACTGAAACATTTTGTTGGACATTTTATTTTTCCTGCAGTCAGCAGTGTGGCATTTTCCTCTTTCTAATATCTTGCATCATAAGTTTTGAGATTCTTCCTCCACAAAACAAGTTAGGAAAGCAGTGGAATTGTACGCAAGTTTTCCTAAGTTTTGAAATGTTGGGGTTCTGCTTTGGAGCATTGCATAGAGTCAAGGAAACTGGGAACATTCAGTCATTGATGAATATTACAATTTAAAACATGTTTCTTCAGCTCAATGTCAAGGATGTCAGTGTGGACAATTTTATTTCTTTATTTATGCATGGTTCATACAATCCTTGTGTATCCAGTGTAAAACATTAATTTCAATATTTGATAAACAACTAGACTCAGAGGTGTTAATCCTTGCAATGAATGTCTATCCCAACTAACCATATGCCTCTGGAGATAGTTGAAGAAGAATTTCAGCTATCTAAGCCTCATGTGGTCTCAGCTCCAGCTGGGACTTCAAATCATGTTTCCAGAACACAAAGAACACTTGATAAAGTTGGAGAGAAATATTTTTTGAAAATATGTCAGCAGGCAGCTTGGGAGTGATTTAACAGAACCATCCTAGAGGGTATGAATTTAACCTTTGATCTCTGAAATGAAGGTCAGTAAATTTGTTTTTACTGTACATCTCTTATAATGAACTCAATGTCTCTGCAATCAGTTTCTAAAGAAGACACTGTGTTTGCCAATAAGTGATGTTTCACCCTTCATTTCTTAGCCAGACAACTTTCCCTTTTCTGAATTAAATTCTACTGCTCTCCTCAACTTTTTTTTTGTTGGGGAGGAGAATCTCAAAATTTAAGATGCAATATATTAGAAGAAGAAAAATACCATACTGTTGTCTGCAGAAAAAATAAAATACCCAGCAAAATGTTTTAGCTTATTTTTCCTTCTGGGAGATGAACATGAAAAGATACTGGCTTTTGTCTCTAAGTTCACCTGAAGCCTTCTTACTAATTCATACTTTAAACCAGGATAGGCAAAGTACAGCCCATTAGCTAAATCCGACCTACTGTTTATTTTTGTAAATAAAGTTTTATTGGAACACGACCATGCTATTATTCATGTAGCTATGATCTCTGGCTGTCTTTGGTGCTATAATGGCAGACTTGACTACAATAGTTGCAACAGAGATTGTATGTTCCACAAAGCCTAAAATATTTACACTCTGGGCCTTTACACAAAATGTTTGGCAACCATTTTAAATCAAAAAAGTTTGAAGTGGTGACATTGTGAAAATATATCCATAGTCCAGATACAAACATGGCTTGGGGATAAATGAGGATGGACACTGGTTTTGATCCAAATAGTCACTTTGCAGAAACAGAGCCTTACAATAACATCAAGCTGATGAAAAGAGCAATAGTTGGGGATGCATTGTAATGAGATATAGACAAAGTAACTAAATTTATTCCTCTGATTCTCCAGCAGCCCATCTAATACAAATAGGCTACGGTAGAGATGAACCCAGAATCTTCGGCTAACATCAGCCATTTGGGAATAAGAGTTCCTTCTCTGCAGCAGATGTGTGGCTCAGAGTTCATCACGAGTGCACTCCCAGAGAGAGCACAGCATGTGTTGTTCTGTGAGGGGACCAGCACTGGCCTGTCAATGGAATAGCTAATTTCATTAAAGGACTTGGGGAAACAGTAGGGGCAGAGGGCTAGGCTAGAACTTGGAAAAACCAGTTTTAACCCTTTCTGGGACTGACTTAATTTACTTTTTAAATAATAAATGATTCTGTTTAAAAAATGCCTACAAAATTTAAACCAAAAGAATGAAATGCAGTCTGTAGTAGTCCTTGCCAGTCATCCTTCATGGACAGCTGCCAGGAGCTGATACACAAAGGCGATCATTGCATGCATGGTTATTTCAGTCATAGACACGCGTCATCCCTTGAAATTGCTCCCCTCCAAGGATTCCAAATTCCAGCCTCCGCTTTCCTGTCTCACAAGTCAAGTGCATGGGCTGGTGAGGGTAGGCTCCCTCAACTTCTATCTCCAACCCAAACTGCCCGGTATTCAGCTCGGGTCTGGATATTTAATCTCTGTTGGATGAAGGGCAGAGGCCCACCTCCGGGCCTGTGCATGGTCATAGCTCCTGCTTTCTTTAGGACACTGCTTTGTCATCTTCAGGTTATTCCTCTCCACTGACTCTCCATTTTCCTAACAAGCTTGCTTGGGTCTTACTTATCTTAAAATTATAAAAACTCAAAAAAATAAAAATAAAAACACCCTTTCTTTGACTTTGCTCGTCTTTTTTGCTAATTTCTTAGTTTTTCCCCCAGTTCACTATCCATTAGCAGGGATAAGAGAAAGCTATGAGAACATATACCTTCTATATCTCAGCGGCTTTACAAGAATTTATTTCTTCCTCATGCAATGGGCACAGAAGACCAGGTGAACCTCTTCAAGAGTAGTTATCTTCTTAGACAAGACTCAGCGATAAGGGGCTTCAATCTTTGATTTTGTCATCTACGTAAGGAGGCATTTTCCATGACCACTGTGGCAGGAAGAGAGAGATGGAAAAATCAGGCATGGGCTCAGTCCAGAAGTGACCCACCCTCTCCCTTCCTTTCTTTTCTCTTCACTTTCCCTCCCTTCCTCTCCTTTTTCTTCTCTCCCTCTTACCCCTACTTCTTAAAGGAGTCTTCTGACTCCCAATGCATTTTTGTGGGATCAGATTTGGTGATCTGATCATTGACTTCAGGGGTGGCCAGTGTGCCGACTGTTGCAAGACTGAATGGGGCAGGGCCCTTAGGAAGAGTGGTGGGTTGTCTTCAATTGAGTTATTCCTTCCCGGTGTACAAGGGCTCTACTGCCTTCTAGAATCTGTGTTCCAGCATTTCCAAGCCCCAGACTTCAGTAGACCATTCCAGGTGTCACCACCATGTGTGACATACCAAAGAGACACATTATTAATAACAATGGCTAATATTAAAGGAGCATCTACTATGTGTCAGGCACTGTGATGGGCACTGTCCATGCTCCAGTTGCATGTTACCCTCAATGGGGTCCAGAGAGGGTGAGCAAGTTGCCCGGTGTGTCACAGGCGCGCAGTAGCAGAGCCAGAATTCCAGATGAGATCACCTGGCTGCAAACCCCTTGCTCTTTACCTCTCAACCCCTCCACCCACCTCCATAGCTGACAGGCCTGGTCAGACTGCAGTCTGCAAGCAATTAGCAAAAGCAGCTCTCCAGCAAATCCGAGAAACAATCCAATCTGTAAAAGGGAAGGGGAAAGCCATCTTAAAAGAGCTTTTTCCTCCACAGCTGGTTGAGGGGGAACAGTTTGCCACAGGCTGCTGAGGGCAAGGAAGGGGCCGAATGCTCGCTGAATGCTCATGCTCCCAATTGTTTTTCTACGACACTGAGCTCACACTCCAGGGAAAACGCAGGGCCTGAACTGAAATGTCGTCCAAAGCCATTCAGCCAGGCCTTTGAAAGAAGCTTTGTTGGTGAAAGTCTGACTCTCCCTGGGCTGAGGGTTGCCTGATAAAACACAGGATAACCAGTTCCATTTGAATTTCAGTAAACAACGAATATTGTTTCAGTATAAGTATGTCCCATGCAATAGTTGGGAGCCACTTCTACTAAAGCATTATTCACTGTTTATCTGAATTTCAAACAGAACCGGGCTCCCTGTATTTTTATTTACGAAATCGGGCAACTCTGCCTGGGCTTGGAGGGGAAGTGCCACCCCTTCTGCCTCGCTGCCCAGCCAGGCTCCAGCAGGTCCTGTCACTCTCCTGGAAGAGGCCTGACCTGAGGGTGTCTTCTGGAAGCTGCGTGCCTAGCCCTACTCCATCTCGTTCCTTTAAGAAAACTTTTTTTTTAAAATGATATGGGCTTTGTCAATACTAATAACTATGATAATAATAATCGCTTCAGGACCTGGGACATGCCTTGAGCGTTTGGGGGAATCAACTTTCCACTAGGGTTCCTGGAAACGGATCAGTGCCGTTTTATTTCACACAGAGCAGCGAGCTTCACTGCCTCAGCCTCTGCCTGGGAGAGCACCCGGCAGGGGAAGTGGGACAGGGCCCTGGCCTCCCTGGAGCGGAGGCCTCTCCTTGGGGATTAGAGTTGAATTCCAAGCTCCTCAGGACCAAGTGACAGAAGAGAACGGGTTGCAAGGAAGGGAACTGGGAGGGTGGACAAGGAAAGGAGGGCAGGCGGGACAGAAGGTTTCAGTGCAAATCCAGCACCGCCTCTCCCTTGCTGTGCGCCCTGCTTCCTTCGTAGTTATGAGTCTGGGAGCACATTCTTGGCCTCGGCACTCTCCTACTTGGACCCTTTTCTTTTCTTGGTTCCTGGCACAGTGAACTTGGCCATGTGCTGCAGGAATGGGCCATTCCGGGGAGGGCCCCATCAGATCAGCAGCAGGCCCGCAGTCAGAGGAGCCTCCTCAAAAGGGAAGACACCCTGGGAGGGAGAGTATTTGCCAAGCAACTAAGTGTCCCCATGTTTCCAGGTGTTTAGTATATGTTTGTGGGTGTGCACAGCGGGAAATACAAGACCCTATTGTGTTCTGCACTCTGACGTTGGCGGAGGGCCTGGTAGCCATGGTGGGTCAGGATTCTCTCCTACTCAACACATTTTTATTGAGCTTCTAAGTCCAACGCCCTCTGCTCTGCTATAGGAAATGTGAAGATAAGACTGATCCCTGCTCTTAAGGAACTTCAAATCTAATAGGAGATTAGGCAAAAGAGATAGCAACATAACAAGCAGAGCAGGGAAAGTATCCTTAGAAGGGTAAAAGCCAAGTTTTGGAGGTGGTCAAGAGAGAGTGAAAACATTGGCTTGGGAGAGAGATTAGAAAAGATGTAATAGAGGAGGTGGCATTCAAGGTGAAACTTGTAGGATGGGCGAGATTTCATTGAGGACATATTTGATCATTGGTGTTTTATTGTGTTTGACATAGAAATAAATCCATCCCTAACATAGATCCAAAGTGAATTCCACTGATTGTAAGCATGGTCATGCCAGGGGAAGTATTCCAAGCAGACAAGCATGACTAGTTTTATAATAATGCTTCTTCACCTTGGAGTAGCCTCAGTTTTACCAATAACTGTCATGGAAAGCTGAAACAAAGCACCATGCCCACGTGCCCGACATTGTGTTGTGTGGTTTACCTATAACATCTTACTCAAGTCAAATGATTGGTAGCTTCCTCAATAATAGTATCATCTCAACTGCAAAATTAACAATATAGAAGAGTGGATGTATACAAGTCCTCGTTATCCACCCAGGTTCAAGCATTCTTCCAAAGGGGTTATAAAGCAATTAGTCTACTAATTTTTTCCCTCTCAGTGTTTTTCAGTGATATACACTTTTTGTCAATGTGTAGATTCAGTAAAAATGGTTAGTATAGACTGATATATAACCAATGGCACTTTTTTCTCTTTATTTATATTGTAAAAATATTGCACAGGTAGAATCCTATTGTAATGAATTTTACTAAAAAGCATTTTTGGGTTTAGGCTTTTGTTATTACTGTGGGTGGTTCTCTATATAAACATAGCATATTTACATAACAAAGAAATTATGGATAATAAGTTTTTGTGGTCTCTGATTAATATTTGTTGACCTCCTTAGAATTTTTTGATCTTTAAGTAGCTACTATTTCTTTAGAAAAATTTGATCTTAAAGTAGTATATTTATGTGATTCTTGCTACTGAATACTTGTATTATGGTTAAATACTTAACTAGATATGGCAAGATTTCTAAAATATTTTGTGGAAACCACAGTATAATGTTGCTTGAAAATGGCTGGCTTTTGTTTAGTTGGTCATAAAGTTCTTGAGAAAAAAGGCCCTGGCTCTTTTAAGAAAGAGGTGGTGGGCTTGGCAGCTTGTAAATACGGTTGGCACAGTCCTTGGCATAGAAACTACTCCCCAAGTCAAGGAAGGCTTAATAAAGGGGGAAGAGGTAGAGCTCTGAGCTGACTCTATGAGGGCTTAAGTAACCATTCCCTGATTTTTTTTAAAAAGGGTCACAGAAAAACACTATTATGTAGGCCGTGATAGTTCTGCTTTGTTTTTGGTTAAGCTTCAAGGGATTGAGAGAGTTTTTTAAAATCTATCAGCAAAAGGAAGTGATATCCCTGAAAGTAGCTCTCTGGATATTAAGAGGAAGGGGTACCTAGGTAAATGGTCCACTTCTCTCAGGAGGGCTCGTATGGTCAGAGACATAGTGGTGCAAGTGAGGGCTCCACCAAGGGCTCAGGCAAGTTATTTCCCATTTCCATTGCCCCTTCCAGTAAATGCATTGTGCTGTTATTTCATAGGGCTGATATGGAAATTCACTTATTCAACTAACAAGTAGTAAACACCTCCTATGTGCCAGACCTCTGCAAATAAATCAGACAGCTCCAGCCTGGATGGAGTGATAAATGAGAGGATGTCTGCAGAGTCAGCCACAAGGAGTCAATACACGCCAGGATGGAGGCTTTTGTTCCAATTATGAGGAGTTCGCGTTTCTATAAACACCCGTCTCCCAGGCTTTTTTGGAAGGGCTTCCCCAGCTGAAGCACTGATAAGCAGGGTACCACTTAGGAGTCCTAAAGTTTAGGTTGACTCCCAAAATGAGCTTTCCGCAGGCTCATTCTGAAAGTATGGTGGAGTTGGGCAAAGTGATCACTGATAACAATGTTTTATGAGGGAAATGTCCTCAAATTAAATTTCTAAAGTGAGAAATCTTTTTTTTTTTTTTTTTTTACTTTTCAGTATTGATATACTTGTTATGTGTGCAAATATGTCCATAGTTTACAACTGGTTAAGTCATGTATGTGGATGCATTAACAAAGAGTTGTTTTCATTTCTTCCTTCCTTCCTTCCTTCCTCCCTCCCTCCCTCCCTCCCTCCCTCCCTCCCTCCCTCCCTCCCTCCCTCCCTCCCTTCCTTCCTTCCTTCCTTCCTTTCTTCCTTCCTTCCTCCTTCTTTTCTTTCTTTCCTGCTCTCTGTCTCTCTCTTTTCCTCCCTCCTTCCTTTCCTTAATACAGAAAGCATCAGAAATAGCTCTTATACTCTGAAAAGCCCAACTAGTTTATCTACAAAGGATCCGCCATAGCTAAGGTTCCTCCATCTACTGTAGAAATGGCTGTCACAGGCCTATTAGAAATTAACCAGCACTTCTGTCAGTCAACAGAAAATGTCACTGCAGTGTTGGAGTATTTGTGGTGGTAATGTTTATATACTTATTTTAGTGCATAAAACGCATTACTTCCTCTTAAATACTGGTGACCAAAGCTAATTTGAGACCTTAGGAAAGATCTTCTAAGACAACATTTCTTCCAAGTACAGGCTACAAAAACATAACAGAATGATGCTTTTTGTGTACTGAACCTTTAGCTGCCATATGGCATAAACCAGACTGGATTTCTAATATCTATCAACTAACAAACTGATCAGTCAACAAACAGTTATTGAGTATGTGCTTTGTGCAAGAATCCATATTGGATCCTGAGGGAGTTACCCTCCCAAATTTAGCTAAACAAATATTAGACAGAATTTTTCCCTTTGGGAACCATGAGGTTGAAGAGATGACAAAAATTTAATTAACAATTCAAAGCCAAGTGACAGCTATTCTCCTGAAAAATGCCAAAGGGGAGAATATAAGAAGGCTTTGTGAGGAAAGTTGTTTTTCAAACACAGGTAGGGTTAGGTAATTCATTTTCTAAAACTTGAATAATGACGAACTAGAGACAAATGTCTTCCCAGCAACATTAGCTGCCATGTGGTACAAAGCAAACTGCATTTCCCATTATTTATCAGCTAACAAATTCATCAGTCAACAAACATTCCTTGAGTATGTGCTTTGTAGAAGAACCAAAGCTGGATCTTTTTAATTTGTTCTTTTAATTTTGGAACTTAATGAATTTCAGAACATATGTGTTGAGTATTTGAGGGCAGATTTTTCAACTTCTGTAATGTTCTGGGAGAAGTTGAGCCCAGCTTCCAAGAGCCTCGGAGACTCTGCATTTGGCATCCCCCATGGCTAGATTTGAAAAGCCCAAAGTAAGAATCATGGCATTCTGATGAGCCCTTCTCCACTGATGGGAACTTTGCAGCTGAGTAAAAGAGAAGTTGAGGCCCGACTGATGTGGCTCAGTTGGTTGGGCAGCATCCTAGTGCACTGAAAGGTTGTCTGTTGGATTCCTGGTCAAGGCACATGCCTGGGTTTCAGGCTCTGTCCTCGGTAGCGGGTGTGCAGGAGGCAGCCGATCTCACATCAATGTTTCTCTCTCTCTCTCTCTTTCTCCCCCACTCTCTCTCTCTAAAAATCAATTAAAAAATATTTTAAAAAATAAAAAGAATTTGAGGCTAGGAAGCTGATGAATCTTCAGGGACTACTTCCTTAAACTCTAAAGCAAGCCAAGTCCCCTGCATCAGACAGTAGGATCACTTAGGTTTAGAAGGAACTGTGTACCTGGTAACTCCCAAAGTGAAAATACGAGCTAGCTTCTTGTTCATTCCAGGTCCACTGGACCCGAGCCATGAAAGAGTTTTGGCTCATTAGGAAGAGCAGATTATTGGGCACACTGTGGAGCCACCCATGTTTTATGAGGCTTGGGAGTGGGTTACACAAAGTGCCACAGAGTGAGAAAGGAAGATGTTTGGAAATATTTTTCTGCGTAAAGCTCTGAGATTGCAAGGGTTTTCTTAGCCCTGTGGAATTCCTCTAGCTGCCTGGGGATTTCTAGGTTTCTAAGAAGCTTGAGGTGGTTGTTAACCTAATACACAGTTAAAGGGAGCCAAGGCAGCCTCCCTATGCCAGCTGTGTGGTAGGATGTCTTCTTAAAAGGCTCTTAAAAATCAGGCATGTAAGGGAATCCTTCTTTCCTGAACTGGAGCCTCTGAAACTGGGTCGATGGTTCTCAGTCTCATCTTCCTGCTTGCTTTGCCGACGCGCAGTGTAGGCAAATAAATATCAATGAATTGCTTAATGATTTTCATAAGGCTCCATATTTTCAAGGCAAGGGGCTCTCCTGAAATGTTTGATCTGCTCCATATGAATCTGTTTTCCAAATGGCCAGCACATGCCGAGGCCTGCCGTCCTCTGGGTTACAGGAAGATGTCTTTGATGGGTTAACCGCAGAGTAACTGAACTCTTTTTCAAGTCCCTTTCAAAGGTTCCTTTGTCCTGCTGTGGATCTTACCACTTGGATCAGATCAGCAGAAGATTGTTCCTGGCAAAAGGTTCTAGTTCACTCTCCCTCTGATCTGAGTTTGGTCCCTGGGTAATGCTATCTGTACTCTCTGGTGTCCCAAAGGTTAAAGTTTAAGTACCAGTTGGTTGTGACAAAATTACCCAAACTCTAGATGGGTCGCTCATTCTTTTCCAGCACTCACACATTCTTTTCCCCAACTCACACCTGAATGAATCCCCTTAAAGCCAAATGAGGTCGTCATCATTCTCAACCATCTTGGGGAAGACGGGTCTTGCTATTAACAGATCTTCTTGGCAGCGGCCCTTCTTTGGAGGCTGTTACTGCTTTGGAAGTGGCCTTCCACGTTCTATAGTTTTGTCTGTTTTTTTCCTAGGCTGGGCACAAATATTTAACCATTAACTTTCCTGACACTTTGGAAATACATAGTAAAATGATGATTTGGTTTGGCTCGTTTCTGCAAATTTTGATACATAGTCAAATCACAGCACAATGAGTGAAACTACATGGATATTATCAAGTTGAGAGGGCAGATTGGAGAAATAAAGGGAGACGAAAAAGGCAATTCTGTTAGCTGCCAGCATGTGGTCATCTAGGACCAAAATATTACATTTTGTTATTTTCTATAAAAATGACTTCCCTTGTAAACAAAGCTTAGTTTTAATCCAAAATGCAACAACTATTTGTAAAGACATAACAAAATATATGCTAGAGCAAGATTTAAGAAAATGGAAACATCTTTCCCTCTTTGCTCTGTTTTCGACGTTAAAAAAATATTTTTATCGCTAATATTGCCATCATTAGGCAATTCTTAACTCTAGATTTACTATACTCTTCCAAGAAAACTTTCAGTTTTGCTTAGCTCCTGTGATTCTGGGTGTCCCAAAGCCTCAGCCCCTTGATTATTTATTCACTGTGTAAACTGCTGGTAGGTTTGCGCTAATTTAGTAAACATTTATTCAAGTGGAGACTCTGACAGGCCCAGCGTAGACTGCAAAAGCCAATAATTCTCCCCCCACCTCTTTTTCTCTTGCTCTCCCTGTCTCCTGGTATTAACTGAAATCCAGGGGCAGCAAAAGCTTTTTTCAGGCTGATACTCAGTCTCTTAAATAGTTATTCCTCCCTCATGCAAGAGAGCCTTGCTAATTCAGATAAACCTTCAAACCACATTTTCTATTTTCATTAATTGAATTACCATCCACACAGCCACCTAGTCCAGAAAGCCGGGAGTCAATAATAGACTCCTGCCTTCTCATTACAACCCTTCTCCCACACACATCCAGTCAATCGCCAGCTTCTGTCAGTCTCTCCTCTTAATTGCTGCTGAAATCCACCGTCTCCTCAGTCTCTGCCGTGGGGGCTTTTCTCTCCTATTAGACGTCTGGATCCCCAAGCTGGATTTGCCGCAGTGACCTCCACTTCCATTCTCTTTTCTCTTCTCTTTCATTCTGTTCCTTTTTCATACAAAGCTTAGATTGTGTTTTTTTTACTTGAATTAAATTAAAAACTAATAAGTCATGGAGCTATGATTCAAACTAGTTGGCAAAGATTTTCTTAAAGTTATGAGAAGAATTTTACTGAATGTTTTCCGTTATCTATTGTAAAATGACAATGTAATAAATTACATGACTGATTTTCTAATGTTAAACAAATCTTGCATGCCACATAAGATATATTTTATATGATACCTACATATACACTCACTTTGGATTTCTTGCTAATATTTATGTAGTATTTTTGCAACTTTGTCAATACGTATGTGAGATTGATTTTTTTTCTTTAACCCTCACTCAAGGATATTTTTTCCATTGCTTTCCAGAAAGAGAGTGGAAGGGACAAATAGAAAGAAACATTGATGGGAGAGAGACACACGTCAATGGTTGCCTCCTACCAGGACCCCGACTGGGGCTGGGACTGAGCCTGCAACTTAGGTGCGCGCCCTCGGCTGAAATCGAACCCGGGACCCTTCAGTCCGAGGACAGACTCTAACCACTGAACCAAACCAGCTCGGGCTGTGAGGTTAATTCCTGTTCTCTCCTTGTCTGGCTTTGAATCATCCGGGTTATAATAGCTTTGTAAAATATGCTGAGGAATTTTCCCTCCTTTTCAACTCTCTAGAATGGTTATTTATTAGGAGTTAGTATTTCTTCCTTGAATTTTTGGAAAAAAGTGCCCACAAAGTCTTCTGGAGCCAGTACTATTTGTGTTACATTTAAACTATTGAGTTAATTCCCCCCCTCTTCCTACTGGTTAGTCAGTGTCAGTTTCTTCTCCAGTTAATTTCCATAATTTATGCTTTCTAAAAATGGTCCAGTGTATCTAAGGTTTGAAATATATCGGCCTGAAGTTGTTCATGTGATTCTCTTATGATTTTTAAATATTTACTTTTTCTGTTTCAATGTCCCTTTTCATATCTAGTACTGTTTATTTCTGCCTCTTAAAAAAAAATCAATCATGCCAAGAGTTTGTCTATTTAATTACTTTTTTGAAACAACCAGCTTTTCATTTTGTTGATCAGATGACTAACCATTCATTCTTGACACCACCACAAGAGTAACTTCTCAAAAACTCAAATCTACTTTTCAAAACCCAGAGAGTTGATGTGGCTTCCCACACCACCTCCAAGCTCGCCCTCCTAACTACTCCACCAGTTCATCTCTCCATACTGAGCCCTCCCTTCCAGCAATATCAGATTCCCTCTAGGCCCCAAATGTCAGCTCATTTCATGCTCTATGCCTCCGTACAGACTTTTCCTTTTTCTTCCATTACCCACTTGGTCAAAGTCTTTAAACTCCAGCTCAAGTTTTCCTCCTTTCCAGCGTTTTCTGAGCTTTTCCCTCTCTCTAGGTAACTACTTCCTCCTTTGCACTGTCTTTGTGCCTTGTACATATTCCTATTTTTCCATCTAGAATCTGTTTTGCTTCTGTGTCTGCCACCATTTCTGGACCAGGAGACCCTTGAGGGCAGGTGCTATCTATTTTTCATCCTATTACTAGCCGTTTTAACTTATTTCTCCTATCCCATATCTTTTCTATGTCAAACAAGAAAGGTGAAAAAGAAAAAATGACATCATGTCTTTTTCCTCTATTTTAGGAGAGACTGGCATTCAACTCCTCTAACTAAGACGCTATCTAAATTAACTTCCATCTTCCTGCTTTGTCAAGATGCTCTTAACATTGAATCAGCCCAGCCAGGCATGGCTCAGTGGTTGAGCATCAACCTAGGATCCAGGAGATTGAGGTTCGATTCCCATTCAGGGCACATGCCCGGATTGTGGGCTTGATCCCCAGTAGGGGGTGTGCAGGAGGCAGCCAATCAATGACTCTCTCATCATTGATGTTTCAACTCTCTCTCTCTCTCCTCTTTTCCTCTCTCTGAAATCAATAAAGATATAGTTTTAAAAAACACACAAAAAAACATTGAATCATCTATTTGCAAACATCTTTAATTTTCCAACTCTTTAAGCCAGTATTTTCCTGTTATAAGGTCCAAGCTATTTTACATCTGGACATTGCAATGCATTTCAAATACCAGACCAGATTTTAATCAGGTTATAAAATGTCTTCCTCACAGTTTATTTATAAATGTATGCACTATTGAATTAAAAGGCATGATAAGATTTCATGACCAACTCCACTACGTTCATATTTAGGCAAAACAATGAAAGTAAGTAATTCAAAGAAACCTCCATTTTAGCTCATAATTTTTCTCATCCTGAAATTTATACTTTATAACAGTCAACCTAGGTATGAATACACAAAGTAAGATGCTATTGAAAAGAGGCGGTCGGGGACTACACTGTTAAAGTACATGATTTTCTAACTACTGAAACTAATACAGAATAATATTGAATGTAAACCATAACTGAAAAATTATATATATATGTATGTATATACATGTGTGTATATATATATGAAGAAAGAAAAGAGGCAGTTGAGTGATTCTTAAACATGGCAATTAGGGAACCTTGACTTAAGTCCCTGTTCTACCACTTACCCATCAAACAGGATTTTAATCAGGTTAAGTTTTATCAGGAAAGTAGTGATAATGACATATGACCCACCAGGTTCTCATGAGGGTTAAATCATATAATTTATGGGCACATACCATGCACGGCTCCAGGGAACACAGGGATACTCAGCAAATTTTAATTTGACTTGCATGATGGGAAATCACAAATGTACCTATCGTACCAGTGGTTTCATATTGACAGCATTATCGCTGGGGCATTTGACCTCAGCCCAATTGAAGAAAACCTTACTCTCCATGAGGCGTTGTTTGCTTTCTGAACTTTTTGGCCTGTAGCAAGGCCCTTTCCTAATCCATTTTATTTTCATCATTTTAATCAAAGGACACTTAATCAGCCGCTGGGATTTGGGAGTCTTGAGTTCCACTTTGAGCAGGCACAGTCCGGTGACTTCAGACAATCCGTGGAATGACTCTCTTCCATGAACATTCTTCGTATCGCCCCCAGGGCAAAGCACGAGACCTAGACCTCCTCTCTGCCCACCAGCCCCAACTTGGCAACGTTTGTTACCCCAAACCAGTACATCGATGTTTTAATTCACAAGAAAAACCCAGTTCACATAATATCTTTATCCCTCTGTGAACTGTGGGGAAAAGGCAAGTAACCAAGCCTAAATGTTCAGCCGAAAGCATTTGCCAACCTCCCTTTAAAGTAGTAATCTCCCCGCAAAGCCGGCAGCTCTTTCACCGACACCTCCTTCTGCTTTTGGAAAGAAAATCCTCTCTGCGCTCCCTGTCTCCACCTGAACTGCTCGGTAATTGAAAGTCATTTTGTTTCTCCAGTCACCCTCGGCAGCTACGTGCACACCGCCCATCCACTTGGCCGTCTAAATCGGGGCTGGAGGAAAAGGCCCTGTGGGAAGCCTGAGTAGCCGGCAGCTGCGTTTGGCCTGGCCAGCGAATGTCAGCCTGCTCCTTGGCCCAGCCCCAGGACTGATAAAGCCTTTGCTAAGCTTGAGATTTCCCCAGCGCTGGTGAGCAAAATGGAAGGGCTGCTTTCTTTTTGTCCCCGTGGCCTCTCCATGTTCTTTGGGCCTGTTAACTTGTTTTGGGCAGGAGGAGAGCGAGGGGGGAACTGGGCCCGGGCCGGGGTGCACACGCTTCCAGCTTGCCTCGAGTTGTCCAGCAAGCGCTGACCTATATTGCAGCGACACACACCAGATCTGAGTAGGACATAACTGCCCAGGGAGCCGCCCACCCCTCCTCCTCCTCCTCCTTCCTCGGCCAAGAGGGCAGCCAGATCTGTACACCGAGTTCTCTCTTGTTAGCCCGATGGCATGACGGGGCGGGGGTGGGGGGATTGAGCCCCCAACTGCATGCACCTCGGGGCTGCTGCAGGCTGTATTCCCTCCAGGGAGTGAAGCAGTAACCAGAAGGGCGCAGAAAAGTTGATCTCTCTCGGGTTTATTCAAATGTATTTCCTTCCAGCCATTGTTTTTGGAATGCTTTGCAGCGTTTCTCTAAAGTGGGCAGATGGCAGGATCCTGGAGGTGTAAAACAGCTACAAAAAACAAGATGATTCAAACAGAAGGAATATGTATAAACCCTGCTGGATCATCCTGACATTAATCAGGAGAGTTGGCTTTTTTTTTTTTTTTTTTGCTTGTTTCTTTTCCAGGATGCTTAAAGTTTTCATGCTCCCCTACCCTTTTCAAAGGACACAATGTATAAATGGGCCATTTGGGGGGCTTTGGCTGGGGAAAACTGGTGTCAGTTTTTGCACTCAGCTTATTTTGAGGATGTGAGCCCAACTGAAAGGCTTTAGAGCAAAACCTTTTGCTTTGAGTCGAGGAGGAAAGCGAAAATGGAACTCCCGTAGAGGAAAGCCCATGCTGGGTAGGCAGGGACGGTGCCATCCAAAGTACAGGAACCGTGCCGACAAAAGATAATTTCAAGTTGAGCTGTGGTTTACCACAGTGTCCTCGTGATCACTTGAGTGGTCAGATGTCAGGGGTGACTGAAAATAAGTTCATTTTTCCCACAGTGAAAAGACAGGGAAAAAACCCAGCTTTGCCCGTATGAAAAAATATTTGTGTATTTCAGTTTGGCTGGAACAGGCTTGAAAATGTACCATCATCCATGTGACTTTTGTGAAGAAGGCTGAAGAAACAACAGTTATTGCTTTGATTAGCATAACATTTCGCCCAGCCCCTCTTTCTTTCTATAATGATGGCAAATCACCTTTCACGGTGTGATTACTCCGTCCCATTGTTCATTCAACTCCAAGGAGCTTCTGAGAGCTGTGCGTTTATGTTATTACGTAGCCGACCGGAGAGGACAGTGAGTCACAGTGATCTCAAGTGAAGGGTTTGGGGATCGGGCTCTGGGAGCTTCGGAGCTGAGTGCTAACCCTCTAACCCAGTGTTTCTAGACCTTCCTCCTTCGCCCTACGGGTCCAGCCTGGCTTTGTGGCGGTGGCAGTTACAGAGCCACCTTTTCCTGCTGGGTGTGCAGGACTCTCAGGTTCTAAGGGTTGCAGTGTCATCTGCAATGGGAAAAATGGCTTAACCACAAATTCATCCTGTGTTTCCCTAGTTATGTTATTGTGTGCGTAATTTTTTTTTTCCTTTTCAAATACTATCCTCTTTTAGGATCTCATATCCTACAATGTCCCCATTCTAATGTAGTGACAGGGACTCTATGGTTTAGCACCCAGAAGAGGATGCTTTCGTGCATCACGTTCGCCAGAAAAGCACCGAAAATCTCAAAGGTGAACACCCAAAGCATCAAATCACTGATTGGAAGACCGGAGGCTTGATTTGGAAATCGCACATCAGGCAACTCTGAATCCCACTGTCCAGATGCCTCTTCTTTCTTTTGTGTCCTGATCTAATCTCGCCAATCTCAGAGCCTGCAGCACCTTGAGTGATTCAGTGGCTGTAAAATCCCCTGCCGACTTTGTTTTGGCTGGAACTGCAGCCCACATGTGGGAGAATTAAGCTAAAACATCACAGAGCTAATAGCCGGCCTCTGGGCAGTGGTAGCAGATCAGTAGAAAAAGGTGACATCATGGCTATTCCAGGACTTCAGGTCTGCAGTGCAAAGTGGCTTCCCTGCTGTACATCAGAGTCAAAACCTGGATGTGAGACAAGAACAACTCTCCCTTCCCATAAATATCTGCTCTGGGGCTCAAAAATATTCTAAGTGCAACAGCTCAGAAATGGTCTCTTTCCTTGGAGACCCATCTGATTTTCCAAATCCAATCACAAACTTTTTAATAGCACGTCATGAACCTCTCAGCTCATTATTTCTCTTCAAAGCCCTCCAGTTTGCCAGCTTAGAGCCTGTGAAGTGTTGTTTGATGATGTGCTGCACCATAAATAAACACATAAGACATGTGAAAATTCATCCTTCACTGCTTCTGGCTTTCCCACCAGGAATACTGCCATGTAATCAGGGATGTATGATTTGTAGCAATTGCTCGGAATTGAGGGTGGTGGGTTTTTTTTCTTTTTTAATGTGTCCAGTGTGTAATGTAGGTAATATAACAGATTTATCATGTTTATATAAATACCATTTTTTCCCTTCTTTTCCCACCCCCCTGGCTGGGTTAGGGTGTTGGAAGCAAAAACAGTAGGAATATAGATAGACTCTCTGAAATAGCAATGAAGGCTGAAGCCATTCTGTATGGCAGGAAATCAAGACACTGGATAATTTACCATGTCTCTAACGCCCAGCGTTCCCTCCGATGTTTTTAAGTTGTAAGCAGACAACCGTTTTACATGTGTAACCAGCCATGAAGGTTAGTGTACAGAATGGAGGTTACTGTTGCAATCAAATAAAGCTCACACGAGCTAATCTGACTTGTTTTGGCTAACTTTTTCGTTTTACTCTATAGTAATTAGGCAAAAATGATAAGCAGTTGACCCAAATAACTGTCATTTGTATTGTTTTATTGCAAATTATAGTGAGATTAAGATGGTTTGGGGGCAGAGATGTAAGAACACGCCAATTTTATTCTTAATCAGCCTCCTTTCCCTGTATTCACTGAGGGAAATATGTGCAGAGAGAGCAATGGCCTGCAAAAGACTTTTTATTAATACCCAGGGCTGTGCACACAGCCCACTGCATGGCCCAAGAAAGCATCACTAGGAAAATTATGAGGTGAAGTATGTTAAAACTTGGTACATAATACGAGTATTAGGCTTCTCCAGAGAAACAGAACCAATAGGATTCATAAATATATGTATTTATACATTTTTATAGCAATTTTAATAGAAATAAATATATTTATTATAGAAATTTATTTACATACGATTTATTATAGGAATTGGCTCATGTGGTTTTGGAGGCTAAGAAGCCCCACAATCTGTCATCTGTAAGCTGGAGAACCAAGAAAGCCAGTTGTATAATTCAGACTGGGTCCAAAGGCCTGAGAACTGAGGGGGAAACGTTGTAAATCCTGAATCTGAAAGCTTGAGAAGCACTGATGTTGGAGGGCAGGAGAACATGGGCGTCTCAGCTCAAACAGAGAGAGCAGATTTGCTCTTCCTCTGCCTTTTTATTGTATTTAAGCCTTCAATGGATTGGATATGCCCACCTATATTAGTGAGGGTGACCTTCTTTACTTAGTTTACTAATTCAAATGCTAGTCTCTTACAGAAACACCTTCATAGACACACCCAGAAAGTTAATGTTTTGCCAACTGTCTGGGCATCCTTTAGCCCAGTCAAGTTGACCCACAAAATTAACCATCACAATAAGTACTTGTGGTAGGCAGAATTTTTGACTCCCCAAAGATGTCCATTTTTTATATATATATTGATTTCAGAGAGAGGAAAGGAGAGGGAGAGAGAGAAAAACATCGGTTATGAGAGAGTCATTGATCGGCTGCCTCCTGCATGTCTCCTGCTGGGGATTGAGCCTGAAACCCGTGCATGTGCCCCGACTCTGAATCAAACCTCGATCTCCCGGATCTTGGCCAGCGTTCAACAGCTGAGCCATGCTGACGGGGCAAGATGCCCATATCTTAATCCCTAAAACCTGAGAGTATGTTATGTTTTGTAGCAAGGAGGAATTCAAATTGCAGATGGAATTAAAGTTGCTAATCAGATTACCTTAAAATAAGAAGATTATCATGGTTACCTGGGTGGACCCAATATAATCACAAGGGTTCTTTAAATGTGGAAGAAGGAGGCAGAAGAGTCAGTGTCACAGTGATGTGATATGAGAAGACTCAACTTCTTCTCTCTGACTTTGTAGATGGAAGGGGCCACTAGGCAAGGAATGCAAGCAGCTTCTAGAAGCTGCAAAAGGCAAGGCAATAGATTCTCACTTAGAGCCTCAAAAAAGAAACACAGCCCTACTGACACCTTGATGGTAGCCCAGTGAGACCCATTTCAGATATCTGACCTCCAGAACTATAAGATAATACATTTGCGTTGTTTTAAGCCACTAAGTTAGTGGCTTTTTTTTTTACAGCAGTCAGAGGAAATTATTATAGTACTTAATACATGTTAGCAGATGATTTCATCTTTTTCCTTATTAAGTGATATTCCTTTATGATTAGTTCAAAGAGATCCACATCACATTTCTGTATCTTGTGTCTCAGTATGGATTCATTTTCACTTCAACATCTACTTAGCTTTCTCAAAATAAATGCTATAAAGAGCAGTTAGTAGCACAAATTCTTACTTATTATAATATTATCTGACTGCAAGCAACAGAAAGTGATTCTATCTAACTTAAGCAGGAAAAGAATTTGTTGGCAAGATATTGGGTAGTTCCCTGAATTAACTGGAAGTCTGGAGGATCAGACTTAGAAAATTAGCAAGAGTGGAAAAAGATCACAAATCAGGCCACAGAGCCAAGATCAAGACGGGTAGGATCCAGAGGCTTCTACTGGACACTCAGTGCCAGTAATACCAGACCTAA
Source organism: Miniopterus natalensis (assembly GCF_054644295.1). Lineage (NCBI taxonomy): Eukaryota > Metazoa > Chordata > Mammalia > Chiroptera > Miniopteridae > Miniopterus > Miniopterus natalensis. The sequence continues at coordinate 35,059,608 of NC_142094.1, forward strand.
ATGCTACCACTGCTACTGTGAATAAAATTTTAACTCTTTGTGTTACTCAAGATCTCAAGTTCTGGTCAAAAATGTCCAATTGGGATCATGCAGCTCTGGGAGAGGCAGGTCAGCCCTTTGGCTTTCATAGTGGTTGACAACACAAGACATATACAGAGGAAGGCTCTCCCAAATAAGATGCTGGGGCCCAGATAACTCTCCAAATGACAAATGTTCACTACACTTACTCTCTCTCAGCGTCTTAGTCCCTTGGGGCTGCTGTAATAGAAAGACCATAGACAGGGTGGCTTATAAACAACAGAAATTTATTCCTCACAATTCTGGAGGCTGGAAAGTCCAAGATCAAGGTGTCAGCAGAACCACTGTCAGGTGAGGACCTGATTCTTTTCTTTGTCTTCACATAGCAGGAAGAGAAAGATTGCTTTCTAAGGTCTCTTTTATAAGGACAGTGATTTCATTCATGAGGGCTCCACATTTATGACTTTATCATCTCCCAAAGGCCTCACCTCCACATTCCCTCATGTTGGGGTGACGTTTCAACATGTGAGTTTTGGGGGGACATTAATATTTAATCTGCAGCACTGAGCTTCCGTTGTCTTGCCCATACAATGGGGATAAAATTCTCTACTGATTCTATTCCACCCCAAATGCAAGGTACCTTCCAACTTTGGAAAGCTACTGGAAGTCTGAGCATGAGCATGGACCTTCATACCTCTGCTGAAAGCTTATCCCTGCTTATCTGCCTTGTGATGTTCTTCTACACATTCCTCAATGCCTGGAGTGCTAGTCCTGGGCTTGTTCCCCTTAGATCCTTAGATTTTTTTTTTTTTTTTTTTTTTGCCTCCCCTTGCTCTGCTCTGTGTTACATGGGACTGACTTCTGCAGGCTGTGTTTTCTAAGATTCTGACTGGGTTAGGCCAATGAGAGGCAGTAGCAGAAATATCTGAACAGGAAGGAGAGAGAAAACTAGTATTTCTCGTGTTCCTTGAGTAGCATCTTCAGTTCCAGCTGTGTTTTTTCCCTTGTTCCCTTCTTTCTGGAAGATGTGCTTTGGTTCCAACTTCTGCCAGGTTACCTTGGGCCCTGACCCTCATGAATACCAGCTATTTTCTTTGTGCCTGTAGCCTAGAGACGGTAGCACTGTGTTTCCTGCTGTTGCTAATCTGTAGGTTCCTCCCCTGTCTTGTTGGGCTTTTTAGCAATTCCATAACCTGTAGTTCTGATTATTGTTTTAATGTAACAAATTACATAAAAATTCCGTGGCTTAAAGTAACCCTTCTTTAGGTGAGGAATGTGAACAGGGGGCAGCCGGCATGGTTTCCTTCTTGTCCAATAAAGTATGGGCCTCAGTTGGGTAAACTCAACTATGGGTGGGGGGGGATGACGTGACACCTATGGTTTGGAATCATCTGAAGATTATTTAGTCCCATGTCTGGTGCCTGGGCTGTGATGACTCAAAGGCTAGGACTGCCGGCTAGAGCGCCCACACACGGCCTGCCATGTGGCTCGACTTCCTCACAGCAAGACAGTTTCAGAGCACTCAGTTTGCTCTTTTGGGGGCTCAGGGGTCCAAATGCGAAGGGTCCATCTAGCAACAAGGACACTAACTTTTACGCCTTAACTTCTGAAGTTGTATAGCATCACTTTCCCTTACTCTGTTCGTTAAAACACACACAAATCCACCCAGATCCGAACAGGGGGCAGGAACACGAACTGCTCCCTCAATAGGAGGAATGTCAAAGAATTTGGGGGTCGTGTTTTAAAAACCCCATACCTGGGTTACCAATTAACAGTATGAAACTGCTCCATTTTCCTTAGAATGTGTCCTGTTCTCCTTGTCAGACCCTGATCACTCAGTTCAGCTATTTGCTCTAATAAAATTCCTTAAATTCCCCTTATTAGATTTGGCCGCTCCCACCTTTGTGCTATCATGACTCACCATAACATGTGGATAAACTGTTCTAATCACATGTTTCTCTTCCTCACTAGCCCAGGGCTCCTGGAAAGGCTAAGCCTTTTTTGTCTCTGTCTCCTCCATTATCAGCACACATCTATCTAGAACATAGGAGACAATAATATATGTTAAGGGAAGAATGAATTTTTTTACTCTAACGATACTGATCACCAAAGCCATTTTACACTCAGCGCCCGGAGAAAATTGGATGGAAGCCTCTACAGCTTTGTAAAGATTTTGACCCCTGATACGTAGCAAAGGCCATGAACTCCAATGCCAGGCCTGGTACGTCGGTGAGTGAAACAGGCAGGTATAGAATGCAGCAGTGGGTGAGGTGGACCATGGTGAGTGTTTGCCTTGACTTAAAAGGCTACCAATGATGGACATCTATAATAATGTCAACAATAAAAATAAAATGAATAAAAAAGGCTACCCTGTCCACAGCATGGGTAGTCAACTCGTGCTGACGGTGGGTGAGAAGGTGGTTCATTGTCTTAAAAACTTCTGATTTTGCAGGAGAAGCTGGAATCTTTATTTTTATCTAATAACCTCCTGATTTTTTAATGTTGTGAAATAATTAAAAAATTTTAAAACTCTTGTGTGGGCCAACACTCTGCAAGCCAAACCAAATACTATAACCAAAGGCTGGATTTGGCTGGGCTAACGCATTTGTGTCCCCTGATTTCAAGTTCCTTGGGAATGATCCACAGATAACTTCATTAACTCAAACTTTAATAGCTTGAGATCAACATCCTAAAAACATAACTTGTGAAAGAGGCATATAAGTTTGTTAACTTGTTACACTCTTTAACATAACAATAATCTAATAAGATACTATAGCAAACTGCACTTGAACTTGTCCAGTTCACTTCATTTTGCCAACCCTGATTGTTTTAAAAGCTGCAAACCTAAAATTCACAAGAGGTTTATCTTTTGAGGTCAATATATTTCCTCCAGATTTTACCAATGATAAAAATGCTTGCATATTCAGGGAGAAGATACAGATTGTTTTTGAGAAATTAGATCACTCTTCCAGCACCTCATAAAGATGACAGGCAGGTTTATGCCTCCAGCTGGGATACCTAAAAGGTAAATTCCAGAATTTAAAGGGAGAGCCCTGGACTGGAAGCCTGGATAACTGCTTTCTAGTACTTGGGTTGGCCAGTGTCCTGCACACAATGCCTAGCATGAGGCAGGCACACAGTATTATTTTCATGAATTTATACATAAAAGAATGAGCAGCTGTGGGACTTTGAACAATTCATCTGAACTGTTGATGTCCCTCAGTTTTCTTATGTGTAAAATGAGAAATTTGAAACAGTTATTCTACTTTGGTTATCACTGCTAAACAAATGCAAAGCACATATTAAGCATTCCAATAGACAGGTTCTCATTTAATTTCTATGCCCCCCTCAGCTCTAAAATTCTATAAACAAGGGGTTCCAAAGAATAGAGAATGAATTAGGTGGCTGTGTGACTACCTAATACACATCTCTCCCCTTTACTTTTTTTAAATTTTATTTTTCGATTACAGTTTGCATCCAATACTTTTTTGTGCGTAGTAGTTTCAGGTATACAGCACAGCAGAGACACATTTATATATATAAGTTACAAAGTGTTCCCCCTGATAACTCGAGTGCCCACCTGGCACCACACATAGTTATACGGTATTGTAACTATATCCCCTATGCTCTACCTCACAACCTTGTGCCTATTCAGTAACTACCAATTAGCACTTCTTAATCCATCACCTTTTCTTCACCCCCCCCTTCCCAACAGGTTCCCCTTTACTTTTGAATCAGGTAAGAATGGCCAGAGATCTAACACTCGGCAAAAGTCACCGACTACAAGCACACAAGCACATGCACACACACAAACACACAAGGCTGGAGTAACACTTTGGTATTTGACATTTTCTTGTGACTTAACTCTGTGTGTTAGGACAGGCGTGCATGGAACTTAAGTCTCTGAAGCCACTTTGAAGGTTCCTTCACTCGTAATTCAGCTAAGCTCAGTCACCTGTCAGGCACAGGCTGGGCAGGAGTCTAAGTGAGTCATCTAAGCATTTTTCTTGCCTGCAAACCTCTGCCAATGTGTGCGCTTAGCCCCACATTCGAAGCATGTCAGGGACAACTGGCAAGAAATGGTGTATTACGCTGAATTGAACTCCTTCTTCCAAGAGTATCCATTCCTGTTTATCTCAGCAGAGATGAAGTTGCTAGTTACCAATTGGCAGATAAAAATCGGCTGGTAAGCTTACACCACCAGTGAGCGAGCGGGGGTCACAGCCTGCTCCATAGCTTCTGCCTTCCTTCTTTCCTCCACCCCAGACTCCGTCCCATCTCTCCTCTCTGGGCCCTCTCTGTCATGCGTATCACTTTATCATTCATCCCCAGCTACTTGGCACATAGTAGGCGCTCTACATATTTGATCCACTATGTAGATTAACCTAACTTGTTCAGACAGAAAGTTGACAGTTCTCTCAACTGTCCAAGAAAGTCAGATTTTGTAATAATTCCTGGAGGAAGGAAAGCCTTTGCTTTTATTTGTGTGTCCAGCTCCTCACACCATCCAACTCTCCACAGAAACACAGGATTGTGCTACTCTTTGCCAATTCAGCTCATAGCCGGGCTTTGTGACCTGAGGTGGGCCAGTAGCTATTGCTGAAGGGTCTAATAACTGCGGTTTTGATTCCCATCTTTATCTGCCCAAGTCCTTCATTTCCAGTAGGACTCTGTAGAACTATTCTTTGCATTAGGAAACCTTCTCTGACCCTTCAATATCTTAAGTTTCTCTTGGGTGTGGCAAGTACCCACTTAATCCTGTGAGCATTCATTATCCTGTCCTGTTATTGCCTCTCTAGATACCCTTTTTCCCTTACTGGACTGTAGATGCCTAGACTCAGCAGAACTGAGTCTGACTCATCATTTCATACTCAGCTCCTGACACACAACTGGGCACGTAGTAGGTGCTAAATTAATTGATTAACTTAATGAATGAATGTATACCTACTTTGTAATTTTGTTCTATAGATAACTTTGTAGGTCTACACTCTGCAGGACACAGAGGTCTGAGGCTATAGGTGCTGAAATTGCCCAAGTTGGCAAAATGAAGGGCTTGGGTTAAGGCAATAGTCATGGGCACAAAAAGGACGGTCTGTAGCGCCGAGACTTTGGATCTCCTAATGCCTGGGCCTTGAACACTCACGCAATGCCCTCAGGCCGCAGTGAATTTTTCTGGAGCTTTGACCTTATATAGCTTTGCTGAAGATAAGAACAGTGTTTAAGGAAACATTTGGGCAATGTCTCAGGGCCGCCAACATGAGCCATTTCAAAAACAGTTTCTACTCTGCAGCTCGGGCTGTGGATGTGATTTCCCTGCTGCAGTTCAGAGCCTCAGTCCCTGTCCCGGCTGAGTCTCAGGGGTCTGTCTCTGGGGTAGGCGCTCAGCTCTAACAGTGCTCTCGAACTTGCTTCATAGGTCTCTGGCTTAAACATGACAGTGACCATCTGTCCTAACCAATCCCCGAGGGAACCGCTAGAAGCAGCAGCCCACTGACCTTCAGGCTCGCGGGAGCAGGGTGCCAGAGCCCAAATGGAAAGACTTCCTGGGTTATCCTCACTGTGCCCAAGGGTGGGAGCTGGGGACAGAGCGCCCAAGGGCGCGGGCGCTGCTGGCGTGGGCGAGGGAGTGTTTGTTTCCGTAGAGATGTTTCTATGGGACGTCTGGAGGGCTTTTGGAAACCGGCATCAGCTGTGCCCTGGAAACCGTGCATGTCCCTTGCACAGTGTTCCCGATGCCTTTTTATTACCGAAGGAGTTTCCTGGTAGCTCCCCTGTCCCTGGCTTGGAATCCACTGATGTTCTGAGACAGTTCTATGGCGGCTTCAGGATTCTAACCAGGCTTTCTGCCTTTCCGGGAGGAGAGGGCGGCAGCATCTATCGTGTGCAGAGCTAGAAGCCTGCCTCCGGTTCCCTTGGCACTTCTGTTCCCTCTCCTCGGCTCCAGGCCTGGATCTGTCCCCTGGGGCCTGGCTCTCAGCCAGTTGTCAAAGAATCCTTGCTAAGGTGTTAGGTGGCAAAGGCTCAAGGGTTATTAATCCCCATAGGGCTTTCCACATTAAACAAAGTTTTGTTAATAAATCAGGGGCCATTAAAAAATCATCACCGTGACATAAAAACCATTTCTTTGTGTTCCCTATAAATCTTTACCTTCATCAGTGAATGGAGTTATGATTATAACATATATGCAATAATTTTTTTTTGGCTCAAGACAGTTCACACATTTCTTTACATTTCTAAACGTCCCATTTTCATCCTTCTAGTCGTTTGAAGGTACATTTTGCAGCGTCTGCCCACGTCACGGTGATTTCTCCCCACACACCCACCTGCTCTCCCTCTCCACCAGCCTCCCCACCAATGAAGCGGGCCCCACGTGGAGGGGCCCTTGTGTATGTGCGACCCCTGCCTCACCCCTGCCTCACCCCTGCCTCACCCCCGCCTCACCCCTGCCTCACCCCCGCCGACGCTGAATGAGCAGGACTAGCACCAGATTCAAGGTGAGTCGACCTGAGTCCTCCAGAAATGTGAAAAGGCCAAGAAAAAGACCTGTATTAGTCTCTCCTTGGGTAGCTGAATCTGTACCGTGTCAGCTTAGGAGTTAAGAGGTGGGTTTTCTCCAACAATTATGTGGACCAACAATTATGAGAAGAGAAGAAGCCAAGAGAGGAAAATCAAGCAGGTGCCAGAGCAGGGCAGCGGTGACAGTCCCAGTACATTCCCACTCTTGGCTTCTGGGAAGACACATCTGTATTTTTAAGCCAGTTTTGGTCGATTCTTATCACTTGCAAATAAGAGTTTAAACTAGTTACAGTAATGATGATGATACTGAAGACACTGGACATTTGCTCTGTGCCAGATACTTCCTCTCACTCACTCATTTAATCCCTTCAGCTACCTAACGAGTCAGCAGCTTCCCCAGGATAATACACCTCATGAGTTATGGACGGTGGTTTGAACCCTGATCTGTCTGATGCTGTCATTTTTGGTCTTAACTATGATCTTATGTGGGTTCCCAAGGTAAATATGTCATCCCAGAGGTGGGATGAATAGAGGGGAGAATTAACATGCCTTCCAAGAATACATTTAAAACACTCTAATTTCAGGTGCCAGAAAGAAGATATTTTGAGCCAGAAGCCCCTCCTTGCTCAGGCCCCACAAACAGCCCCATTTAGATGGCACTGCTCTCCCTGTGTCCTAGCTCCTGGCTGTCCTCGCCTGAGCTTTGCGGCCTGTGAGAGGACCACCATCTCCCCAACAGCAAGGGGAACGTGTGCTGAGTCAGTTCCCCGCACACAGGCGTGATCTGCCTGCGATTATCCAAGGTACTTTGTAAGGGTCTCCTATTGCTATCAACCCTGTGCCCGAACCAGCTCTCTTTGCTTCTCGATGAGATATTCTTATGCCTTTCAAACTAGTGCCAGTCCCTCATGCATTTATTCGCTATGTATAAAATGTCAGTTGGGTACAGTCTGCCCTAATCTTGGGGATAGAGGACAAAATAAACGCCATCTCTGCCTCCTTAGAGATCCCAGGGGCATTTGAAGACATTCCCTAACACCACCACACATTCATACCTGATAAGAGGCACACACAAGCTGACTTGGGAGCTCAGAGGAGAGGAGAGACCTCATCTGAAGAACTAGGGAAGGCTTAATGGAGAAATGGACTTGGGAGGCTGTGCGCTTTGGTGTTAGCCTAAGTAGAGCAAATTCACAAGTTTTAGTTTACTTTGGCTAATCATCTATCAGAAATTGCAAGGATATTCCTCCCCATGTCTCCCTTTGAGGACGCCGTAATCTCAGGAACTGATAAGACGGGTTACAAACGCCCATGTACATAAGGATTGCTAGCCTATCATGCAGGGGTATTGCCTCAGCAAAGAGGGTTTTGAGTGAAGGCCTTCAGACATATCATTCAATGGGGGGAAGGATGATTCTCCCATGCTGGACATCTCCAGTCGTGGTAACTAGGATCCGTGACAGTATGCAGAGCTTCTCCAGGATGGGGTCAGTGGAGCAAAGTTGTCGTTGGACCAGAAAAGCAGCTTGGGGTGGAGAACAGAGTTTCAGGAAATTCAGACAAAATGAGCCCATTGGGAATTTTTTAAAATTCCAGGCAAATGATTGGATAGGAATAAAGTCAGTGTTCCCAGTGCAAAGACTTCCCCTCTGGCTATTGATCTTGCAGCAATTCAGAAAGTGGTTCGCAGGGCAGTGGTCACTCTTTCCCTCTGCATAACGTTCGTTCCTAAATGCGCAGGCAAATGAAATGTGTCGCAGATGAAATTACCAAGGCGAGTTCCACCCGGCCGTGTTGTGTGAGCTTGGTTTATGGAGCCGGTATTCTCCAGCGAGCATCACAAATCCACATCATGTTCCCGAGTGCTAAATTTGGAGCTCTGATTTAGCTGACAGATGTTTAAAATCACATTTAGTTGGACAACTCCCTGAGGAGGACAACAGCTGCAGATGTGAGAGAGAGCAAGTTATTCCAGTTAAGGTCGCCGGGAACTCAGCCTGCAAAGCCTCGGTCTCTACCCACCTTCTCCAGACAGGACGAGATGGCGAAGGACTTGTTCATGCAGCCCACCCACCTTTGGCCAAACCTCACTCCCTTGCGGAACTCTTGCCGAGATAAACGCAGAAGTTGCATCTTGGGTGAAGCAGGGGGCTCCAGGCAGCCTTGACCGAGTACAGAGGGGGCACTAGTCTTTATCAATGGGGCACAACAGCCACATTTTGCAGCCCACGCTGCCCCTCTGGTGGCCTCTTAGGCCTGCAAATGAGTTTGATTCTGGAATTTTACAGTTGCATATCAGTGAATCAGATATCAACAACTCTGGGTACATGGAAGTCCATGTGCTGAACGGGGACAGAGGAGACAATGGTGCCATCCTTCGCTGCCTTCCTTGTCTGACATCCCAAACAGTTCCTCTGCTGTTTTTCAAAAACAACGAATTTAAAATTATCCTAGCATCTTCTTTACAAAATCACATATTTCAGACTTGCTTCAAGACTCAGACTGAAATGGATTTGTTTAAAAAAAATGGTCTGTGTAGTTGATGTGGGAGACTAGTGACCTTTGGTATTTTGTGTTAAAAAAAAAAAATGTTTGATGTCTAAATTTTCCCTACTGAGCTTGTATTGTTTCTGGTCTCTTTCTGTGATTCTTCCACCCTCCGTCATTCCCCACAGTCGAAGTCAGTTCTTTATTTACTCAACGGAGGTTTGGGGCATAGTTCCGAGCTCATCCTGACGGCGGCCTCAGACCAAGGCACATCAGGTTATGATGTCAAAGTTGATGCGATGTGAGTGTAAGTTAAATGACTGTAAGACAATTTTAGGACAGAGCTCAAGAGACACTCTTACGTTGTCAGGAGAACAGCAGGGAGGGATTAATGAAAGATGTGCTGCATTTTCCCAATCTGAAGTTCTTATAAAGTCATCCTGAGAGACAGCAAAATACCCTCAGCGGAAGTTGATGGGCAGCTGGCTAAGGTGACAGAGTGGCTCTGGCTCACAATTTTTATGTACTAGGATGAACAGTGACTGTGTGAAGTAGGTGACAAACTGGGAACATAGCAAGCTCAGCCAGTGGCAGTGAATCCCGGGAACCTAGCTTGTAAATGTTCAGGCTGGGAGGCCCATAGCTAGGAAGGGGATCACTAGCAGAGGCAAAAATAACCTCTAAGGTCAGTGAGAGAATCTCAGATGGATTCCTGTGCTAAAAATTGTAAAAGTTATACTCCTGGCATCCTGGAAGAAGTGCCTTTTACTGCACAAGTCAGCCTGTGATACTATCTTTGAAACCATGGATGTCTATAGTCTGGAATGGAAGGTTATACAGCAACACATCGCCATGGATCACTCTGGGAGGGTGGGGTTGAAAGAAGAAAGAAGGCAGTTAATCGCAAAAACAGATCTGTACTGTTTGGTTTGTTACAGAACTTATTCTTTTACCTAAAAACATCCAATAAAGGAATTGAATCACACACACACAAATATACACTCTTCCTTCCAAAAGAAATCTCACTGGATAAAGAGGCAGGAAACTTTGCAATTGACTAGGCAAATTCTTTGAGCTCATCTCTGAGGAATCATAGCATTTCCGGGAGAATAAAATGCATCAGTAGAGCCCAGTCAGAGTGGCTCAGCGGTTGAGCATCGACCTGTGATCCAGGAGATCGTGGTTTGATTCCTGGTCAGTGCACATGCACTGGTTGCGGGATCGATCCCCAGTAGGCAGCTGATCAATGACTCTCTCATCATTGATGTTTCTGTCTCTCTTTCTCCCTCTCCCTTCCTCTCTCTGAAATCAATAAAGACATATTTTAATAAATAAATAAAATAAAATGCATCAGTAGATATGGATAATACTTTGAGAAGTTGAAAGAGAGTCTGGCATGCAAAATGTTATTGCCATTATTCTTGGTAGGACATAAAGGGTAGTTAATAAATATTGTTGACTGACTGTGACATGAATAGTAATTCCTGTCAGAGAAAATCTTGTAGGCATACATTTTCAGAGGACTTTGGACACAGGATAAAAGTTTAGGACTATGCATTGTGGATCCTATTAAATAAAATCTAATTTAACTTGTGGAAAGAACAGTCTTTAAGTCAGGTTTGAACCCTGACTCTACAACTCACTTGTTCTGATACCTTTGGGCAAATTAGTTCATTTCTCTGAGCCTCAGTTTCCACAGCTATAAACAGAAGGCATAATAATGCATTCCTCCTAGAGCCGCAGTGAAAAATACATGAGGTAATTAAAATTAACTGTATAGCCCTAGTATGTATGCTTATCATGACTTCTCACTTCATTGGGAAATCCACATGCAAAGTGCAATTATTATTTGATGATTGCTAATATTCATTCTTCTCTTTTACCAATGGACAAACTGAGATAATGGGAAAAGTAATAAACTCAAAGTTGCAAGGTGAATTGATGTGATGGTTAGGAATAGATCCCAGGCCTAAGACTTGGCTCCTCTTATCTGGGGAGCTTAGGGGCTTGTGATGTCTGGATATCAGAAAAGGCAGGCTCATCCCTTCATCTAGAGATCCTTGGCACAGGAATCACGGGGAAGTGTGGAAAGAAAGCACAGTTTCTAATGCTCTTGCTGGTAAGCTCGACTCCCTCAAGCTAACAAGTGTTCCGGATGCCCCAGTTTCCCTGCACATTCACCCCAGGAACTTCAATCGTTTTCTAATTCTAAATACTCTGATAACAGTAGAAAATGTTATCACATGACGGTTACTTCTTAGTTAGCATTAAAATGTGGTCCAGTACATACCTAATCCTTTAAATGATTGTGTATAAAAAATTGGCTTGGAAAAGTACCAAGGGGCTGGTTAAGAACAATTGGTTGAGAATCCCATCTGTGGCCCTTACCTTGAGTCCAGTTAGTAAAGTGAACTTGTAAAGACAAAGGAAGGAGGGGATTCTGAAGATCCCCACTCCTATCTGAGTGAGGAAGGTAATCCCATTTCCAACTTGGTACAAGCCATCAATGTCTACAAGACATTGCTGTTAATTTTAATTGGAGCCAGAGGAATGGATATTGGAAGCACTGTGGTGCTGTGGTTAAGTGAGCAGGTTTTAAAGACGAACTGTCTAATCCTTCAGGGCCTCACCTTCCCCCTCTGAAAAGTGTAATTGATACTAAGTGTTTTAACTAATAGGTAAGGAGAAAAGCGCTTAGAGCAAAGCCGGGCACAGGTAGTAATGTTAACAATAATAATGGTAATTATTATGAATAAGGTGGCAGGGAGCTAGCACCAGCAGAGAGGCAGGAACAACAGGAAGAGAATTTGAGCAGGTGGGGTATGACTCAGATGCACAGAAATTATATGGTTGATGGAAAGGGGCATGTGGGGTCTCGGAGTAGCTACAACAACTTTGTTATCTAAAATAAATTTTAAATTCTAACCCAACCAGATTTTCATGTATTTGGATTTGGAGAAGTTATTTTTCTTCATATTAACGTTGTTGGCAGTAATAGCATTATCACAATCAAAAGTGGATTTACTCTGAAGCTAATGCAGCTTAAGCCTCAGCCTCCCTTACTTGCGTGGGCCCCTTTTAAGGCCTTGGATTGATTTTTTTCACATATTTTTTTATTTTTCTTAATGGGGGCCCCCCAATATATAAGCTTCAGGCTCCCCCAAACCTGGATCTGCTCTGATCACAATGATTGAGAGACAGGAAAACATGGTTATGGGTACAGGCTCTGGAGTCAGAATGGCCCAAGTTCAAGTCTCAGCTCAGCTATTTGCTACCTGGGTTAGTTTAGGTAAATTACTTAAGCACTCTGAGCCTAGGTGTCTTCATCTCTCCATGGAGGATTATGGAAAGACCTTCTGGATAGGGTGTTCTAAATGTAAAATGAGATTATGCAAATGTGCACAATTAGTATTGGTTATTATAAATGGTCTATTTTTCTCCTTTGAGTCAGACGAGGGTCTGGGTTTGCTCATAGGTGACCTGAGGAGGGAATTCGTGAGTCATCCTTTTAGGGTCAGCATCATGATTACTTTTCTTTGAATCCCTCTCCCTTTGTCTCTCCAGCAGCCAGCAGCTTGCATTAGAGAAATTACACAGAAAACATAGTAAAGATTCTAGAAATGGTGGTCATTTCTTGGGCTTTCTTATATGGGGCAATTTATTGGCAGAAGATGGGCTGGTAAAATGTGGTGTGTATAGGTAAATTCTGAATGCTGTTTTACAAGGCTGTATAAGACCTTGGAGACTGTGATCCGTGAGGTCCCTTGCATGGGCAGGCAAGTCACTTCCCAGGAAAGCTCACCTTCTCTAATGACAATGATCTGCTTCTCCGTAGGCTCCGTTGAGAAGAGGATGCTGGGTTTGTAGCAGATTTGTGCAAAACGCCCTATGAATAAAGAAACACAGCAGTGGAAAAGCGCTCTCATGTCCTTCAGGGCTTTGGAACTCAAATGGTAATGTCTGGGTCACTGATGAGACTGCTCCCAAAATAGCTCCCCTGATTTGTGGCCAAAACAGAGGGCTTTTCCCCCTTTATGATTAACACAGCATGTTGGATGCCCAGCAGTCCCAGAATCCTTTGCACTCTTGGCAATTCTAATTCTATTCCTTTTTAAACTTGTGAAATGATTCTCTTTCAACCAGTCTAGAAGTTGGGGGTGAGACTTGGTCTCCCAGACAGAAAAACTCTAATCTGGTTTTCATGGTTTTATCTTGTCACGGTTCAAACCTTTATTCAAGGCAATCTTCTTTCTTTTAAACACACACACACACACACACACACACACACACACACACACACACACACACACACACCCCATATGCCAGCCGATTTCCACTTTAAAAATACCCACAATGCCATATGTGTCTGCCAGGAGGTGCTCTACTCGAGTCACCTTTAAAAGAACCTGCTGTGAGGAAGGCAGTTGGTTGATGGACAGTTGTTGCACTGAGTAGCCTGGGGCACAAGAGCTGGGCCATTTCTGCCTGAGCCATTTCTTCCTCTCACGGGCTATCTTTGCTCTCCTGCTCTCAGATGACCAGCCTGAGATGGTCTAAAGCTGGCATTATGTGGCTCTTCGAACCCACTCCTTCTTCCTTCTTTCCTTTCACCAATGGCAGACCAGCACCACTACCTGAAACCCTCCATAGCCACTTCTGCTCCCTGCACTCTTTATCTTTCACAGGCATTTCCCCTCTACATCGAATTTGATCTCAGTGTCTGTTTTCCGGAGTGCCAAACTGATAGGCCATGCATTCCATTTTTAAAGAAATACAAATCTCACAGAGCAAAGACCCCAGCAGTTTGGCAGATGTTTGAAGATACACTGCTCCAAACCCAACAAGCAACCTAGAAGCAATGCTATAAAACGCAGGAGTGGTTGGATTCCTGGAGGAAACATACATACTCTAAGTCTAACTAAGAAGAGCATCTGACCTATAAATTATAGATATGGGAGCAATACAGTTAGACCTCTACATTTTGGGTTTGAGTACATTTTTTAAAAAGATGACCAATGATGAAAGGGAGGCATGAAAGAAGGGAGCAGGAAGAGAGGAATGGAGATGTAGAAATTAAGAGCTACATGCTCCAGTGTCTTCCTAAGGGGCTCAGAAATACACTTGGAAAAGATGAGAGCCTACAGGGGCTGAGAAATTTGGATTTTAAGTATCTTGGGAAGGGAATGAAATTTTATGGGCTTATAATTATAGGGAAAACTTTGGTCTAAGATTTGTTCATAAGCAGAGAAGTTTCTAAGAATCATTGGCAGTGGTCAAAAGAAGCATTAGGGATGACCCTTTGTTTTATTATGTGCTTTCCATCGACTTTTGAACCTCAGTATGATAGGACAAGCTTATTTCATGTTTATTTTACTGCTGAACATGTTGCTGTGGCCAACACGACGTGAAGTACTGATTAACTCAGGCGTAGAGGTTATCTACCCCTCCCCCACCGCCCAGGGCCTCAGACCACAAGGACTGAGCATAGGGAAAGGGAGGGAACCCAAGAGAAGTTTTGGGAACAAAAGGCAGTAGATATTAGGGAGACAACTGACAAATGTTCACTAGAGTCAGCAAATTGTTAGAGTCTATGATAAAAGATCAGTGAAACTCAGAGGCATAGCCTATCTGGGGGAAAAGCAATAACATGCAAAAACCAGGTGAATCAAATCTATCAGACTTCTTTAGCTACTTTAAAAAGTATGTGATAACCGTGAGATTGAACAAAATGTTTTTATGCACAAAACCCTCATTTAGCATTCTCAAGGAAGGGCTAGGAACTGACAGTTCTCTGAATAAAGGAGTATTTACAATGGGATTCCAGAGAACAGGTTGTCTATATGTAAATAGGATTAGTATACTAAACTAAGGTCCTGTGTATGAAAGCATTTCATTAGTTTTTTTACTCCTTTAAGTTCCTGTTTTTCACTGTTTGAGATGCTGTGGCAGAAAACCAAAGTACAAAAACATTGGCCAAGTCTGAGTTGTCATTCTCACCCACCAACAAACCAGGTACTGGCCTTGGGGGTCACAAGGTTTAGATGCTCTATTTGGATGACCACCTTACAATGGGTCAAGGACTGAAGTCATAAATGTCCGAGAAAAATCTGGAACAGGGTCACAGATTTACAGAATTAGGCAGCAAGGACCTGAGAAGTCCCCCTTATTTATGGATTAAATAAGAGAGGCCCTTAGAGGAACCCAAGGGGAATCCTGCTTCATCCTGAAGAACTGATCTTCTTGTATGTGATAGATCTTTGTGTGTGTGTGTGTGTGTGTGTGTGTGTGTGTGTGTGTGTGTATATATATACGTATATATAACTATATATGTAAATATATCTATCAATCAATGGCTATACTCCGTGGTGAGTCCTGCAGCTAAGAGAAGCAAATTAGATCTGTTTGAACTTCCCCTGGGGTCAAGATCTACATATCAGACTTCGGGTCAGCTTTTGTCTCTTAGCTTCTCTCCACAGCTTTTATTTTGAGGATTTGGCTAATTTTGCCTCAGTTTTCAGGCCAGGCCCTCCAATGGCAACTTAGGGGCCAAGTCTCGCTTGTTAGATACCGGTTCCCTTCAGCCTCAGTTTCTGTCTTGTGCCTCAGGGGTTTCCTAAACTGGAAGTGGTGGCCAGGAATTGTTTTCAGGTGCTCTGACACTGTCTCAAAAGGGGAACTCACGCTGCGTCTGCTCAGTGCTTCCTTCCATGAGAAGCATGAGTCCGGCTCCGCTTAGCATCCTCAGAACTTTTCCCAAGACCGGTCATATAGCAAACACTCTGTGCTGTTCACTGATTGGACTCCATAACCGAAACCCACGAGACGAGAAGGTCCTGTGAGATCCTGCTAGTTCATTGTCTGCTAGTTGGTGAGAGACCACATTTTCAAATACTGATATCTCACCACTGGACCAGAGAGAGATACCATCCCAACTCCCAAGCAAATGCTTTTTTCTAATGACTCTGGTAGAATCCTGGGAATGAGCTAATTTCTCAGAAGGGATTTCTTCACCAAAACATCAAGCCCTTGCTTTGGGGCTATAACAAAAAATCCCTTTGGGATTTCTCTTCTCAAGCTTTTAGAGAGCCAGGCCGAGGTGGCTTCCATGCCGCTCTTATGAACACTGCTCTCGGGCTGGTGGCCTGTTTGGTATTCTGAGGTCTAGCAAAGATTTAGCTCCAGGGGGTCACCAAGAGGTCATGGTCTCAGAGATTTCCTCTGTTATTTATCTTTGGCTTGCGGTATTGGAGCTTGCCTTTGATAGAGGGCCTTTCTACCACAACTGTACAGAAGCAAGCATTTCAGTACTTTGGTTTGAGGTGGAGAAAGGTTGGCTTCTAAAGCTGTGAAAATGTCACTGAGTACATCTGAGAGTATCTAACTCTGCTCTTTTCTGATAGGCCAATTCATTTCTGGGGGTTTACCAGGGGCACTTCCCAGACTTGGATCAGGGAAAGCATTGTCCTGGTGAGGTCAGTAGTTTTCAGTTTCAGTAATTCAACTTTCAATTCCTTCCGAGACATTAGTCTCGAGATGGAGATAAAAGTGGCATTTCTCAGATCTCCATACTGTATCTCTACTTTCCTACACTGTTTATGACTCACCTGTGACCACCCTCAATGCAGCTGGGGACCATTTATGCTGAACTAGCCTTCCGATTTCTCTTCTTAGTGACAGCAAAACTTCCAAGCTAGCTCACAAGTAAACCACAGAAGCATCCCCGGTCGGCTCTTGGGTTCCCAGAGCGACTGAAAGGACGTCTCAGCTTGTTTTATGTGGGTTTGTTTACTCCATCCTGTTTCATTTGATTTCAGACAACTGTTATCTCTCATCTGGGTCAGAAAGTATGGATTACATATGGTATTGACCTGACATGACTGAGGAGCCTGAATCAGACACCCAGCACTTTGACTTGGAAAGTTGGTTGTGTTATACCTACGTTCTTGCTCCCTCACAAAGCATCCTCACAGATGGAAACATGCGGCCCCAGGAGGTCCTTTCTGTCTGGTGCTTTATCTCTGCCTCCCACAGAGTGCAGGACAGAGAGTGAGCTGTGGCCGTCTGTGGGAGAGGGCAGCTCTGGCTCTACCCAGAAGAAAGCAGAAGCGCCATTATGTTAGGGATATGCCCGGTGAGTCTAGTTTCCAGAGCAGCCTGTAATGCATGGTATTAGGATAGAATCACATTTGATTTCCCCCTTTTTCTTTTTTTAAACCAAAGCCTGTACCTTTTCAAGGTAGTTGATGTGCCCCAGCCTCTCAGCACCTCCAGATCTGGATGAAGGGAGAACTGTTGGGTATAGGGCTAGAGAGGATAAGAGTGGTAATATATTTATTATGTCTTATTTCTGGTAGTGGTTTTCTATATGAAGCCAGTTTACATAGTGATCCAGGGAACTGAAACAAAAGTTTTATCAAATAATAGCTACTCTTATCACATGTCAGCCTTCTCATTCTTTTTTCTTTCTGTTATTTTAATAAAAACAAACAAAATTCTTGGTTCCCTAAATTGCTATTACAAATAATTTATGGGTCAAAACCCATATTTGGAAAAATTAAGACTGTGTTAGTGTAAAAGAGGCATGTGCAAGGGTATTATTACAACTAAATACAATATGCTGTAAATTTAAAAATTCAGAGGACATAACTATATTTTTATAAATACATATATATAAAGTCAAAGTATAAATATGTGACAATGCTACCACAATTTAAAACAATGTAACCATCTTCTCTATTGAGGTGGGTACATTTTTGTTCTATGAGATAACTCATTATCAGCGGTGTCTCCTTTGACATTTATTGAAATTAGAATAAGAAATGTTGATTAATTGAATTCATTCATTCATTGGGTCCACAGATTTCTGTTGAATACCTCCTATGTGCCAGGCCCTGCCTATGTGGGTCTGGCAGTTTTGGTGACAAGTAGATATTAAAAGACTAAGAATACATGTGACTAGTATCACAAGAGTGGGAAGACTAGATTGGCAGGGGTGGTGGTGGAAGGGGGAACAGGGTACTGTGCCAGGTATGTTAAGGAGCACGGCAATAGATTTATTAATTCATTCACCCAATAGTCAATAAGGATTTCTGAAGAAAAGTGACTCTGAAAGCAAACTTACAGTGGTACTTGCATGCAGTCCCGGATGAGTTTTACAATATTGGCTTGGCTCCCTGGTTAGGTCTAACACTGCCTGTAAATGCAGTGATTGTTATGAGAAAGGATTTTTTTCCTAATAATGTTTTAGTACTAATAATAGTAATAATAACAGCTGACTTTTATGGAATATTGTCTATATGTAGAGCACAAAGCTAAAATCTTTACACGTATATTCTATAATCCTCAGAATAACCCTATGGCAGGTAAAGTTAATATCCCCATTTTGCAGGTGAGGATCCTGAGGCTGAGAGACTTAAACTTGTTTACTCTCACGTGTCTAGACGGTGGTGGGTTCAGGATGGCATGGAATCCACCATGATGTCACAGAATTTACCAGGAGTTGAGGTTTTTAAAATGAAGGCCAAAGGCAGGAAATGAATCTGCATACTTAGGCAAACCCGTGAAGAGTGTGAATTAGCTCAGTCCCAGTTTTCAGTGTTTCAGAGCTTAAGTACAGGCATGCCTTGTTTTATTGCACTTTGCTTTATTGTGCTTCACAGATGTGTATTTTACAAATTGAAGGCAAGACCCTCCACCAGCAAAAAGATTGCAAATTGCTGAATTGCGGTACTCGCTTTATTGCAGTGGTTTGGAACCGAACCCTCAATATCTCCAAGGTCTGCTTGTAAACAATCTTCAGGAGAAGCCAGTCCAAGCATGCAATTTTCTGCAGTCAGCACACATACGCTAAAGAAAAGGCACCGTTCATTGCAGAGAATGCTGCTCTTTTATGCCATCTCTACTCCTGGTAACAACTTACCCTGGTTTCTTTTCAAGGACCACATGAGAGCAAACCACCTTCTCCACAAGCAACAAGTGTCTACTTACCAACTGTACTGGGACAAGACCAAGCGGCTCATGGCTGGTCTCAGGCAGACACTACTAGTTGGTTTCATGAAGGTTTTGAAGAAACGTAGAGCTATTAAGCTGCTTCTGAGTTTCACCACAGTTTGCTGCCAATGCACCAACTCTCCTTAGCATCAGCTTTCCTACGTGCCCTGTGTAAATGCAGAGGACACTAGTCTTCCCAGGGGCTTTGGAGGCACCAGGAAGATCTGCTTGTATTCTTCCTCCTCTCCCTCCTTCCTCCCCTTCATCATCATCATCATCATTGCTGACATTGATTAAGCACTTACTATGTGCCCAGCACTCTATGATTTTCTGCATATTTAAACCTCACAGCAATCTTATGAGTAGCTACCATCAAGTCATTTTTTCAGGTGATGAGGAGCCTGTCTCAAGGCCACACAATGAGGAGCCGAGTCTGGGTAAAACACAGGTCTAAAATTTAACTCCAGAGAATGTGTTCTTAACTACAAAGCTAGGCTCTTGCCTTAAAGGATTTACTATGGGGCATAGGATCATGGAACAATGGGCCAGATGTATGGATCTAAGATAAGCTTGTGTTTACATAAAGTCATAGGGTGGAGATTTAGAGGTTCTTAATCTGGGGTCCATAGACTTCTGAGTGTCTAAAAATAGATTTTTGGAGGCTTTGTAATCCCCTAAAATAGTAGTCAGCAAATTTGTTATGAAAGCACCAGAGAGTTAACTATTTCAGACTGAACTATGGTCTCTGAAACAAACACTCATCTCATCTCACCTGTGGTTGTACAAAAAGAGCCACAGACAATACACGAATGAATGGGCAAGGCTGTGATACAATAAACCTTTATTTACAAAAACAGGCTCTAAAATAGTACGCAAATTCTACGTGCATATTTATTTTTATTGCTGTTATTAGAAGATCTATAGTTTTCCACAGATGGTTAAAAACTGGTCTAAATGGTCTCCAAGCCCTCTAAACTTCAATTTCCAAGATTCTGAGATTCTACATTCCTTTTAAATTACCACTCTCCTAGACAGTCTTCCCCTTCAGCGAGTCCATTTGGTGGCTTCTGCTCTGAACTCTTACGTGGACTAGAACCGCTGTCTGTTGAGAAGGAAGCATTACCACTCCAGCCTTCCCTGGCCAGATGATACCGGCCAAGACACAAGCACACTCCAGCCTGGAAGACAGCAGCTCAGTCCTACACGAGCAAGTCTGAGGTTCGCTGAGGATTTCTCCTCTCCCCACTCGCTGTGTGCCACTCGGCCTTCTCCGCAGAAAGGACTCCCTTGTCCTGCTTTGCAGTTTGGGTTCCAGGCGTCATCCAGGTCTGCCCAGGGTGTGGAGGGATGTGTTGGCCTGACGCATCTCCGCATCTGCTCAGGGGCCCTCTCCTAAGGAAACAGGGTCCTTTCTCTCAGGATTCCGCAGCTTCATGAGTTAGAGCATCTAATTTACTGCCTGCCATGACAAGGACATGAACCTTAACCCTGCCTTCCACTCCCCGTGACTTGTCTTCCCCTAGCTAGGCTCTTTAGGTGGAGATTGCTGCTGATATTCCACCGTCTCCACCACAGAGCCCGATTCCATGTTTTGCACGCGTCTTTTAGGTTATCAGCGCTGAGATCCCCGCTACCGCTACAGCCAGTTTTAAATTCTTACATCACTTCTGAAATCAAAATAATGGTTATCAGGTCTACTTGAATCAAATGCAGAATCAACTGCTTTAAATTTTAGGAAAAAAAGATATATTAAAATAAGATAGAACAAATGATATGAATCATGATGTGATTGCATTTATATTCCAGGTTTCTGAGCATGGAGAATGGGGGATAGGGGAAGAAGCAGGAGAAAAAAAAAAAGAGAAAGAAACGACAGAGGAGAGTGAAACAAAACTAATGAAGAAACAGAGCAGGAAGCGACGGCTGCTGTTAGTAGCTAGCCTAGCAATACCGAGGCTGATATTCAGTGTCTTTAGGAGGCGTCTGTTTCTCACAGCAGGAGCCCCAAAGAAGGAAAATAAACCAGCAAATGGAAGTAACGGGAATAGAAACCGGCTAGCCAGTGCCCGTGGAGACTGTATCCTGCGTGTGTCACATCAGGGCCAGCGTCAGCGGCTCTGAAATGAGATCAGCAACCCGACCTCCGGCGCTGACTGCACCTCCAACTAACCTTGCAGCTCAGCCCTAATGAGCAAGTTCATCTGACAGCAGCAGGCGCCCCGGAAGACGGAATGGATCGGGGAGCCTGGGTCCTGTCCTGGCATCTCGCTATGGGACCTTGGTTGGCCAAGCCCCGTGCCTCAGTTTCCCCATTTGTCAGATGTGAATAAGAATTCCTTGTTCTGCTTGCTTCCCGAGGGCCTTAGGGAGATGGACAGTTATATACATACTTGGATGAGTATAAAATACCAGATAAATGTAAAACGGACCTTGTTCTTTTTACTTAACAGGATAATGGGTCGGTGGGGGGTGGGGACGACGGCACCCTGCACAGAAGGCTTGGCGGCCCAGTGAGGTGTCGCTTTCTCCCCGCTGTCCGGCCGAGGATTATCACTGCTTTCTCGGTGCCTTCAGACACG
The DNA here is from genome assembly GCF_054644295.1 of Miniopterus natalensis. NCBI lineage: Eukaryota > Metazoa > Chordata > Mammalia > Chiroptera > Miniopteridae > Miniopterus > Miniopterus natalensis. Next base: position 35,081,198 of record NC_142094.1, read on the forward strand.
CTTCTCCCCTTCAGAAACGCCGAAGGAGGAAAATGCTATTCTGCCGCTGTAATCTGTCACCCTTGCTGCCTGAGCAAGACGTGCACAGACAGTTTAGTAATTAAGCTTTTCAACACGGCATCATAAAGTTTTATCCCGGCAAAGCCTATATTTATCAGCTAACAAGTATTCAATCACCCCGCTGCTCAAGCCGTTTCTCACTTGAATATGCTCCTTTCAAAACAGAGCAGCCCTCCTCGGCTGGCGTGATTAATAAACGCCCTTGTTTGGAAATACCGTGGTGCGGCGTGGTCCTGCGGGCTGACACACAGACACCTTGGCAACTGTTCCGAACGGTGCTGACCCCTGTTTTCCAGGGAGCCTGCCACCTTAGCCCTGGGTCTCTTAGGGTGCCTGGCCATCTGCGTTTCACGGCCTCTGGGATGGCTTCGAGCACAGGATAACCCCACATCCGCTGCATTTCTGCGGGGAAGGGGTAAATGAAAATGAAGAGCGCGAACGTTTGATACATTTTTTACTTCCTATTTGAGCATCAGGGGATTGGCCTCTCCTATCAGAGACATATCTAAATGTAAAATGAGTCTTCAAAGTGATTAAAACAGCAGTGTAACAATGATCTACGTACAGAATTATTAGGGTAACAAAACGAATAGCTATTAAAAGTCATCAGAAATGGCTTAGAGGAGTTCTGTCTTTATGTATCCCACTCCACCCTTATAAATTGTTTTTTTTCTCTCTCTTCTTTGGAGGACATACATTCATGAGACAAACATAATAGTGTTCTTAAAGCTTCAGGATGGTATCAGTCAAATGACTCCAGAATTATATTAAAAACAAAATAGTTAATACACTTGAATGACTCTTCTATCATATTTCAAGATAAAGCCAAAATAAAAACAAATGTCAATCAAATGGGGTCTAAATGATGAAAGAAGTCTCAATATTTTTTATCATAGCATAGCAGAGATCACATTAATTTCCCTCTTTCTTTCCCTGTTTTCAAAAATAAGTGACATTAACTACATGTAGGCATCTCTGTTTTTCATCAATTGATTGCTAAAAGGACACATATAACATTCTATAGGATCATAAAGCCCACTTTGTAGCCACATAAGCAAGTTCTGCCCATGCCTGTACATGTGTATGTCTAATTAGAGGGTGTGCAAGTGTGAAATTTAGGTTATTACCAAGATAAAAAGTTTTTTGTTGAACTTTTCTTAGTTTGAGAGGCTATACCAATTTTTTCCCCTTTCAAAATCATAATATAGAACTCGCCATTTCGCTTTTTAAATTAGCAACAGGTAGCTTGTTTGGAAGGCTGGGGATCAATTTCTCTCCAGCCAGCAGGTCACTGGGTTGTCACTGAAGCATGTGACAATCACTAAGTTGGCAAATATTGAACTATTTGAAGTGCATTTATTTTCTGGTTCAGTACATTTTTGGGGGGTTGCATTAAATTCATTAAACTTGATCCAGTCTAAGTGTCACAGCACGTACTGGACACACATAAAAGTAACAGCAGCAGCTCTAAGAGATAATGAAAGGTAAAGATCAATATATTTTCTCTCAGTTTCTATTTAATTTTTACTTGTCATAATAAGACTGGATTTTTTTTTTTAAGTTAAAAAGTACTGTGTGACTTAGAAAGTCAAGTTGAATCTGGTTATTTTCTTCATCAGTCAAGTTGCCCTCCAAACTGTGACCCTAGAGACAAGGACATATACAACCTACAATTCAGCATCATTTAATAACTTGGAGAGAAATGAGAAACAGAAATGACACTGTTAGTCACAGTTTGCAGGAAATTCATCGTCCAGCAGTTTGCAGAAATACTGAACCAAGAGCATACTTGAAGTTTAAAAACGGGCCTTTGATAATGATTTTTCTTTATTTGGAGGCAGAATTTTCAAAAGAATAATAAAGGTTTGGGAACATGAACAGTTACTTTGATTTGACATAATTTTTTGGGAGGGTCATTTGTTATTCTTAAGCTCTGCTTTTCCTCCATCAAGGAGTAGTCATGGCAACTCAGAAAGGTGGCAAAAGGTGTAAGGTTCAAGGAACTTTTATTCTAGCCTGGGTTGTAACTATCAAAATTATAAAATCAATTTTATACTCCATATAAAAAAAATGACAAGTGAAGAACAATTTTTCTGTAATTTCTCTCAACAAAATGGAAAACAAAGCAATCAATAACAGGAAATTGTGAAAACAAAAACCCAAAGTACATGTGGAAGATAAGAATACAGGCACTAAATAGACTTATCGGGGTGATCACTTCAGAAGTTATATAAATGTCTGATTACTATGTTGCACACTTTAAACTAATATAATACTGTATGTCAGCTGCAATTGAAAATTAAAAAAAAAGAATTACAGGTACTAAATATGATTCTTTAAAGCTTCCAGAACACACAAGGCAGAAGTGATGCAGCCATCGAAATTGGAATGAGTGAATCCGTCTCCTCCACACACAAGGAGAGGTTTCAGATGAAGGGTCATTTGGCCAGGAGAGTTGGTAACAGCATTTGTAACCTGAAAAAGTTAAAAAAAACACACAAAAGGGTTGGGGTATTGCAATTGACATCCTGTGCTCTACTGTGCTACCATGTCAACACCCACCTGGGGAAGGCTTCTCTACCTGGAGAAATCAAGATGTCTCAAAGGAGCAAAGAAAATAAAAAACGAGACCCCCTATTCTCCCCTTCATCCAAGTGTTTACACTGACATTCTTACATGTTTACATTTTCAATTATTTGATAATCTGAAGTGTGTTGAACTTCAAAATTAGTAGCTCGTGATATGCTCAATTAATTGAAAGTACAGTGATTTATTTTATAAGAAGGAAATGATATTCAAGGAATCATTCACTGATTATCAAGTCCCTGCTAAGTGCCAGCCAAGGTGGGTAGAAAAGAGATTTAAGGGCTGTGTCCTTAAGGAATCTGCAGTTCAGCATGACTGCTGGCACTTAACAGTGACTAAGGGCTAAGACAGAGTGAAGGAGAGGGTGCCATGGGAACACAAGGGTGGGGGCCCAACCCAGCACACCGGGACAGGGAAAGCTTCAAAGAGGGGTAGGTGACTGGTCATTTCATTTGAGTTCTGATGGATGCATAAAAGTTTGTTAGTCAAGGAAACAGAGATAGGGCTTTCCAAAGGGAAGGAGCAACACTAGTAAATGTCCATAGTCTCCAGGGCTGAGTCATCTGACATAACTGTGCCCTTTGACCAACATCTCCTCATTTCCCCCTCTCACTAGCTCCTAGCAATCATCATTCTACTCTCTGCTTTTATGAGCTTGACTATTTTAGATTCCACACATAAGTGAGATCATGCTGTATTTGGTATTTGTCATTCCATAGCTGATAATCTTGAAATCAGCAGAAAAGATCTTTGAGTGGCTAAAACAGACAGCACCTCGTACAGGCCCTGGAGGACAGACTTGGGCTCTCAGTCAGAGATTTTACACTCCGGCTTTAGATGGAATTTTAACAAGTCAAGATTATTTGATTGTCAGTGAAGCACTAAGGGAGGAAGAACACTGTTAGGTTCCCATATAAATGGTGAACTTCAGAATGTGACAACTGATAGGCTGGGGCCATTTAGTGAAGGGACAAATAACTTTCTGGCTCTTAATATGCCCCAAGAAGGCCAGCTTATTAATTTTCCTGTAATCATTAATGTTCATGAGAATGGTCCCAATATTCAAGAATCAGTTCTAATCTGCATGAAGTATTCATTGGTAGCATTACTTGAGCGCTCACTGATACTGAACGCTTTACGCGCACACCCCATTTAATTCACACAGCAACCCTACGAGGCGGTTCCTCATGCTCATTTCATACACGAGGAAGCTGAAACTCAGAAAGATTGTTACTTGTCAAGGATGGAAAGCTAAGAGGCGAAGAAAAAGGAATTCAAACAGAGCAGGCTGACTCTGCAACTCACATTTCCAACACTTTGAGAAATATTTCCATAAAGACTGGATTTAAAATGTCCAGACTAACCAAAGCAAACTACAGAGTCAGCACAGTTCCTATCAAACTACTAATGATGTATTTCAGTGTAATATATAAAAAACACATACTTGGTTATTCAGATGACCAATATATATTTTTCATATGTATCTGGTCTTTCTCCACAACTCCTGACTCACAGCTCCCAAAACCCTTAGAATTTCTTAAGTGTTGAGAGTGATAAAGTTGCCTCTTGTTATGTTAATGAGGGGACTTTGGGGAAAGTAAAATAATTAAGGATACGGGCTGGTTGCTAGTGTGTGGAGCCAACCTTGTGATTAGAGGGTTGGTATTTTCAGTTCTTACTTGCCCGGAGACCCACCTCCAGGGAGGGGACAGGGGCTGGAGATGGAGTTCAATCATTAGTCTTGTAGGACTAAACTCTTAACCTGTGGATTCTGATGCTATCTCTGGGTAGATAGTGTCAGAACTGAGTTGAGTTCTTGGACACCCTGATGGTGTCTGAGAGTTGTTTGTTAGTTTGGGGGGACCTCCCTCAATGTTGGAATTGGTACCAGTACCTATTTAGAGAGTCACATAGTTTTGTGCACCTAGAAGATTTATATAAATGAAATCACTCATTCATATATATATGTATGTGTGTGTATATATCTATCTATCTATATACACACACATATATGCACACACGTGTGTCTATATATGTATAATTTTTTAAATAAAACAAAAATGTTTGATAGTCACAGCTTTATGCATCTGGAAAATTCACATGAATGGGATAACTCATTTATACATTTATATATATATATATGTGTGTGTGTCTATCTATGTATAATTTATACACACACGCACAAAAATCTCCATTTGTGGTCAAGTTTTGACACATTCCAGTTGATACCCCTGTATGGATGAGCCATGGCACTATTAAACATTACATAAGTATTAAGGAGGAGGCAGTTTAAGGGAAAAAGTTCTGCCCAAGGGTGAGCTGGTAATTTATCGGTGCTGTGTAATTTCATTTGATGGGTGGTAAATGCCAGATGCCACATCACGTGACTGGAAAACTGGGTCACTGATTAGCCAGCCTGCAGTTTGGATGAAATCAATCTCTCTGCATTTAGGTGGAATCACCCATTTTGCAATTACCCAATGAGGAAAATATGAAAACACGAAGTGTGTGTTGGCAAGCTCCTTCACCCAAGTGAAGTAGAGAGCCCTGCCGTGGCGGAGCACGTAATTGTCGAAGCCACAATCTCTCACAATAACGCAGCCTTTGGCTATGCTTCCAGCCACAGTGAGGAACCACAGCTCAATGACTGTGTTTAAAAGAGATGTCAGGGCTGAAACAACCCCTGGGAAATCCAGGTTGCTTCTGCTCACATGTGTGTCAGGGCTGGTTAAAAAGAGCTCTCGCTGCAGAAGCTCATGCCGAGGGGTCGCTAATGTACTATTTCTACACACTCAGGGGATGATTGGACTGAACATAAAAATTCAAAGCAGAAAAAGCAGTTTTATTTCTAAGCCATTTAAAGCCACATGAATGTATTCTGTAACTTCTCTCCACCTGCAGAATACAATGCAAACTCCTCGGCTCCATGGGAAGGCCTTTCATAGCCAGCTCTGACTTCCATTCAAGCCTCATCTCCAGCCACTTCACTCACATGTCCCACCTACATTCAGACTAAGGTTCTTCAAACACCCTTCTTTGTTGTTCTTCTGTGACTCTGAACAAGTCATTCCGCTTGGCGATGTTGTATTGTTCCCTCTCTTTTTTGCCAAGTAAATTGCTCTTCCTTTAAGAACCAGTACAAATGTCACCTGCTCTGAGGTCTTCTTGCTCTTCCAGGCAGGGGAAGAGCCTTTTCAGCATGCTATTTATATCCATTATGTGACTTGCTGTTTTGCACTGTAATTATGTCCATTCCTGTCCTCCATCCTAAACTGCATGCTCTGAAGAGTAGGGACTGTGATGCACTGATCATCATATGGAAGGCTGAGAATGGTGGCCAGCCCCTATTAAGTGTACAATAAATGTTTATTGAGTTAAAAGAAAAGCCCCCACCAGAATATTGTATATACAGTCAAATGAATGTCTTCACAGGGAACCATCTACACAAAAAGTGTTATTTAGAGGCTCCCACAAAGCTGGTAGAAGCTTAAATGGGAGAGAAATAGGGTTTATAAGGCTCTCAATAATGATGGAGGACTGTCTTCTTGTCTCGGATCATGAACTACTTTATGTGAAAATCTACTACATCATGTATTAAGTTGAACTACACAAACTTGCTGATTCTACAGGTAAGAAATGGTAAAATATTGTCAATTTTATATGGTTTAATAGTTTTTTTTGTATCATGATTATTAATTGTAAAAGCTTATGCAAAAAAAGTTCCTTTGGTGTGAGAATGAAATTAAAAATGAAAAGAGGGGTGCAGACAAGTAGGCTGATGGGTATTTCCAGAAAATGATAGCTGATAATTAGCAAAAAATTCAGTGACACACAAGACAATGGGCATTCTTTCTTTGATACCTGTGCTGATAGCCGAAGCTTGCCCTGGGACTGTCAGATATCTACCCATATAGACCAATCTTATTGGTTTGGTCTATAGAATGACTGTATTTTAGGCTGACCACTTCTATTTGGCCATCCAGCCCATGATTGGGTTACTTAACACCAACCTTTCTGAAATATGGCACTAAGTGATATTCAAGTGAACGAGGCAAGAGTCAAGGTCTCATAAATTCTATTCCTAGATGTGCAATTCATTTGCGAGAACTTGAACAAGCTATGAACAACCAGGTTAAGGCTACATCTCCTCACTTGTTATGGATGTAAATTATACTGCATTTCATTGAGTCTAAGGCACCGTCAATTGGAAGAGGCATCAATATTTTATGTACCAAAGAGAGAGAAAAATTGGTGTCAACATGGTATAAAGCCTTATTTATACTTAATAGAGTAGTTCTTTTAAACCTATTTACATGTAGATCTTTTGCAAACATAAAAAGGAAATAAAAGAGGAATATGTTGGTTAAGCCTTTCCTAGAACCTCTTCGCATTCAGAGTTTGACTTCTGTGCGGCACTTTCTAACCCAGAGTTGTTGGCGTCCACGCTCTATCCCCCCCACAGTCTGTCCTCTGTGCGGCCCAGAACACTGGTAATGCAGCATTTCTCACAAGACGGCTCCACTGAACTGTCCTTTCCAAGGGTTTCTTCCAAGTCACTGACACCTATTCTGTAAGTTCTGATTGTGCACTTTTTCTTCCATGGGGAAGAAAAGTTTTCAGATGGCAACTGGGACTCATATTCTTTTCTCCTTAAATAATTTGTTAATTTAAATATCAACAGTTTTCAGTGATGGTCCTACTGTTAGGCCACTGGAAATAACCAAGTTGAGATGTGTGAAAAACGACATCCTGGCTGTCTCCTGGTATATGCTGACTGGATGGCATCTTACAATTCACGAAATATGGCAAGTATTAAATAGGGGAAAGGGAGAAGCATAGTAAATACATAGTAAATACATCGCAAATCAAAAGATCATGAGTGGTAAGATCCTTCAAGGAGGGCACTTTCTGGTAATAACATCTGGTGCCAGGACTTCTACTATCTTTAGGATTGCTGGTTTAAACCTTCCATTTTCTCAGTGCAACCAAATGAGCAGCCTCAGGTGAAACTGACAGAGACAGACTGGTTATCAGAGAATCAATTTGTTCATTTACAAAAGTAAATGTACCGATTCCAGAACCAAGTCTGGTTGCCTCCCTGACCATTCATCTTAGTAGGCAAATTTCCTCAACTGTATCATAGATTATAGGAGTGACACAGGTTGGCCATCTCCTGACAGACATCACTAATCAATTGTGGCATTCTTTCCCACTGAGCCCAGAAGTGGCCTCAGCATCCTTCTTACTTCATTGCTCCAGGCAGCCACTACCAATCAATTGGAGGTGGCACTTGAGAGAAATCCTATATACCAATCCTGGGTTAGAAGATTGCAGAGCAAACACGTAATTAGAAATAAGGGAATTAAGTATTCTTTACTGAGTTTTTATTCTTTTTTCCCATTAAGCCAGGATAGTCTGATGCATTGCCTTTCTCCAAACCAGAGTCATGTCAATGCAAAGAATTAGGATCACATCAGGAGCCGTTTCTTCTAGATGACGCTAGGTAACCTTCCAATAACCTCCCTCCAGATCACTGCCCTTCCATAGGTCACATAGGGGCTTCGGCTGCCATGTTGAAAAGAAAATACAGGTATTCTGGTTACACCCATAGTTCTACAAAATTGCACACTAAAAATATCAGGGCTTGTGGGGAAAAGAGAGTTGGGGCAGATGACTCAAAACTTATGGAACTTTAAACTAAGCATTAACAAAAACAGTAAACATCATGGTTGAGTGAGTAGCACAATTAACATCCTCCCAGGCTCTGCATCTAGCTACATGGTCCGTCCTTTGCAGCCTAACCTCTGGGTTTTGTGTTTTCTCCTTTGAGATGTAGGACCCGGAGGCAGTTGGTTTTAAAAGAGACTATTTTGATCTGCATTGAGAATATGACCCAGGATGTAGTCTTCTTCATCAATCCATCATTTTAGTAAAGGGAAAATGTCTTTGTGGTTTTTTTCATCAGCACTTGCACCACTGCTGACGAATTTAACCTGATGGAAAACTCAGCAGTTCTTAAGGCCACTGAAACAGCCACCACTTGCTCTAAAAGAAGGCATCTCTGGACATTTTCAGTTTTTTTCATAAGAGTTTCATACTTGCTGAGGCTTTATCTTGCTTGTGAGAAAACTTAACCTGATCACTTGGAAACATAAAGCTGTATGAAACCAAAATAATTCCTCCATAATACTGATCTGTTTCTCAATCGTGTATGAGATAATTCACATTAAAAAAACAAAACCCAAGGTGTTGTAAAATACAGATATTCTGGTTACAACCATAGTTCTATAAAATTGCACACTAAAAATATCAGGGCTTGTGGGAAAAAGAGAGCTGCGACAGATGACTCAAAACTTATGGAACTTTGAGCCAAGCATTAACAAAAACAGTAAACATCATGGTAGAGTGAGTAGCACAATTAATTCTCCCAGGCTCTCCGTTCAGCTACATGGTCCGTCTTTGCCTAGCCTCTGGGACTGTAGGTATTTTACTGCTTTCTTGTGTTCCACCACTTTCCCAAGGGTCACTTTCTTTAGCCTTGAGTATGCCTGAGTCTTGAAAGCAGATGGAGATGTCTAAGCCATCACTTGTGCTTTTGAGACTCACACGGCATCTTTTTTTAATTAATTTTGTAAAAATTAATTTTAATGTCTGAAGGCGACTCTTAAATTGTCCTGGGTTCCAGGGAAATCTTACTGTCTCCTAGCTGCACATTACCTTGATTGGGGCCCACTCTGAGTAATAGTCTCCCGCGCTGGCATTTCCCCAGCCCACTGTGCGTGTGAGGCACCGACCACACGGGCAGTGTGAGCAGCTGGGAAGCCACCACGGTATGGAGCTGAATCATCCGTTTCCTCACCGCCTCTATTCGGCTGCCAGTGTAAACCTGAGCCCCGGCCATGGGACATAAACAGCAGAAATGGAGTATTTGGTTAACTTATTCTTTTATAGCCCCTATGCAAAGCTCAAAGGAAGTGGTTCCCAAAAGTCAATCTATGGCGAGAAGAGAAAAATAAGGAGAATTATGAGCTTTGTTATGGGGCTAAATGTATCCTATTTATATATTTGTTTTGAGGGTATATCTTTACTTTTATTTTTTTGTCATTCTTTTCATTAAATTCTTGTGGCTGTGTTTTTGCTTTTTAAGTGCTTAACTGCAGAATAGAACGATAGCGATATTCTATCGGCTCTCAAAACATTTAGAGGGATTTTACTGGTCCATGATCTAAAAACGCTTCAAACCACTGCACTGAGACATGGCTCTTGACGAGGGTGAGAGCGGAGTCTTTGTCAGCCTGAGGAGTGTTTTCCATAAAGACAGGGTGTGGGCAGGAGCAGCAAAGGCTGGCTTTAAAAATCCAGCAGTAATCTCAGGTAACACTGGGCAACATTCGTTTGGACTTGGTGAGTGAATGAGTAGAATAAAAAAGAATAAAATCTTACGGTAAACTTATTTCCCAGAAACATGCACAACGCCTCTTCTCTGCAAATATTAATTCAGATAGAACCAGAATCTGGGGTACCAAAATTTCTCTTCGTTCACCTGTGGCTAAATACTCCGGTGGTAATCATAAAAGGTGTGGTGAAAAATAGGGATTTGAGGGAAAAGACTTAATTAAATGTGGAATCATGTACCTAGAGGGTAAACGTGGTTTGTATCGGTTCTCATATATATCTCATTCTTACCGTATCCCCAAGGCATCTATCTCTGCCTGTTTTCCAAACAAGGAGAAATGTAAGTAAATGAAGGGAAGACCAGAACTTACACTAATGTCAATGGAAGTGTCTGTCTGCATATTTATAGACAGGGAACTAGTCCAGGCACTTTGAAAAAGATGGGACTTCAACAGATAACTGGATAGAGAAGATGTTGTACATATATGCAATGGAATACTACTCGGCCATAACAAAGGATGAAATACTGCCCTTAGCGACAACATGGATGGATCTTGAACTAAGTCAGACAAAAAAAGTCGAGAACCATAGGATTCCACTCATATGTGGGATATAAAATTAAAAGCAACAAATGAACAAACAAGAAAAACAAACAGAAACTCAGACACAGACAACAGTGTGGTGGTTACCAGAGGGAAAGGAGTGGGGGAGGTAGAAAAGGGTAAACAGGGTCAAATACATGGGGACAGAAGGAAATTTGACTTTGAGTGGTGAACACACAACACGATATACAGATAAGGTATTATAGAATTGTACACTGGAAATCTGTATAATTTTATTAACTAATGTCACCCCAATAAACTTAATAAAATTTTTTAAAAAGGTGGGACTTCACTATTGTATCAATAATGAAAAATCCTATCGACCCCTAAGCAAATTCCCATGATACAGGAGAGGAAGGTCTGAGAAATGAAAGTTGAATATGGACTTTTTTTTAAGAGTACAAAATGTTTTCTATTGGCTAAATTAAAAATGTAATGTTCCTATTTCTTTTATTTTTAAAAAAATCTCTCTGGGATTTGATGCAAATGCAATAAAATGTTGCTGATTCCTCTACACTTAACTCACCACATTGCATATGGTAAGAGATATTGTACGTTTAAAGGCCTTTATGAGCAAAGCTATGAGGGTCGCAGCTCATTCATTTTTGTACTCCCAGCAGCTGTTACTCCCTTATATATAGTTAATGTTGAATAAATGTTTGCTCAAAGAATGTATGCACACGGGCCAAAACAACACCACCACAAACTTTTTTAAAACTTTTGAAAGTTTTAAATTCTTAGTGTTCAAATGGTCTTTAAATGTAGTGGAATTTTTTTTCCTTTATGAAAATAAATTTTTCTTTTTCTTCCTGAATTGCCAAGTTGTTAGCCTCCTCTTATTTTATCACTTGCAACACCTTACCATTCTAACTCAGTTCTTGAGCAGCTCTGTCCAGGAGACATCTTGTGTATTCTGATACCCATAACCCTTACTCTGACACTTATATCATCACTCCTGGAAAGCTGAATTCTCTGCCTGTAGCTCACCTTTTATAGGCTGCAGGCAAAAACAACAGGAATATTTGAATCACCCCGAATTTCAAATAGGAAGTGAAGATAGTTTCTTACTCAGATAATTCACCCTCATCTCATAAAATGCCATTGTGAGGAATACCTTGAAAAGTGTGTAAAATATAATTAGATGAATGTGTATGTGTGAGTGTCCATGTGTACATATGATAGGATATACAGATGTTTGCCATTATTTCAAAAGATGGGGAGACCATAGTGACACAGTCCATGCTATTTCCATAGCTTACGGCAAAGCTGCAGTAAACCTACACAGACAAAAAGTTTAAATAATCATTTAAATAATTTTTTTTTCTCTGGGAGATGGTAAATACAAAGCTATAGGTGTTAGAGAAAAAAACAAATTTTCTAGGTGACCTAGCCAATTTATGATGACTATATCTTTTTAAAATTCTTTCTTAGAGCCAGCAGGTGTGGATCAGTGGTTGAGCATCAACCTAGGATCCAGAAGATCGTGGTTTGATTCCTGGTCAGGGCATATGCCCGGGTTGCGGGCTAGATCCCCAGTCAGGGGCCTGCAGGAGGCAGCCAATCAATGACTCTCATGGTTGATGTTTCTATCTCTCTCTCCTCCTTTCCTCTCTCTGAAATCAATAAAGATATATTTTTAAAAAATTTCTTTCTTAGAATAGTCAAACTCTCTATGCTCAGATTTTTGTGGCATAGCCAGAATCATATACACATGGAATACATTTGTTACATTGTTAGGCAAAGTGATGATCAGGATTATTTCTTAACCATACATCGCATATTAGTGAAGATAAGTGATATTCAGAACTGGGATAATAATGATAAATTAGGAGTGCTGATTTTTACCATTTAATTGATTTTTAGGTATATTTTTGTAAAAATATTGTACGTCTTTTGGCCACTGGTGTTTGAGACTCTCAGTCCTATATTATGTTGTTACAGTCCTTATTATTCATAAAGAGCTTAATCAACACATGGGTGTTTTTCTGCAGAGATGGTACATTTTTAATTGGTTCTTATGTGTTATGTTTATCATCTCATCTCGCCGCTGTTCTACTCATCTCTCCAGTGTTCAATTATATTTAATGGTGATTTCATAAACCCGGTTCTTTGTTGTGCGTTAGGGAAAGGTTTGCTTGTATTGTGGGTTCCTGGCTACAGACAGAGCTCTGTCTCTGATGCTATAACGAGCTGCTATAAAATCACTGTTGGTTGGAATAACCTAGGTGTGAAGAAAGTGATGTGGTTTGGTCAATTCTCAGTGGAGCTTTTCAGTTTATTGGTATTTGTCTATTCCACTTGAATAAACCATTGGGTAGATGCAGGCAGAATGTGCCACAAATCATTTATATGATCCATGGAGCAGCTTTAGTGGGCTCAAACTGCCAAAGACATACATTGCTGAAATTGTATATTCAGTTGCTGAAGTCTATATTGAATCCATTTAGATCCGGTCTATCTTTTAACGTCTTGAAAACACTGGAGCAGTCTATTCTGATGAGGATTTGTTCAGAACAAGCACACAATAAAGAAAGAGATACTGTTTCCTCTAGTACGGCTGCAGTAGCAACGGACAAAACAATAGTCGCATTACATCCCCCTGTAGAGTTTTTCATTTAATAGAAAATTGTTCTGTCCTTCAGCAAGTTTTAGTATATTCATTCATTAACCCTTCCAATATCTGTTGTGTTCCCAGCAGTTGCCGAGCACTGTGTAAGGTGAGAAGGGTCAGAAACCAGTTCCTAGCCATAAGGTGATTTAACAGAGTGGAATCCTTTTGTTTTCACCTAAATGTAAATGTTGCACAACAATCTCTTAAAGAATCCAACTGTTTGGGATCCTAGGATGCAGAGGGCAAAAAATGCTTTTGATTGTGAGTCTACAGATAATCCTGAAATCATCTTTCCTACTCAACTGAGCCTCATCAGGCCTTCTCCCCCATTTAACTTATAGCTGCTTAATTTCCTGCTAATTCAATCTTTCTTCATGCCTTCTCCCATTCTCTTTCCCTTTTTGACCACCCAGAAGCATGGTCATTATTTCTTTCTGGTTCTCATTCATGTTGAACGAACCTAACAACTTTTTGTTTGGGCTGCGCAATTATGGCAGAAAGATTGCAACCATTTTGATCTTCGGGTCTGGAAACAACCTTCTTTCTACTTCTAATACTGTGAAAATAAAAGGATCAATGCTTGTGCTCCTCAGAGAGACGATAATGGAGGACAACAAACAAGTGGTTTTAAATCAGCTTAACCAAGGTATAATTTATATACAGTAAAATGCATCCTATGTGTAACTCTTCCATAAATTTTGACCAAGTACACAGCTGTGCAAACTACCACTATAAACAATACAGGGAACATTTCCATCAACACCTCCTCACTTCCCACAAATTCCCCTTGCCCCTTTGTAATTAATTCTCTCCTCCCAATCATAGCCCCTGGCACCCTCTGATCAGTTTTCTGCCCCCATAGTTTTTCTTACTCCAGAAAGCCACACAAAGAGAATAATATAATACCTAGTCTTTGAGTCTGACTTCCTTCACTTAGATAATGCTTGAGAGTCACTCATGCCATTGCAAATATTTGTAGTTTATTTCATTTTATTACTGCATAGTCTTCCTTTATGGATGTATAACAGTTTGTTCATTTACCAGGGAATGAATTCAGGCTATTTCCAGTTTGGGGCAATTACTAATAAAGCTGCTGTGAACATTTGCAAGTAGGGTTTATGTGGATACATGTCCTTATTTCTCTTGGATAAATCCCTAAGAGTGGGGTTGCTGGGTCATATGGTAAATGTATATTTAATTTTGTAAGAAAAGATGAAACTGTGAAAGGGGCTTTGCCATTTTGCATTCCCACCGTGACCTGTGAGAATTTCAGTTGCTACACAAGCTTGCTGGTATTTGGGATCTTGAGTTTTTCATCTGCGCCATTCTAGTAGGTGTGCCATGGTATGTCGTTGTAGTTTTAATTTATAATTAATTTCCTAATGACTAATGATGTGCAGCATTTTTATAGCCATACACATGTCATAACATAAAATTTTCCTTTACCAATAGGCACTGGCAAACACTTACCTGCTTTCTGTCTCCATGAATTTGCCTGTTCTGGATATTTTGTGTCTGGTTTCTTTCACTCAGCACAATGTTTTCAAGGTTCATCCATGTCATGGCATATATCAGTACTACTTCATTGGTTGTTTTTTTTTTTGTTCTTCAAATGTTTAATATGTGCATTTTTACATAATTTCCCATGGGTCTTGTTATTAGACATATGTTAAACACATTTCCCATGTAATGATTGATTTTTAAAAACTGAGGTCAATTCAGTTCTTTTTATGGTTGAATAATATTCCATTTTATGGATATACCATATTTTGTTTATCCATTCATCAGCTGATGGACGATTAGTTTTTTCCACCTTTGGCTATTGTGATAGTGCTGCTATAAATACTTGTGTACACAGTTTTGGTTGAACACATGTTTTCAATGCTTTTGGGTATAGATCTAAGAGTGGAACAGCTTCATCATGTTGTAATTCTATGTTTAAGTTATTGAGAAACTGTCAAACTGTTTACTATCTGAATCATTTTTATATTTCCAACAAGGTACAAGAATTCCAGTTTCTCTACATCCTCAACAGCACTTGTTCTTTTACTTTTTCTTTCCTTTTCTTTCTTTAATTATAGCCATCCTAGTGGGTGTGAAATAATATCTCATTGTGGCTTTAATTTGCATTTTCCTAATGCTAAATGACATTGGGCATCTTTTTGTGTGCGTGTTGACCATTTGTAGCTCTTCTTTGGAGAAATGTCTATTCAAGTCTTTTGCCTATTAAAAAATTTTTAAAAAAATATGCTGTACACTTGAAACCAATACAAAATAATATTGAAAGTAAACTGTAATCGAAAAAATAAAAATGAAAATAAAAAGTAAAGTGAAGTATTGTTTCAAATATTTTGCCCATTTTAAAATAATTGGGCCATTTTTTTTCTTATTACTGATTTGTGAGAGTTCTTTATATATTCTGGATACCAGTCTTTTATCAGATATATGTCTTTGCAAACATTTTCTCTAAATTTGTGGCTTATCTTTTCATTTTCTTTACAGTGTCTTTCAAAGCCATTCCTTTTCATTTTGACCAAGCCCAATTTATCAATTTATTCTTTTATGGCTTATGTTTTTTTGTGTCCTAGCTAAGAAATGTTTGCCAAACCCATGAGCATAAAGATTTTCTTCCATGTTTTCATCTAGAAGATTTCTAGTTTAAAGTTTTCCATAGGCCTATGATCTATGTTAAGTTGATTTGTGTATACTGAGTGCAACATGGGCTTTTGAATCTAAAGTGACAGCTTCCAATTTCTATTTTGCCATTTATTAGCTGCATAACATTAAGCAAAACATTCAACCTGAACCTCAGTTTCCTCCTTTAAAGCAAAGATAGCAATATTTACTTCCTGACCTACCAGAATTGTGAGGATCAGATGAAAAAAAGTATAAAAGCTCTTTCTAAAATCAGAGTATAAATGTTAACTACTATTATTTCAAGCTGACAGCAGCAAAAGTGATAATATAAGAATGTGTCATAATTGGGAGAAAGCTGGAACTCAAACAATTACCAGCAGTAGAGTGAGGTGTTTAAAAGCACTAGCTTTTAAATAGAACTGTGTTTGAATTCCAGTTTTGCCACTTTCTGTGGAAGAATCTCACATGAGGTACTGAGTTCTCTAATTCTCAACTTCCTCACCCATGCAATGGGGAAGGGGTATAAGCTCCATAGGGTGGATGGAGGGTGAAGGGAGTTACATACAAAGCCCAGTGAGCTACACAGAGTAGGGGGTTAATAAATGGAATTTTTGAGACAGAGAACATATACATATATATACTCTCAAATAAAATGATGTAGGCTGTCATGGTTTATAGAAGTGCTATAACAGATGATAGCAAAGACCAAGGTGAAAAGAAGGAATGTACCCTGCCCTCTTCTGCCTCTGGGAAAGTACACAGGTTGTTGGAACATCATTCCAGCATCATTCCCTTTGCTTGTCTGACTTCTTGTAGCTCAAGGAGCAGACATCTTTTAGGAAGCTGTTTATTACCACTTCCTCTGAAATCTGCCCTTTGTTCACACAGTACGTCGTGTACACCATATTGCGATTGTCTGTTGATTGGCTGGCCTTGCTGATTATGTGGAAAACTCCTTGGAGAAAAGGAGCTGTCTTTGAGTCTTTAGAATCTGGTATAATGTCTAACACACAGTGGGAGCTCAATAGATGTGTGTTAAATGAAACGATCAATATATATTATTAATTTCTAGTGTGGGTATAAATGGCTTTTGTCAACTGAACTTTTTCTATTTGCTAGGTTTATACCATAATACTGATCTCTAAGTAGACCAAGTAGACTTACCTTTTATGTAACAGTGTTAGAATAGGGCCTATTTCTCTTATGGTGTCCATGCCCATATAATAACTTCCATCATCCAGTTTTCAGTAGTAATATTGGGTATAAATGAATATATGTAACATTTGTTCAGGAAAGATAACACAGACTCCTTTTTAAAGTTTTCTATAAAGCAGTGCTGTTCAAAATAATTCGTTCTTCTAAACAAGTGTGTGATACTGACTACATGACAAGGTAAGTCTCATGAATACTTGAATAAAATGATTTAATTAAATGTATATGTGTTAAAATGTTTAACACCTCATATAATATGGGATTTTGTGAAAAGGGGCAATATCTTCCCATAAAACTTTAATGAAACTATGACTTTACATCCCTAATTCAGTGATCAGAATTTCTCAGGTGATGATCTCACACATACGTAGCTACCTTATAATAAGCTGAAGTAACAAGTTAATTATGTGCCAGTGACAAAGAGATGGGAGATTACTCAATGGAGTTCGTAAGACTGACACCTGTTAGATTTCCTGCTGTTGATGGATTGGGTCATACCATAGTCCACTGATCCCAAAAGGCCTGTTTTGGCTCTTCATGGTTTACTGTAAATTTATGGCACGGCACATAGGCAAGAGTGTTCATGGCCATAATTTCATGCCAGGAAGTGTTGACTCATGGCATAAATGTACTAAATTTGCCAATCACTGGAAAATGTGCAAGTTGGTTTAGGAATGAATGGCAAGAAGCTAAAAAATCTATAAGCTTAAAAAAAAATCCAAGTGAGAAGAGTTGCTTGTGTCCACAGGGATCTACTATTTTCATCTCACTCTGTCCTTTTATTACTCAACAGTCCCTGTGGTATGACTGAATGTCATAGCTTTTGGCATTGAATCAGTCCTTCTGAAACATCCCTGTCCAGAACTATCTGCATATGTGAAACAGAAAAAAGAGAGGAACTAAAAAGAGAAGAGAGTATGAAAAAAGAAAAGGTGGGGCAGCATATGGGCATGAAGAGAGGAAATCAATGAAAGAGACCCACAGAGCTAAGCTGCTAAGAAATGGCCATGGAAGCCCCTTCACCTGCCACCTTTCCTCCTTCTCCTCTTGCTCCCACTACTTAGTGATATTTATTGAAAACTTGCTTTGTTCTTGTGTTTGTAGTAAATGTTTTCTGTGTTCTCTCATTAGTTTTAACCACTAACTCTACCATGTAGGTTCATTTGTTACCATTTACAGATTGGGCCCCTGAGGCTTAGAGTTGCCGTCTACCTTGCTCAAAGGCATTCGGAGAGCCAAGGTTTGAACCAACACGTCTGACTCCAAAATCCAAGTTCATAATCACAGCACATTACTAAAAATCCAGGAATTACAAACACAAATGTGGGAGAAAAGTCATAGGACTAGTGGCAGAAGGACCAAAAAAAAGCATGATTTTATTGTGGGAATAAACTACTAAACAACATAACTAATGTACTTTAACTCATAAACACAATTGATTACTGTCTTTCAGATACTTCTCTTAGAAGACCATGTGTTTAAATCCATAATGATGCACTGGGCGATGTCTTTTAGGGGTACCAGCTTTGAACTGCTTTTAGATTCAGCTTACCAGTCACATTAAAACAGATAAATACAAACAGCTATATTTCCTTAGTTGCATCTATAAAAACATTTGAAAAAATGTCAAGGTTGACCATCCATTTTATTAAAAATATTTAAGTCCAAATGACTTTGGTTGTTTCTAAAACATGACATTCAAGGTCAGATTGCAATGATCTGATCCAACTGACAATATGCCGAAGAATTGTGCGTCAGGCTCTGAAAGAGATGCCCCCATCCTGCTGAAAGAAGGGGGCAGCTTACGAGGTGGCTGATTACTTTGAAAGGGACAGTCCTTTGGCTGTATAATTTTGGCAAATTCCTACAATCAGTCACTGCTTTCCAGTCTCTACCTTCCTACAGGAAGAGAATGACGAAGATATAGCAGAATGTGAATAAGAAAGAAAAAATGAAATTATCAATCACCATCTGGCCTTCCAATGCTGAAATCAGACGTAATTACTGAAAATTAATCTTATGAGGGAATGATGTAAACATGTGGGTGGTCGCAGGCTTTCCTCTGTACCCTCTCTCCTCCCCCACCACACACAGATCTCTACGGGAAATTCTGAGCATATTTCCTGCTTTCTCTTTGTTCTAACTCCTGGGTAGTTCTGTGCCATCCGAGGTTTTCAGGTGAAGACCTGAGGAAGCGAAAATGGGGAATTTGCATTGAAAAGGGCAAAGGTTTACTTGTCTAAGAAGGGAGAAAAAAAAAGAATCAAGTCAAAAGTGGAGCATGTGAATGGGAGGCTGGTGAGAGAAGACAGGAGAAGAGACGCCCCCCAAGGCTGACTGTCGAGTCAGCTGCGTGGGGAATTAAGCCTTAAGGGTGCAAAGAAATTTGATGGAGCGTCCAGAGTGGGACATACAGTGAAGAGAACAGAGACTTAAGAAGTATGGCTGGGGATGAAAGGTTTTGAATGTTCTTTAAAGTTCTATAAAACATACTAGTAAAAATTTGAATTACTTTCCATTCCTTTTGTTTGGTGAACTGTGTTTCTTCGCAACACAAGACTGGGACATGAGGAGCCCTTGATTTATTGAGGTGACAGTAGTATGACTTTTACAGCAGGTGTCCTGAATGCTGCATTTATGGGAGGACTTTAGGCTGCTTATAAATTCCATAATTGTATGCAATTTTGTGTTTATATGTACTTGTATATTTTGAAATAATGAGAATTTTCATGTTCATAGCTTTTATCAGATTCATAAACAGTTCATGATCCTTTTTCTTAAAAAATATGAAAGGACTACCATTTGAGGGAGAGAAGGTACAGTCTCAGGGCAAAAGACCAAATGAAGAAATGTAACTATAGAAGATAACTGATTTCTAATTCTACAGCAAAAGCTGAATGTGCTAGTCCAAATCTATTATTTTGGCCCAAGATACCAATGCATTCATTTGTCACCTCCCTTTCCTCTTTCCTATCCCTCTAAATTCCCCTCCTGTTCTCCTTTGTATTTGAAAATACATTTAGTGATTTTTGAAAAATAATCCATAGATGTGCAAATAAAGTGAAGAAAAGGGCCACTGACAGGGAAAATTAAACTCTCAAGCAAATGAGACATATCCTATAGTTTGAGAAAACATCATGATAGACCCTGAAACAAAAGAAAGCACAGCAAATAGTAGCAGTGAGAGCATTACAGTTATCAAACTGATTACATGTCCCCTGTCAAGGTACCTGGGATGGCAGTTTCAGTTATTACTCTTCTGCTCAGAGGATTAACATATCATACTTGTTACAGAAACCTTAATTCAATGTATCACAGCAGGGGCATCAAGCTATATTAACTGGATAAACATTTAAATTATGGAGGGCAAATAGCTGCAAAAGGGAGGAACCGAGAACCACAGAAAATCTGCCATTGCTTTGCTGTTTGTTTGTACCACCTACTCAAATGTTTCATTCAAACCCCAAATGGGAGGCACAGAGCAGCTCCCAAGTCTTTCAGACACACCTCTTCATCTGCTTCTTTCCTCCTGTAGGAGCAGGACCCACAAGAATGCACCGTTATTTTACCCACGGCAAAAAATTCAATTTAATGTCTTAGGAGAGGCCTTGGGCAAACAGCAGCCTCTAGGGTTCTATGGGCAGAGTACTAGCCATGTCACAGGCATTTGTTACATGCTTATTGAATAAATGAGTAGCCAAATGAACAAATGGAATATCTTTCACCTTCCTGCTGCCAATGTGGTGCGTGACATTGGAGGCAGCCCTGGGAATGAGAGAGCAACATAGGGAACAAGAAACTGCCTCTCCCACACAACACTCCCTTACTTTTTGCAGACAGCAGGCACTTCCTTTGCATGGCTTGAGCCTTAAAGGACTGCTGCTCTCCCCAGAGGTTTTTTGAAGGGAGCAGGAGATTCTGCCTCATAAAGAATAATGGGGAGAGTATCCTAGATTATCCAGGTGAACCCAATGCAATTGCAAGAGTCCTTAAGGAACAAGTGAGGGAGGAGGACAGGTCAGAGTGATGTAATATGAAAACGACTTGACCCGCTGTTGCTGGCTCTGAAGGTGGTGGAAGGGACCACAAGCCAAGGAATGTGGGCAGCTTTGTAAAAGGTAAGAACATGGATTCTCTCCTAGAACCGACACAGAAAGAAGCACAGCCTTGCTGTCACCTTGATTTTAGTGAGACCCATCTTGAACTCCAGAATTGTAAGCTAATAAATTTATGTTGTTTTAAGCTACTGAACTTGTGGTAATAAGAAACAGGGTCAGCGAAGAGGAAACAGAGGGCCAGTGAAAAGGGGTGAAGGACTCAAGAGGCAGGTGGACTGGTTTTGTGATAACTAGCCAACGGACCTTGGGGAATTTATTTCGTGTTTTCTAGGCTTTGTTTTTCCCAGTGGGGTAGTGGGTCAGAACCAACCTCTAAGGCCACTTTTGATAGTAAGTGAAATCACACCTTAGAATGGCCCAGGTCCCGGCCTGCGGCACTGTGGATGCTCATCACTGCTCTCTCCCACTCTCTCCTTCCCACCCTTCACAGTCACTGGGTGCCAGGACACAGGGCAGGGTTCTCAAAAAAAAAAAAAAAGGAAAATGAATGTAGATAAAATGAGGGTTTGAAGGTCACAGAGAGAAGAAAGGAAGGGGCAGAGCGTAAAAAAATAGAAGACAGTTTGGGTGGAGCAGGACAGGGGAGGCGGAAAAGGAAGGGAACACAGGGTGGGACCCAGGCTGGAAAAAATATGGGTGGAATTTCCCCTGCAAGGGGACGGTACTGCTAATCAGAAATGAGAAAAACGTCAAAATCAGTAGTTTGTTCCTCTTTTTTTTTTTTGCCTTTGTTTCTACACCATCCTTCCCTTCCGTTTAAGCACCATATTAGACCATATTCCTACACAAACATTTATGAGTTATCAAAGGGAGCTCGTGTGTTATGGATGGCAAGGGAAGAGGGGTGCACATATTTATGTCACATTTCAAAGGTTAAGTTGGACCTTTTGAAAACATTGAAGAAATATTCTCTTGGGAATAATAATTGAAAGCTAACAGTAAAATGCTATTAAGTCTCTGAACCTGTCATTACTTCTTTTTCTAAGGTGATATGAGAGACTATCTCTATCTATCTGTCATCTGTCATCTATCTATCTATCATCGCACAATGTAGGTAAGATCTCTACCATCAATGACAACCCTATATTCTGTAGAATGCTGCTCAGGGCACCACGAGAAGAATATGAATAGTGGAAAATGCAAACTTCTAAGCTTGAATGACAACTTATTCCCTTTCAGGCTTTGCAGCCAATGTAGATTTCATGACTACAGAGCTGTAAATGTACTGCAATAACTTCAGGAGAGAACATCCAAACTGTAATAAAGGCATTTCTAGGGTTTGGATGTACTTTGTGTTCAAACATTTTTTATTAAATCTTGTGATATTGTATAACTTTGAATAGACCATTTTTGTGGTAAGGTCCAATCTATTTCTACAACACATTAAATTTTAAGAAATAAGTAGATTTTAACCCATATTTTCAGTTTATTAATAAATTATTTAAAGGAAGTCACAGGAAGAAACTAATAAATCATTCTTTCTTTAAAGGAATATTTATCAATTGCAAAGCAACTTGCTGTGTAATATATCTAGCTTCAGATTATATCAGATTATTTCTCTGATTTCTTTTTCAAGTCAACCTAAAATTGAATTAAAAATCACTTAAAGACATTAACTGTTGAGATTTTTCAAAGCTTTTAAAAGGAAAAGGTAGTCTTCTAACGTGACCATGACATGTTTAAGTAAATATTTTTCCCAAAGGTTCACTGTATAGTTTAACTTGAGAAGATGTGGGTAAACACATAGACCTGCAGCAATTTTAGGAAGTCATTTACAATCTCCCATTTCCTTTCGTTTTGGAAAGCCCTTTAAAATATACAAAATCTGCTGCGATGTCTCACAACACCACTCTTTCTAAAGTCTTCACAGCTTAGATAACCAATAGTGCTGATAAATCAGTTCATGCATGAGTTCAGAAATCTAAGGAACAAATAGACGACTTGCTGTGTCTTTCCCCCTCCTGCCCTTTGCTCCACTGTCCCTAAATAACTTCACAATGGAGTTTGTAGATCAAAAGGCTTTTTCTAGGAACATTCAACAAACTTCTACTGAAATACGCACAGACTTTCAGAAAAGTCAACATCTACTTAGTGTTCAAGAGCTTTCAGTTTGAACTAGTCCTGAGGTCAGCAGGTTTATCTACCCCTGAAAGCCAGCCTAACTAGCTGATCTATGCACGTATTCATCTTTCTCCCGCAAAGAGCTCTGCTGGCAGCAGTCAAAACCAAAGTGGGAACTTAATAAAAATGAAAACTGTGGTAGCAAAATACACTTACGAGGTTAATTTGATGTATTGCAAAAATTTGGGAGGTTATAGTGGTTTCTATATAACCACAGTACTGATTTAGAAAAACCCCAGGGAAACAGCTGCATTTTGATATATAACTTGCTTTGCTTGCATAGGAAACCCTAGATTTTCAGGGTGTGTGTCTTGAGATGCTAAAATCTGAACATTAGATTGGGGAAAAATTGTATGCATCTCTTATTGAGCAGTAACGGGATAATAAAAGCTGTAGAAGTTTACGCTTACACGTTACGCAAAGGGTGAGAAAAAGTCAAGTCAGTCTGCTGACCTGTTGGGGAAATTGTGCTCATACTACTGAGTTCAGTGATTACCTGTGAATGTTTCCACTTCTGGCATTTGGTAGCAACCGGCTGAGGCAAACCTGGTAAGACGTTTTCCAGCTGCTGGAAGATTAACTCCTGTACATCCTCCATGCTGTGTTCCAAGTATGTAACTCCAAAGGGGACAGTAGTGTGAATGGCAAGCGAGGGCCCGATTTCTGATGACACTAGTGCAAGAGGAACATAGATACACATCTTAAAGTGATAACGTGGAAAGGGTATCTCAGCACTTCAATCCAGATTTAAGAATTGATTACAATAACCAGACAATACGTGGAGGGAAACCAGATTCTAACCTTGGAAGCATAACACTAGGCTATTTCTGAAATTCAAAATCACGCTTCTCTGAAGAGGAGGAGAATTTCATGATGTATTTTAAAGAATAAATGTTTGGGTCTTGCTAAAGAATGGGAAGGGGAAGGAAGGGCACCTAATACGTATTGCCTTGGGTATAAGTAAATGTATTGCTATGTTCATCCTTTCTCATCTGCTAAATTATAAACTCTTTGGGGCAGGAGCCGTTTCTTATACAGAGCCTATGCTCTCCTTAAAGTCTAAGAACAAAGTAGGTGTTCAAAAAATACTTATTCATTTTTTGTTAAATGGATTACAAAGTGTGTTGTTGAAATTATTAAATGCTAGAAAAAATACCTTTAGCACTTTTTTAAAAAAGCAAGCTTCTCTCTAAAAACAGGCTTGACCTTATAATATTCTCCTTTATCTTTTAAGTAGCATTAAAAATAAAAGTGTGCCTCATTTATAACATGGAGCTACTTTCCACTTTTGCTTGCCATTGAATTTTTTTGGCTATATTTCACAATTACAAATAATGAGTGTCTGCTTCGTATCTTTCACTCTTTCGTAGAGTATCGGAAAATCAAATAAAGTTCAAAGTTGAAAGCAAAGGGACTGAGGCATTTAGAAAATACAGACTTGGAAGGAATGTTAACAAGAATTTGCTGCTATTCTTATTTGTTTAAATCTCATGCCGAGGAGAAAGCTGAGGGGAAATAATAATAGACCCGAAATGCATGAAATAATAATATGAAAGTTGGTGCTCCCTACTGCCGAGAGAATATTAAAGCTTGTCAAGCCTGATTCTGAAAATTCTTTAATTTGGGATTCTAAAGGCAATGATCTATGTGAGGCAGGTTTGTACAATTTTACACAGAGAGTTGAGCAGCATAAGCCACTTGTTATGTGCCCACTTAACTTCTTTACACTTCAAGGTTTTTTGGGTTTTGTATTGTTTTATGTAAAATCAGAATGTGAGGTCTCTCGTGTGGATTAAACACATAATGCATGTGAAGTGCTCACCAGTTTCTGGCACAGAGTAGGTGCTTCATAAATGTAAACTATAGGAACAGAAACAATAAATCAGATACATAACCAGGGGAAAGTTCCTAAGGTGTTGCCCAAATGGTAAGTGTGAATTACTTTTTGTAAAAGCACTTCATTTTTCCATTGCTTTCTACTCAGAGGGTCCTGGATGATACATTTTATGCAGAAACACGAGGAAGAAGCATCCCAAAATGCTATAAGCATTTTAAAATAAAGTAAATGCTTCCAAACATTTTTACATGTATGAGGTGGGAGACTGGACTCCAGAATATGAGCGGTGAATGCAATGGTAAGGGGATCGGCCACTGTTTTCACCCCACAGTGACTGGAATTGCTTAAAAGAGGAAACAGAGGGACCATCTCTTTGGATGCTCAAGGTTTAACCTATCAGGTAGACTGCACAGGTACTACACAGAGGGCTGGACCAAGCGGTGCAAAATCTCAAATTCTTTCACCGAATTTGCCGCAGGGAGTTATTTATGGAATCAGATAATAAATTCAGGGGGGCTTGTTCACAGCAAGGGGGTGTCAATGCCGCCGCTCTTCCGCGAGGTACCAAATCTTCCCAGAGACAGCGAAAGCTGCTGGGTCAGCATTCTGCAGCGAGAGAGTTGGGGTTCTGAGTTGACTTATCTGTGGCAGGCTTCAGAGGGAAATGAATGCTAGCTGCGTGCTGAAAAACCAGAGGTTGCACTGACCCAGCCATTTGTTCTAGGGGGAGCTCATAAAATTACTAAGGGCGGTGATGGTGCGTCGCCAGGTTTCTCTCATTAACATTAGCCATCCACTCCAAGGAGACCAATAAAAAAGGAAATTTAAGACCCAAAATGAAGCAGCCCTTGCATAACAATGAGAGAACAACCTGGCTACTTGTTTTTATTGGAATCAAACACAATTTTTTTGAGAATTTAGATTAAAAATTGAAGAGCTGCAACCTAAAACAGTAAGTTTTAAGGGGAAGCTCCTCCATTCCCCATATTAAAGGGTATTTTTAGAAGTAAAAGTTCAAAAACACAAATAGCCAACCAGAGTTTAAACGTGACCAAGGTCTGGAAATAGAGCATTAAAAAAAAGCCACAAATATGTTAATAGGATTCAGAGCGTAAATTCAGCATAATCATTATTCCTTGGTCACTGAGAAGGTAACGATGTTATCTTTTTCTTTATTCAGTTTAACAAGCATAGCACTTTGCTTCTGGCATTTTAAATGTACAGTTCATAGTAAGTTGACAACTATTTCTGTATGTTGGGAGATCAATGGCTTTAGCCAGTAGGTATTTGGAACCTTGCATTCTTTTTTTAAAAAATATATCCTTATTGATTTCAGAAGAAGAAGAGAGAGGGAGAGAGAGGGAGAGGGAGAGGGAGAGGGAGAGGGAGAGGGAGAGGGAGAGGGAGAGGGAGAGGGAGAGGGAGAGGGAGAGGGAGAGGGAGAGGGAGAGGGAGAGGGAGAGGGAGAGGGAGAGGGAGAGGGAAAGGGAGAGAAGTCAGTGATAAGAAAGAGTCATTGATCAGCTGCTTCCTGCAGGCCCCCGGCTGGAGATCAAACCCGCCACCTGGGCATTTGCCGTGACCGGGAATCGAACCTCTATCCCCTGGATCCTAGGTCGATGCTGAGCCATGCCCGGCTGGCTGGACCTTTGCATTCTTAATATCTCTGTGGTCTTAGACAATTTAATCTCTCTGGCTTTGTTTCTTCCATGAATTAAAAGGGAGTATTACAATTTACCTTATAAGCCTGTCATGAGGATTAAATAGGTTAGGACACATAAAAGCGTTTCTTCAAATATAAAGTGCTACACAAACGTAAGGCATTCATAGTATTTTAGAAAGGGACAAGAGCACTGACTCTCTCAAAGTATTAAGATTGATTATTCTATCAACACCCCAGGAACAGTGGCAAACTATTCCTGGGGTGTTGGCACAAAAGTTTTTTTGTCTTTGTATTTTTTAAAAAATCATGGTAAAATATACATAAACAAAATTTGCCATTTTAACTTATTTTTAAGTTTACAGTTTTCTGGCATCAAGAACATTCACATTGTCTGGCAACCATCACCACCATCCATATCTAGAACTTTATTTTCCAAACTGATACCCTGTGCCCATTAAACTCTAACCCCTCACTCTCCCCTCCTCCTTAGTGCCTGCCAACCACCATTCTATTTCTGTCTCCATGAATTTGACTATTCTAGATACCTTATGTAAGTGGAATCATACAATATTTGTCCTTTGGTTATGAATATCTTTCACTTAAAAATGCTTTAACCTTAAAGTTTATTTTCTGCTTCCTCTTTGTTCCACTTTTTCAAAATTTCTTTGCTTGTTTTTAAAATGTTGCCTTCTTTTTTATTAAACTACTTTTACCCCTTATTTCATTCTTCCCCTTTTACTAGTTTGGAAGTTATACAGTTAACTCTGTTTTTAGGGATTACCCATAAATTTAATTGTGCATATTAAAGTCAAAGGTTACTATCTTTATTCTTGTCCTACATAAGAAACTTAAATTATTTTAACTTGGATTTTATATGCTTTTGTTGTTCAGGATTTGCTTCTTTAGTTTTTTGTGTGTTTATATTTATCCAAAGCTTCCTTTATAGATTTCACATCTTCGCTCCAGGGTCATTTTCCTTTTCCCAAAGTACTTCTTTTGAAGTTCTTTAATGGGGTTCTGCTGAAGGTCAACTCTCTCAGTTTTGTTTTTCTAAAAATGTCTTTTTTAATCCTTATTTTTGAAAGACAGATCCTTGGTATGTAAGAATACACTGAAAATACTCTCTCTCAGCACTTTAAAGAAATTATTTCATTGCAGGCTAGCTTTTAGTGACGCTGTTGAGAAGTTAACTCAATTCGATTGCAGGTCTTTTGCAGGTAACTTTTCTTTTATATCTGGATATTTCTATTGTTTTCTCTTTGCCTTTGGTGTTCTGCAGTTTTACTTCGATATCTTGATGTTTGAGTTTCTTCTTGTTTACCTTCTTTGACTTCATTGGGTTTTCTGAATCTGAAGACTCATTTTGTCATTAATTTTGGAAATTGTTCAGCCATTAGTTCTCCCCATTCTCTCTATTCTGTCTTCATGGAGCTCTAATTAGAGAAATGACAGGTATTCTCATTCTGTAGTCATATATCTTGATCTCTTTTTAATATTTTCCATTTCTGTCTCTCTCCGCTAGATTCTGTGTAATTTCTTCTGCTTTATCTTTCAGCTCACCACTCTCCCTACATCTGTGTAAATATTCTGATGTTTAATTTGTCCTTTGAATTTCAAATTTAATTCTTTTATTCTCCATTTATAAAAGTTCTACTTTTCAAATCTGCAAGATCAATTTTGATACTCTCTTTTTCCCTAGTCATACTGTCAGTACTCTCTTTTATGTCTTTAAACGTCATCAATATATTATATTGTGTGTTTGGTTGTTCCAAAGTCTGCAGTCTTCATGAGTTTGATTCTGCTTTCTGTTTTTGGGTGGCTGCTGCTCATGTTGGTATGCTGCCTTGTGTGTTTTGTGATTTTTTTCTCTATTGTGAGCCCATGTTCCTACTGTGAGCCTAAGTTCCTAGGAACTTTATCTGAGAAATTCTTTGATAGTTTAAAGCGTGTTCCTTTGGAGATTTACTTTCATTTCTGCCAGATGCCTTGGGGCAATACTGCCCATGACTACTTTAACTAGGTTTTTAGAATATACTGGCAGAATAAATTCTGGCACCAGATCTGCCTGTGGGTGAATATGTGGTTTGGCATCTCAGGGGATACATTTTATTTCTTTTTGTTTTTTCCACTCCACCCAAAGACAGGCCAGCATCCCCATTTTCTTCCTCTGCCAGGTAGGATGTGTCACATACAGAGTCATAAAAACGTACATGTCTATGCTAATAAACTTTTAAATCTTAGAGAAACAGGGTAATTTTTCTTGGAAAAGTTTTTAAAATTAATGCAACATAAAAGACATCAGTATTAACCAAAATACATAAAATAAATAGGAAAAAAAGCCAATAAAATTTTTTAAAAGTTTTCAGGACCTGGTTGCTGCACTTGTGAGTTGTGTAAAATTGTCAAGCTAATATAATGTTGACTGCCGATACACACGTCACATTACACATATCAACACACCAAACTACAGATCATTCTTCTCTTAAATAATAGGTACGGTTTTTCATATTAACAGGTACAATTAAGAAACACAAGGTAATATCAATATATATTTAAAAGGCATCTATTAATATTTAATATCAATTCATGGAAAATAAAGATACAATATGAAAAAAGGTGACTTTCTCAAAGTCAGATAATCTTTCTTAAGCTGATGGTTTATATCATACTTTACAGTTAAATAATACAGGTTTTCACAGTAAAATCAGCATAAACCAAGAATGCTTCACAATACCAATGGTGTTTAGTATTGCTGTGGTCAATGCATTAAGATAAAACATATAAACAGTTTATAATTACCAGGAAGAAGGAAAATCATATGATTGAAAACAACAGTGAATCAGAAAAAAATCCATCAAATTAGTTAAAAATTTTTGATATTAAATTGATTTTCCTATATACTAGCAATAACTGGTAAGAAAAAAAATATTAATTCTTCAAGAGTTTTTTGGAATTAGAATAAATGATTCTAAAGGAAAATTAAAGGCAAAGACAATATTTAAATGTCAGTAAGACAAGACTTGCTTTGACATGTATTTCAATGATTATTAAAGCAGCCTGGTATTGGTTGACAATAACAGTCAATGAATCAAGATAGATACCTCTGGAAAAAAATCCTAAAATATATTAAGTTTTCAATATAGGAAAACAAACTTAAAGTAATGGAGGAAATCAATTTTTTACGTTGTCCTACAAAATTGGATATATAGAAAAAATTAACTTAGATATTCCCCTCCGTCTTCTGACCAAATTGATTGCTCCATTTCTGATTTCTTACTTCTGTAACCATATGAGAAATGTACATCCTTAGGTCACACAACAAGTTCAAACTCCCTGGACACTCTTATTCACATGCAAATACCTCAGAGAACTTTTCTACCTGATAAACTTTAATTTGTGCAGTATCTATCAAGGGACAGAAATTGGGTTATGAAGTAGGCTAGAAGTTGGGTCTTTCAAAAGACCAGCTCTAGGTTTCATCTCTGACAAGGTAGTAGGGGACTAGAGAAAAAGAAAGAGTGGCTAACACTATAGCTGCAGGGCAAGAGCATCAAGGAATGGGTGAAATGCTTCTTTAAATGCAGATTCATTCAAATGAGCACGCGGGGGTTTAGTGCAGTGTTTGGTACCATAAGAAACTTGACTGAGGCTTACATTTAGTGGGATGGTTGATATACAGGCAAAAACAATTAGAGAGCCATTATTTGCTAACCGGTATGGCACTGACAGTGGGTGCAAATGAAGTTTAGGAAACAAATTCCTTTGAAGAGAGGAACCGGACAAGGAGTTGACAGCCACAGTTTGGGGGTGGATACGGTCAGCTCTCCTTCCTCCCTCTCCTTGGCAGTAGAAATTGGTGGTAAGTTTCCCTCTCCCTACTCCATGTGGAACTGGCTCAACTATCCTTGCCCTCTAGCCATGAAAGCTCTTATTACAATTTAGCTCTTTTATATGGCTCCAGGGCCCAGCAGCAAAGGCAAGAGAGAGTAGGCCAATCACATCGGTATCTCCAACAAAAAAATGTAACTCATCCTCTACGAAAGAAGAGGAGGTGCAAGGGAAGGAAGAAGAGTGGCGAAGGGGGAAAGGAGACTGAGGTGGAAAGAAAGGTATGTGCTTCTGATGTCTCTCTCCCCTTTGCAGGGCCAACCCAAACAAGCACGTAGCACTCTGCCACTTGGCATTCCACATCGCTGGCAGCGTGTCTGCTGTTCTGTATGTCTGCTGCTGGCCCAGAATCAGGAACCAGGCCTCACTATTCAGAGGGACCACCTGCAGGTTTTATTTGCTTTTTAATAATCTCAGACCTATTTCTTATGAATAGGTTACAGAGGCCAACATTCATCTACAAGAGCCCTACTCATGTCATGGGCAGTGTCATTACTTCCAACTTTATCTGCAGCAGTGACTTTTGTAGTAAGTATTTATATTCATTCAACACAGTTTTAAGGTTTTAACTGAAGAGTAAGGTTCTGGAAGTATAAACTTCTGAAATGACAGCATGGGCCAGGCACAGAGAAAAATGGTTTTACTCATACTTTTCCCCTTTACTTATTTCATTTTTCTCCTGTCATATTTGAGGAGAAATAGTTGTTTTATTTTCTTCCTTCTTATTTCCCTGGAGGTAGGGGACTGTTTTCATTGACAACAGCAATTGCTTTAAATAGCCAACGAAAATTATTGAAGAGGTTTGAATGGACACTCTCATTTGGGAGACATGAGATAACAGTATCCAGAGAACTGACAGGAGATGGTAATTGGCCTATAAAAGATCCAGAAAGAGAAATGAATGAAGAAATTGCATTCTTCTCAGCAACTAGATACCCAAACTCCCTGACAAGTCCCTGCTTTCCCTTTTAAAAGTAAAATATCTATTAAAAAGGAGGAAATGATAGGGCTAAAATGGTGCTCTTTTAAAAGACAGGAAATATAACTCAAGTGCAAAAGTGTCTTTTTTTCTCTTCCTGTTGAAGGTAGTACCTAACTCTTCCCAGGAAACTGATATACCATCTAAGAGTGACAGGAAAACCTGCGGTGCAATTTTCCCTTTAAGAAATAAGATATACTTGGAGGTGGAACAGGGTATAGGGGGGATAAACGGTGATAGGAAAAAAAGAAATAAAATAAAGAAAAATAAAAATAAAAACAGTTTGCCCCAAAAGAACACCAAAAACCAAGATATGCTTTATTTAGTATGAATGAATCAGATCCCTTTCTCCATCCTGATTGCACAGCCAGTTTTGGAGGGACATCAGTTGAGCTTTGGATGTCGAATCAGAAATTCTGTCTCCCCACTCCCTGGCTGTATAACTTTAGGCCACTGATAATATTTCTGCAATTCCTTGGTCAGTGTTGCCCACAGGATGACCCGTGCCATATTAAGTTATTAGGCAAAACAACAATAAAATTCTTCGGGCAAATATATTTTTTAAATGTTTGTTTTAAACAAAATGATCTAGGACTTGTCAGAGTTCCTAGTGTGACTATGTAATACAGTGTGATTCTTTAAAGGAAAGATGGTATGAAATTATTTTTGGTATTTTAAAACTACTTTTATTTAAATTACAAAGTTATTTTTTTAAAAGGTTACACCAACACTGTGAAAGGGTATAAAGTGAAAAATAAATAAAAGGATTGCAAAATTCCTTCAGATATAGCTAAATGGTGTTCCAAAATTCCACTCACCCCAATAGCATACAGGAGCTCTTGTTTCTCCCATACTCTTACCAACGCTGGGTAACTTCTGCGAATCTGCTAGTTAAATGTATCTTATTCTTAGTTTTCAGCTAGTTACATATGAGTGAGGTATTTTCCCATACAAACCCAGTTTGTATGTTCTTTTCCAGTAATCTGCCTTTTTGTTGTCCTTCTGGTAACCATAGTGCCAACCTCAGGATTACTGTGCAGATTAAATGCATGTAAAGTGAGAAGTTTAGACTTTGGCGCACAGTAAGTGCTCATCAAGTGGTATTTGGCAAACCTACCTATCAAGGCTGACTCACTCCATTTCAGAGGATTAGTTCCTGAGGTTTTATTGTGCCATCGCTCTTACCTTCCATTTCCTTGACGGGAAATCTAAATCCCAGAAAACAGTGTGTTCTGGGAGAAAATGCATCCTGGAATCAGTATTTTTCACATTGTATTTTAATTGTCAGTTTCCTTGTCTGTCTTCCCTCTGGACTGAAAGCTACTTGAATGTACTTGTTTTACATTTCTAACATCTACTTCAGGGCCTGGCACATGGTAAGTAATCAGTATCTGTTGAATCCGTGGATGAAAAGATGAAGGAATGAAGCAACAGCTACTGACCTCCTTTAAGGTGGATGAGCACTCAGCTCTTCCACAGCGTCACCCTTCTCCTCACCCGCCACCCACCCACCCAACAGCTCAACAATTCTCGGTAAAGTCATTAACCAGTGTTTGCATGATAATAATCTATAGTAACGCTTCTGAGGGACCAAAGAGTCCTTTGCAACCATACCCTCTGTCTTGTTCAACCTTTCATTTTTCCCAGAGTTGATAATGACCCCATCTTTTCATTTATTTGATTCTAATGTACCTCTAACACTAACATATTTTTTCCAAAATGCTCCAACATCTCTATCATCTACATATTGATAACTTTTTGCATACACTCAAACATATCAGCTCCATTTCTCTCTGCCCCCTCCCCCAGACCCTCCTCCCAGAGGGCTCCATGTGGTCTGTCTGCACCGAGGGCAGGGTAAGTAGAGCACACGTCCTGTTTACTGAGTAAACGGGACGGGGCCAGCTCTACCGGACAGAACAACAGCGCATTTAGAACCTGACAGCTTTGAATGCTCAACAAATGAACAATTACAGCTGTGGTTCTGTATGTGAATCTAAGAAATGTTTCCAATCATTGAGTTGGAAATACCAGCTTTAAGAAACACGAACATATCTATTAGCTTCTCTTATTCTTTTGGTCTTTGACTTGCTTATTCTAGGCCTGCGGTTACTAACATAGCTGTGGATGTATGCATTTGCCATTTTAAATAAAGGCCAGGAAAGGAAGTTTTAAAGCTGACACACATGTATGTTTGTAATCCTTGTTATCCTAGGCTACATATGTTTGGATTTCTTATGTTTAACAAGACATAGAGACATCCTCTAAACAATTCTGTATAAGCTTACCATTCCGATAGACATTTAGTTAAATGTAAACAAGTGTGTAAAACCCCACACGATGAATTGAAAATAAAATGAGAATCCCCCTAAAGTTCATACTTCCAGTTTCAGAAGATGTTTCCCCATAGCTCCAGTATAAGTAAATGTATACAAATTCAGGAAATAATCTTCCAGTAAGATTATTTGGAAAATAATGGAAACAATGGAAAATTGTTCACAGAAAAGTATGTTCTTTCTGAATTCTCCAGCCAGCTGAGAAAGTAAATAACATGTAGCAGTAATGCAAGATACTTGAGCAATAAACAACACTTTGCCTATTTCTGCAATACCTATGAATGCTGGATACTAGAGGCTTTGAGATTGGATCAAGAGAGTGGGAACAAGGGTTTGGTTGGGCTACTGGGGAGAATTTTCTACTGATTAGGGGGGCATCTCCAACTCCTTGGAGTGGAGTAGATCTAAGAATCAAGTTGTTGAGTCAAATCTTAAAGCAGACAAGATTTCATAATAGACAGGGTGATCAGAGGAAAAGACTGACATTAGGGGTAGGAAACAACAGGTAAGGCTGGAACTGGGGAATGGGCAGGAAGTACTCCTAGTTCTAGGGAGAAAAAATACACATAGCCTACACAAATTCATGTTAATATATTTTTTTACTGGATTGGCTTTGGGTCTTGAAGCAGCTCAAACTGGTTCCTGAGTGGTAAAAAGGTTTTCTGCCTGATAATCCACTTAACAGATCCAAGCAACCCAGTACCTTGTGGAGAAAAGGTATGGTTTAGTATAGTTAAATACTGTCCTGCAGGCTAGTTATGAGGATCACGTGAGGGAATGTCTGTGGGGGACATCACCTGCTCAGCATTCACTGGCTCTTTCGTGGCAACAGTACCAAATTTTGTTCTAGGGGATCACCCCTCCCTTACTTTCAGCCCCGATAAAGGTGGCCTAGGAGCAAAACTGATCAGTTAATCCATTCCTACTGGTCACAGTGATCAGTTCAGCAATGGGTTCGTAACTCAAGCCAGGCCATCTGGTCAATGAGATTCAATTCTAAGAGTAGTGTTAAACTTTGGGGGAAATGAGTTTGTTTTTTTTTTTTTTTTTTGTAACTTTGCACTGAAATGCTTGGTACTACCTGGTGTCACCATAAATACATCCAATTCAGCAGAAGACAGAGTCAAGAAATAGACAGAAGCTAAGTCTTCATGATGTTGACTGAATCAATCCAGACATGCCTGAAGCTTTACTCCTGGACTTTTCAGGTACAATAACAATAAATTCCCTTTCCCAAGGCCTGGGGAGGAGGTGGGAGCAGGGTGAAGGGGGTCAATGGAGGGGGGAGGGGAACATCTGTAATACTTTCAACAATATAGATTTTTTTTTTTTAAAGTTCCCTTTCCTTACTTAAGCTGAGTTGGGTTTGATGCCACTTGCAACCTAACTTGTCCTAAATGTGTGAGGTATCTAGTACTGTGTCTGGCATATGTATGCTTAGTCCTACAACTACTAGTATTAGTTTCCTTTCTTTTCTCTTTTCCTCCCACCTGCCCTTAATCTTAATTTATATCTCTAGTATATAAAGATTAGATTTTGCTGGTTTTTTAAATGGGCATTTTGCTCTATGTCACATTAAGTCTTTGTAGAAAAGTGTCTGTGGGAGAGAAGAGAGTAAGATACTAGTGATTACTACGAAGTGAAATATTACCATAAATTAGATAAACTAAAATTGAAGGAAGGCTTTGTAAAGTTGGTAAAATATATAATCTAGAGTATACCAATCTTTGGGGTTTATAGCACCTTCATATGGCCGATTTTAATATTATAAAATATATTTGAAATATTTTTTGCTTTCGCTGGGAGAGATAGTTCATGCTCACCAAATATTCTATGTGCTCCCTGACAATTCCCAGTTGACTTGGAAATTAAGCTGAAGCCATGTAACTCATTTTGGTCAGTGGACTATGAGGGGAAAGGAAGTGTCTCACATCTAATCCAAGGCTGAGAAGCTGCAACAGAGACAGTAGGTATGGTTCACGAAGACTAAAGTATTCACTGTCTTATGACCTTGTACTTGGTTGCTCAGGACCTTGTAGGTCACGATAAGGATCTGAGGTTTAATTCTATGTGCAAAGGGAAGGCATTAAAGGACTTTGAGTGGGTGGCATGAAGAGATGTCTGTTTTAAGAAGGCCTTCCTGGCTGTGCGGAGAATGAACTGAAAAGAGGCAAGTGTGGGAGGCCAGTTAAAATAAGATGGGGCCTTGGTTGTGACAGTGGTGGTGAAGAGAGGTGAGTTCATTATCTATTTTGGAAGCAAGACCAGCGCAATTTGGTTACAGACTGGATATTGGGTTGAAGGAGACAAAGAAACAAAGGATGATTCTTGATTTTCGGTTTAAGGACATAGGAGATTGGTGGCTCTGTTTTGGGAAACAGAGAAGACTGGAGGAGGAACATGCTCTGAGTTTCAAAGGCAGGTAATCAAGAGCTGGTGCTGCACATGTTAAGTTTGATTATAACATAAATAATTGTTAAAAAAAATAAAACAACTCTGACAAGCATATTGTAAATTCTACTTGCTGTCCAAGACTGGATTAATTTTTCCTCTATGTCCCTTGCATTAATCCCTTTAAAAAATCCCATAGCTCTGCTCATTTGAAGAAAGGGGCGACGTTTAGTGGGGCTGCATATATTTTGGGATCTGTTTGGGAGAAGTTTTTCTTTTTGGCTAAGACCTCCCAAGTGTTATGAAAACATCTATTTATCCTGAGACACAAGGAGATTTTCAGCCTGTTGCAGCTTTTATTGGCACTGCCAAAAGGAAAAACGGAAAAGTTTCAATAGTCCTTTAATTGGGCCCTACCCAGGTCCCTAGAGCAGGGGATTTGTCCTAACTCGCACTTGGTGTTCCAGCCCTCACTGGAGTTCTTCCACTGTGTGTGTGAAAGCCCTGGTTTTCTATGATGACAGTCCGCTAAAATGCTCCCCTTTCCCAATACTCCCCAACAGAAGCAGCCGTCCCTTATTATACATCGTTATTTCGGCCTACTCAGCACAGTGCCCTGTGTGAAGCTGTGTGTGCTAAGTGGTATTATGATTGGACTGTTTTCCCGAGCTGGGCACGGTTTCCCCTTGAGCCAGCATACTGCTTTGCCTCTAAGGGTATCACTTTATCGCCGTTGTTGCGTAACTGGGCTCGGCTTTAGCTTTGTAAGTGTTCGAAAGGATTCCGTGAATGGATGAAACCTATCTCGGGGCTGGAGGATTTGATCTAAGGCTTTGCTCTTGTTCTTTTGGTTTATTAAAGAGAAGTTTTTGCCTTGACATTATAAAATGTTGAATTGGAGAGACAGACTGATCAGATAGTGAAGTTCTTATTTATGATTATGCCAAAATACTTCTGGCCCTTTCTGTAGAGGAAACTTACTGGTTCACTGTGCCCGTTATCTCCTCTGCTAATAAGACCAGGGAAATCATTCTTCCGTTACATTTTGACAGGAAAAAAACCCCAAGATTGAGTCTGAGCAATTTAGTGAAAATTCTTAAATCAAAGGGACCATAATCTTTATAATATTGTAGCTACTCCTAAGACGCTGTTATTATGAGTACAGATAGTGGAATAGGGAACAAAAAGGCATTTTATTTTAATTAAAAGAGTGGATTAGGTTCAACTGAGCTAAAGTTTCTGAAATACATTTTCTGACTCTATTAAATAATATAAGGGTATATAATATCAACAACAAAAAAGAATTCACTAGGTATATTATATAGTAGAAAACTAATTCAGTGAGGAAAACTATATTTTAAATTCATGGATGATTCATTCTTATAAACATAGATTGGAATATTTTATACTGAAGAATTCCCCTAGTTCCACATATCAGTTATAAATATTAATGGAATTACGACAGATTCTTTTCAGATTCTAATGTTTAATATTCATTCCTATTATGCAGGGAATTCAGTGTCCTGTACAGTACATGTGGATTCTTCTCATTATCTAAATGAGCACATATATGAAGTCTGTAGGGGCGATAATCATTAAAAACAACAGGGCCCCTGTATAATCTTAGGGGGCATATCAAAGCCTTCTCAACTCACTTAATAACAAGAAAGTCACTGGTAATAAACCAAAGGGCTCTCTAAGCTAAATGGACTCAATAATGTCACATCTGGGCAAAATGATGGATCGGTGATTCTGGACAGAGTTAAAAATTCTAGCTGATATAAAGTATTTATGAAACATGATGAAGCTATTTCCTGTGGTGAGATTCTGCAGCCAGACTTCAAAATCTGCTCTTGAATTAGTCTCAGCCCGTTGATTTGGTGATGACTTATTTCACAGTGTCTAACTGTTCTCCAATAGGCTGTAGTGTAAGTTTTGGAGAGTTATTCTTATTCAAAAAGTGATCTGAGATTACATAAAGAAAGAATGGCATCTAACCTAATGTCTTCTAGCTTAACACCTTATTCAGGTAATGAGATATTGTTTCACTACCCATATGTGTGTTATTATTTTTCACAAAAGATAATATAACTAAACTTGCAATATTGATACTTTTGTTTTCTCTCTTTCTCAAAATGAAAGAGTTTATATAATTGATAGACTGAAACCATAGACTATTTATATGTGACGAATATATAGATAGCATTCACTGTGTGCCTACTATGTGCCAAGCAAGGTACTAGAAGTTTTGGATATACTACCTCATTCGATCATTATAACATTTCTGGGAGACTTTATTAACCTTATACTTACAGTACAGATAAGTGAAGCTCAGTGAGATTAAGAAATTTAATCATGGTCACAGAGCTATTAAGTTGAATTACATGAAAATGCTGGAATTCAACCATTTTTAATTCACAAAGACAGCAATACAATATGGTTCAATCTAATTCTAAGTGTTGAGTTATAATTTGAAATTAGGTATGTGTTATTGCTAAATAATACTGGTTATTTTTTTACCATCCACGATAAACACCAATTAATTATTCAATAAAGAATTCATCACTCACCAAACTTGGGTTGATATGAACTCACTGTTTATGGCAAGGTTCCTATGCAAAATATCATTTCATTTTAATATTATTGTGATATAAAACAGAGATAACTGCTAAACCGTGGTAAAGCAATGGCACATTTGCAGAACTTATCACATGTTTTCTAAGTTACATGTCTCAGCTGGAGCACAACTGTTCTTTGACCAACTATTAAAAAGAAATATCTTTCACAAAGAGAACAGTGGGATCCTTTGAAGTATAACCTTGGAAATCGAGGTCTGTGTTACCGGGCATCATTCAAAGCAGATGTGTCTTCCCTGGAGGCCATGGTAAAATTGTTACTGAGAATACTTGTACCTCTCTGGGAAGAAGGCTCCATAAAACTTCCAGGCCTTCACTGGCAATACCTCTGATACTATATGAAAAATTGATATGCCCCGTTTGTCAAGTATTCCCAATGCTGCAGACATGATACAGAGCCTCCCAAAGAGCCTTCTAATCATTCTAATTGCCAAGAACTCACATATGCTTTTCAACAGCTTCTAGATTCAGCAATTAGAAAGCTCATTCACTTTTTTATGATTTTTAAGGGCAGGGGAACAGATACCTAGATTGTCTTAAGAATGAACAATTTACTGACTGGCCGTTCCTTTTTCTTGCCTGGTAAGTGGGTGACCAGTGCTGAAGTATTCATTCTCAATGTTATTTCAGGACCTGGGAAGGACATATCAGAGCTGCATAAAGGATGACTGACTCAGCAAATATTTATTGAGCACTGAAAACATACTCCTCTTATGCCTGATGTTAGTCTCTCTCTCTTATTTTCAATCTTGATCAAGATAAGAGGGATCAAGTGATGAACCGCATGCATGAGGGACAGTGACATATAGTCCCACTAAAGGAGAGAGCTACTAATTCTAGAAAAAGCAGCAGACTCTGCAAACAGGTCATATCAATTCTTTAGCCCATGAGACATTCAGGTTGATCTGAAGAAGAACTATTGACAGCGAGGAAAATGGTGAAATCTTTTCTGAGGGAGCTCTAGGCAAAGGAAAGACTTGTCAAGCTCTCATCCTGCTCAACAAGTCTTTAGTGTCTCCCAGGACCTGAGGCTCACAAGCTGTCTGAGAATCACAGTTTTACAAGACTGTTCTCAACTTGCAAAGGTTTTGAGATGCCTCCAGAATGAAGCCCAGGCACCCGTCTAGGAAACAGAGCAGAGCACATCATTTTGAGCCCTGACTTCCAATCCAGGGTGTTGACAGTTTCATTTCAGGCTGCAGTAAGGACTTAACTTCAAGGCCCTTCGAAACAATTCAGTTCCATAGAGAGAGCCTTTTCTCAATTTCTAGCTCTCTCAACAGATTGACATGGTTGCAGGTATGATGGAAACAGCAAGTCGAGCTGGCTTTATTTGAGGTCCAGAGGATGGGGAGTTCTGTCTTCATTCAAGATAAAGTTCTCAAACAGGTTCTCAAATATCATCCTAGATATTCCAGAAAGTGCTTGTACTATATTGACTACTTAACAGCTCCCCAGTAAAAAGCAGCCATGGCTTTAAAGCAATTGTTCAATCCAGGACTCGGCCGAGGCTGTAGGGTGTTGCAAAAAGTGGTTGCAAAGTAAACAATACAACCAACATGTTACAAATCTACCTAGTTATCCCTCAGGTCAAGCCAGAGCCTCTCCCCATCTAATTTTTTTCCTCTTCTTTCCCCTTCTTTATTAGACACATCAAGTGCCTACACATCAAGTTACATGGTCTTTGTTAATGGAGAGTTCAGAGGGACTGGGCAATTTCCACCTGTGAACCTCTGCTGATTTTCCTCCTCTTGCTATACATGGCCTTCCTCACCTACTTACAAAACCAACTGAGGGTTTTCCCTCACTGTTTCCTTTCTAAATTGGCAACAGTGATGGCAGCCTCTCTCAGTTTTTCTGTTGCTCTCACCTATGACCTGTAAATATAGATCTATACATTTATTCATCATAAATAGTCATCTGATTCTCATTCCCCTCTTACCTGCCACTAATAGTGGATAATAACAACATTCAGCCCCTTTCACATCTGCCTCTTGTGTTCTGGACCAATTCTTGGCCAACCTGAAGGTCTTTTGTAAATCTCAGCCTGACAGCCACAAATTCAGGCCAATACCACAAGTGAAAACACTCTCAGAGGGTAGGGCAGGGAGAACACAAAGGTGGAATGTTGATACAGAAAGGGACTTAGAGTATTTAATGTTTATGACTCAAATCTGTAATTTGGAATTGCTTTTAGTTATAGAAATGCCAGGCAGCGTAGACCCCAGGCTCTCTTTACCTTTTTGCTCACTGCTTCTTGGACATTTCTTGACTTATATGCATCTATTGAACTTTTCAGCAGCCCCAGACAAAGTTAAACAATGGGTCATACTAAAGTTTCTGATTTATTCATGGATGTAAATGTTCCATGGCCCCCATCTTTCATTTCTTTGCCAAAAGAAATAAAATTATTGGATTCATGTTGACAAAAGTTCTTAAGAGTTCTTTTAAAAGCTCATAATATTATCACGAGGCAACATGACTCTTCCCAGTTTTGATTGTAGATGTGAGTTCATGCTCTCTATATTGTATATATCAGTACATCCATTTATATTTATGAGGACTCTTACTCAACTCCAAGTCTCTGGTTCAATGGAGCCTCATGTATCTACGTCTTTCTGAATTCTCATTTGAGTAGACTTCATGAAACCTTATGTTTTATGAGGGTGGGGACTATGGAATCCTCAGTTCTTAACACAGTGCCTGGCAAACAGAGGCATTCAATGCATATTTGTAAATAATTAATTGTCCAACTGAATCAATCGAGAATTCGAAACATAGAAATCAAATATTTGTAAATTCAATTTTTCTGAAAGAAACTTCCATAAGATACATTTTCCACAGTAATATGCTCCATAGAATATTTTTAAGGTTTATTTTTGATGTTATATATTTAGCTGCTTTTCCACTTTCCCTCCATCTCTGGCATTGATTTTCGTACTGAGTTAACTTGCTTGGCAAGTGGGAGGACAAGTGCTATTTTGGATGTGAATCTTTCCCATTGAGGATGGCTCGATAGGAAAACCAGAGGCTGAAAGGGATCTACCTGTTGTTTGCTTTTATTTTGTGTGCAAATGTTCCCCTTACATTTCATTTTCTAAAAGAAAACCCATTTTTGTTTTTAGAACTGGTAAATCTTTTGTGAAATAAGATTAGTCTTTTTTATAATTTGTGCTTATTAATTTAAATGACAAATGAATATTTATTTTATATATAATAGATACATATGTATATGCACATATATTTCATATTAGTATATTTACATATATGTATACACACACATATATATTTTTTATTTCTGAGAAATCACCCCAGAATTTTGACATTACAAATCATATTCTATGGCATCATTGTAATAATGGGATGGGTACTTATAGTTAGTATTTGATTTCTATTTATTAAATTACCTTAACAGGTATATATGGACAGCATAATTGGATTACAAATGACTACATCTATTATACAAAAGCCATAATATCATGAATTTTGTAACTCTGTAACTGGTTACTGTTCGTTATTTTAAGATGACGATTGCTATTTTATCTGAGAGCTCTGCTTCTGGAGTTGGTACAGAATTTTCATGCTTACAGATCTTTTCCCTTCCTCCTCCCTCTTTTCCCCCTTTTCATTCATCTTCCTTTCCTCTTTTTGTTCTACTTACCAAGTGTTGCCTATATCAATTGCACTTTCTGCAAGTTTAAGGACAAATAATTCCACATTTATTCAAATCCTAAAGCAACCACTTTGTGTTATCAATTGCATGGCTATCTGCTTAACTGGAATAATCAGGAACTCCCTGAAGTCAACACAAGGTGACTGGATTAACGGCCCCAGGGCCAGCCCAATTCTTTACAGAATTTCGTATTACGTTTCTGGCTTTTATAAAGAGTTGATGTAATAAACAGCTATATGGAATAACATTTCTGCATCTTTTGTAAAACATCTATTAAAGGCAATACACATTATACTAGTGTTTGTTACTCAAGGATCCTAACAATAAAGTCTTGCAAGTATAAATTCCATGTGATGAAAAAGTTTATTCATTTGTGTGTGTTTTTTGGATGGATTGGATTATTTCCTTTGATGAGATATTCAAAGCTATGTAATTATGGTAATTGGTGATCATAGTTCTAGAATTCAGACTGTGTTAATCTCCTCGGATTGCTGCCTATTGGTCTTTTACTGATCATTAACACTCTTCCAGATGGTGAACCAGGAAGGATGCTCAATTCTGACCAATCACTTTCAGTATAAGTTATACATTTTATTTAAGCCACCCTGATTCCTATCTGCACTAGTGACAGAGGGTTGCATTCACCTAAATTAGGTTTATGTATTATGTCCTTTGTTTTAGAGAATATAATATCCAAATTAAAGATGAGAA
Organism: Miniopterus natalensis; assembly: GCF_054644295.1. Taxonomy (NCBI): domain Eukaryota; kingdom Metazoa; phylum Chordata; class Mammalia; order Chiroptera; family Miniopteridae; genus Miniopterus; species Miniopterus natalensis. Next base: position 35,124,654 of record NC_142094.1, read on the forward strand.
TAATTAATTATATTAATGGGCACCATAGATACTGAATTATTATTTGCTAAGCGCTGTGTGAAGCCCTTTATATGTTTAAACCATTTCATCGTCAACCATTTAGAGGTAAAGTCAGTAGCATTTTGCAGACTTATTTGATGACAGAGCACCTTCTTAAAGAGCATCTCAAGGAACTAGTTGTTCTACTGAACACATTTGGGAAACAGAAACCTAAGTATATTGGGTCATCCTCATAACTATTGATACTTGAAGGTGGGTCTAGTACATCTTGGAAGTTAGCCCCTCTGTCTAAGGAGACTTTGGTTCTGGTTCTGGTTTCCTGCATGTATTGCCTATTCTTGACATCTGACAAATGATTAGTCCTTGACCTTTGTCTGGTTGGGCCACTAAACCCCTGGCTTTCTCCAAGACTGTATTTCACAGACTCAACCCTGCCAGCCTTTGACTATCTTGTTTCTAACCCACCTTAACAGAAAACAAATGTTCCCTTTTATTAATTGAGTCTATTATAATATTAATTCTTGACTCAATCAAACACCCCAAATAAAGGGTGGGAATAGGACAGTGTTAGTGACATAAGAAGACAACTTTTATTGATCTAGTTAAATAGCAATAACAATAAAATACAGTGAAATTACAGTATGTGAACATTTATATTATGTGGATTCACCTAGACACACTTAGCATCCTGCCCCAGGTAGTGAGAAAAAAAATAGTTTAAATGCAAGGCAGTAAGATTTTATGTTAGGAAATGCCATTACCGGAGGCCTCCCATAATTTAAAACTTGAGTAATCCAAGATTAATTTTTCATAAAACTGACACAGGAATGCAGGTATTTATTTGCTGTCTGAAGTGGCACACCATGGGCTGTAGCAAAAACATGGTTTCCCATTCGCCTGGCCCTTCAGCTCTAAAATCGTGTGATTGTTAACATTTAAAAAAATTATATATCTATTATTTCAAATGCTGCCGATCCTGTGAGAATTTATTAATATTTTTATGCTACGCGTTTCAAGTTCGCATGACTGATTTTATGAGTTGCTGCTGCGTTGTATAGTACTGGTGCTTTCATCCCCCAGCCCACTCCATTTGCAGGGAGAATTTAATCTGTTAGGAAGTATGACTGCTATTTCTTTCTTTCCTGTGTGCCTTTCATAGTAGAAAATATCATTCTGCCCTATAAATGCAAACCAAGTACTTTATCTGGCCTCCCCCATAGAAATTGAAATCTATTGAATGTTGGAAAAATACTGAATTTACTGCAAGTTACATCACTGTCCAAAATGTCATGTAGTTTTAAGGAATGTTCAAAGATAATTTTGAATATACATGGCTCTTCTCTTTATGTGCCAGATTTAGAAGTTTACCTCCCACATAAGATGCGATTCTACCTGAAAAATAATAGGCATTATCTGTTGCCAACCCAACATTCATCACTCTGTTCTTTCTTCCCCCCCAAAATCCCCTATTTTATTCAGGTATCTACCCCCTCATATAACCAAGGAGAAGATTATCCTAATACCAGTTTCAGGGGTAAATCTTAATTTGTCAAGGCTCATCATGGTAGTCCCGTACCCCCTTTCCAATGATTTGTTTCACACTGGTTGAGTAACCCAGTTCTGGCTTATGAGACACAAGATTATGTCAGTTGAGGGGTTTCTGGAGAGATTTCCTTGATTCTTAAAAAAGGGACAGAGACAGTGATAGTTCTTCTTCCTAAGCACATTGTTGGGTCTGGATGTGACTCCAATAAATATTGCCATCTCGCTACCAGTTGTCTAAGGATGTCAGCATCAAGAGTGGGAGAGAGAGCAGAGAAGGCTAAATCCTAGGTCCTTGGAGATTTTGCTCAGTTCTTGAATCAACCAATCCTGAAGTCTCCCCAACTTCTTCCTCTTAGATAATGTGTCAGCAAGCTTGGGCTGTCATAACAAAATACCATGAATTGGTGGCTTAAACACCAGAAGTTTATTCCTTTCAGTTCTAGAGGTTGGGAAGTCCAAAGTCAAGGTTCCAACTGATTTGGTGAGGACTCTCTCCCTGGCTTGCAGACAGCTCACCTTCTGTCTGTGTAACTACCCTCACTTGACTTTTCCTCGGTATGTGGGTGAGTGTGGGACCGTGGAGGCAGCTCTCTCTCTTCCTCAGTGTAGAAGGCCGCCAATCCTATTGGACTAAGATCCCACCCTCATGACCTCATTTAACCTTAATTACCTCCTAAAAGCCCTATCTCCAAATATAATCACATTGGAGGTTAACTCTTCAACATATGAATTCTGGGGGGGGGGTACAAATTCAGTCATAGCAGATAATATAACCAATGTCCTTATATTGTCTAAACAAGTGCAAGTTGTGTGTTTTTTTCTGTTATATATTACTGAATACATCCTAACAGAACTCATGTTTTATGAAGCAATACACGAAGAACAGGGTCTAACTCATGACATATAACACAAAAAGATCAAGGGCTATTTGCCTTTTCTTAGAACAAAGCAGTTGTAGTTAAAACTGGTTAGTCCATTGTTGTCACAGGGCATATCATGAACTGCTGATTGTACATATATGTGGTATCATGTTAACATAAACAGTCCAGCCCTAAGGGAGTTTTGAGTTAAAAAGAGAAGTTTTTCTAAGATCATGTGCTCTGATATCAAACCATGCTCCAGCCCAGTTCTATCATTATAGAGTTCTGGCAAGCCACAAGACGTTAGCTGGTGATTTTATCAAGCAAGGCTTCTAACTAATGGCTTGATGAAACCGTCACTGCATCATAAAACACTATAACAGACTGAAATGAAGATCCCTTTCAAGAATTTTGTAATTTTAGATTATTACAATTTAGTCTATGAAAAGCAGTATCTCAGGGATCACCATAATCCTACAAATAAGAATACACTTTCACTTTTATGCCTGAGATGAATCAGTTATGTTTATTCTTGCAATTCAAGTCTAATTTGTATAACTATCTTCAACAAAAAGGGTGGAGTTCAGATTTTACCCCATTCTAGTAAAGCTCTTACGAATCATTTTACTTATCATTTAGTTACATTATGTACAAAGCAATTTTATGTAGTCTCCCAGAAGAAAATTAAATAAGTAAAATTATATTAAAGAGAAGGATTTTTGTAACATCGTAAAATTCACTTCTTTTTTTCTAGCCTGGAAAGTAGAAATAAGAACAGCACTTATCAAATTTTAAAAACAAAACTAACCAAACAAAAAACCCCAAACTCCACCAAGAAACAAATGATGAGAAATACATTTGCATACAGAGGAATCCATATTAAAGGCAAGAAACGTGGGCCATTTTTTTTTTTTCTTCACTTTGAAATCTTAAACCTTCTGACACTATTTGCATGAACTCAGCAATACAAACCATGTTGTAAATGATTTTCTGAAAAACTTTGCTGGTTTCACTGTGTATTGTATTATTGGCCAAATGTGACATTAAATTTTATCCCCTGTGGCTTGGAGCTAAATGCTTGCACTGTGCAGAATGGCAACACTCAATTAAACAGCATTTTTCATGATCTACACCCACCATTGTTACTGTATTTAAGGGAGATAATGGGGGTACTGACCTATATTGCGTTTCTTATTATCAATGGAGATGAAGCGTATGCAGGGATTACTGGTGATGTACTGCCCGGCCCAAGGGACATCAATCTTCGTGCCAGCTTCATAAAAGAGGCCCAGAGCGTAGCGAGAGGAGTAGCTCACAGACTCCAGTTGCTGCCTTTGGCATTCACTAATCACTGTGGAAGAAAAAGTATAGGGCATCAAACTTGAAAATATCATCTTTCCTTTTAGTACATCAAAAACAAGAGTCCTTTAAATTAGTTCCAACTGTTCCCACCAATTCCATCTCACTTACGATGAATTTTGAAAGGTAATGTGAAATAGCATCAGCTTTCTCATTTCTTTTCAGAGTGATTACTGACCTTGGCACAATTGTTTTTACCAAGCTAAAGGTCCAAACTTCTTAGACTGGCATTCAAGGCTCTCAAAATTTGGCACCAAATTGCTTTTCTAGTTTTGTATCCCAGTTATTATCTTGGGACTGTCTGGCAACATTATAGATTCCGTATACTGAGCACTTACTATGAGTCAGGGTCTTTGCCAAACACTTGCCACAAGCCTTTCACTCTATCCTAACAACTGCCATATAAGTAGAGCATTATCCCTATGTGATGGCTGGGGAAGCCCACGCTCCATCCCTTATGGACCTCTTAAATTCTTCCACGTCACATAGAGATTTGTTGGCTTGTCATCTTCCTGCCAGGATTATAACAGTTCCTTAAATACAGGGACCACACCTTAGTCGTCTTCATTATAAGCCTCTACCCTACTTATTATGGGCACACCAAGGATGAAAGTAGAAAGATATAGAAAGGCAAACACAGAAACGCAGTTAGTTAAAACGTAGGAGGTAAATAATTAACAAATGGAAAAAAGACTGGGAAACAAATTAGGCAGGTTGGGGTTCAAATCTTGACTCTATCACTTACTAGTTAGGTGCATTGGTTGAGCTACTTAATTATTCTAATGATAGTGCTCTTCTCTATAAATGGTAAAACTAGTACAGGATGTATTAGTATATTGTGAGGATTATATGAATAATGCCAATCAATCGTGCTTGATAGGACAAGTGTTCATTAGATAGGCGCTTTTTCTATTATAGAGAGGAAATTAGGAAAATGTTCCTTCCTGGGGTGGAGAAGGGACAGATTTCCTTCACTTCTTACTCTCCATCTCTAGCCTCCCTACCCTAAAAGGTCTCAGGGAGCTGCTTGTTCATATATGCACGACATTAATAATCTGCATCTCAGAGAAGGCCATAGTTCTATTCTGAAGGTTTAGGCAGGCTGACTCAGAAATGGAACATGCGAAAAATCTTCATGAACCTAGTGAAAAATACCCTAAAACATCCTAGTCTAAAACAGTTGGGATAGGCAGACCCCATGGATGGCATCCAACTTTAGCTAAACCTTAGAGAAATGACTTTAGGAGGTCGAGAGAAGGCAAGAGCATATTTAGTAAATTATTTAAGCACAGTAATAATCCTATACATGATCATAACACATTCTTGGCTACAAAACATTTTTAGAATTAAGACCTCATTTAATCTTCACAAAAGCCCTGCAATGTGGGTGTTTTTACCATTCTCATTTTACATTCTTAGGAAGCTGCGATTCAGACTGGTTAAGGAACTTTCCCTAGGTTACACAGCTTCCTACTCATGGGGTCCAGATGAAGCCACAAGTCCCGCATTGGAGTCATGCACAGGTACTCATTGATCCACACTATCCCTTTGTGATCTATCAGTCTGAGTTTCAAAATGAACTTTGGCATTGCTTTCTCCTCGGACATTAATGATTGTTTTGCATTCACTTGGAAGTATAAGCCATCGCATCATTTTCTGCTTATCAAAAGATATTAACTACTTGATGACCAAATGATATGACATGGGCATCGTTACATTCAATGTATCTTGGGCCTCATTTTCGTATTTAATCTGCTTTTAAAGTTATGGCTTGATATTATGCTTAACTACTTTCCGAGAGGGACGGAGTGAAGAAAACTAACACTAGCAGTTGAGCTCATATTGGGGTCTTCCTAGTTTCCCATTTTTTCAATTAAAAAAACAAACCAACAAAACTGTGTAGTCAGCTATTCAGTAACTGAAAGGGCCTAAAACTCTCCTTTTTTTGCTTTAAACCAAAAGCGAAGGTCAACTAGGTTGACAACCAAACTAGACTTTCCTCTGCCCCCACACGCACATTTGCACATTTAGCTAGTTTTCAGACAAGCTGCCAAGTGGCAAATCCCACTGGGCGGCCCTTTGAAAAGGTAATTGATATCTATATAGAAACAGAAATTAACCTTAAATGCCCCTGTGTGCTCTGGGGGCTCTACAATTCATTTTGAGTTCAGGGAGGTGAGACTTCTGACTGAAACAATCTCAATTTCTGGACATATTCACTTACACAAAAGTCATCTTCAGGACCTTAAACATTTTTAATTGTTGTAGAATCTAACAAAATGTCCCGATTTTGTTTGAAAGTTTTTCTTATGCAAATGCCAAAGGGAGTATCCTTAGGTCTAAAATATATATATTTTTTGGCAAGAAAAATGAAAGGTTTTTCACTATCCTGTACTATCATGTGCCATCTATCCAAAAAACAAGTCTCATATAAAAATGCCCAATCTGATGCACTGAATCTTTACCTGGATATTACCCGAATTTATTCTGAACCACTAGGATCATATAATCTCTGTAACTATACACACACGTACATATAATATTGAATACACCTTATGACTATGATGTGAGTAAAGTAGCATAAGTTCCACTGAACGGGGTAGCTTACATTCTTATTTTAAAAGAAGTGTCCTTATTCCATTGTCCTTGCATCTATGCCTATGTGTGCATGTATGTGTGCATGTGTGGATATGGGGGAGGTGAAAGACACAGGGAGAAACTGGAAGTGGGGGGGGGGGTGGAAGAAAAGAAGACCTGGACTATACTCCTGAAAACATCAAGTAAGCAATTTCATTTTTTGTTTCCTAATGTAATTTCATTCTTTTAGCTTCCTAGCCTATAAAAGAAGGCTAAACATACATATTCTGCATATTTCCTTTGTTTTTTGGTGATGATCTCATTCATTCATTCGTTCGTTTGTTCATTGTCTACTTTATGCCAGGCACTGTTTTAGATGTTAAGGATATAAAGCAAAAAGATAAAATCCCTGCTCTCGTGTAGCTTGCATACTAGTGGTGGAGAGACCAATTATAAATAAATAGCCTACTAAATGGTTTGTCTGCTGGTAATTAGAACTATAAGGAAATATCAAGCAAGCTAAAGGGATAAAAGTGACAGGTGTGGGTAGTGAGGCTATTTTATATAGGCTGTCAGGGTATATGTCTCCTCTGAGGATTTTATTCTGATTGACAGGTGAAGTTACCTCCAGTGATGAGCCAAGGACACATATGACCTGGCTTCTGTTTTGAAAATGATTCTGGCTACACGAGAAGACTTGCAGGGAGGCCACAGAGGAGTTAGTGCGGACAGCTTTGCAGTAGTCTTGGAGTGGAGAGAACAGCAGAGGAGGTCAGGAGAGGTTACATTTTGGATGGAATATATGTGTGTGTGTGTGTGTGTGTGTGTATAAACACATTTACATTGTATTTTACATACGTGTGTGCATGTATGTGTGTGTATATATATGTTACACACACATACATATATATATAACTATATCTGATGTAGCTTTGAGTTAACATACATGTAGAAAAGTATGCCTTGGTGAATTTTCATAAAGTGAACACACCAGTATAACCACTAGCTATATTGAAAAAACAGATCCGTACTAAAACCCCAGAAGTTGCCTTCTCTCTCCTTTTCAGGCACTCCCTGCCAAGGATAATCAGTAATCCTGCATTCTAACACCACAGATTAGTTTAGCTGCTTTTGAATGTCACATAAAAGAATGATACAGGATGTACCCTTTGTATCTGGTTTCTTTTACTTAGTATTATGCTTGTGATATTTATAAATGTTGTTACATGTAGTTGTAGTTAATTGTAGTTTATGTGAAAAAATATTTTATATACTATGCATATATTATACTATATTTATCCATTCTGCTGATGGACATTTGGATTGTTTGTAGTTTTGGGCGATTACAAATGTAATAAGAAGAACATCTGTATGTGTTTCTCTTGGTGTATATATATATATACCAAATACTGGATGAAGGGGTGTGTGTGTGTGTGTGTGTGTGTGTGTACTAGAATTCTTGGTTCATGGGTTCCCTTATACTTGGCTTTAGTCAATACTGTCCAATCGTTTTCTAAAATGATTGTACCAACTTGTACTCCCTCTTGGGATGTATGGAAGTTCAGTCACTCCATATCTTTGTCCACATTCGCTACTATCTGCCTTTTAATTTGGGATGTAGTGAAATCGTGTTGTGGTTTTAGTTTGCATTCCACGATGACTAACATTTGAAAGCCTTTCAGTGTTTATTTGGATATCCTGCTGTGATTGCCTGTTCAAATCTTTGCTCATTTTTCTTTCGGGTTGTCTGCCTTTTTCTTATTGCTATTTAGGAGTTCTTTCGAAATCCTGGATATGAGTCACATATGTATAGTAAAACTTTCTTCTCCTTGGTTTCACTCTCTTAATCATGAAGTTTGATGAACAGTTTTAATTTTAATTTAGTAGAATTTATCTTTTTTTCATTTATAGTTAGCACATATATCCTAAGAATTTTTTTGCCTACTCCAAGGCCTTAAAGATATTTGCTTATTTATTTTTTCTGACAGCTTTGCTGATTTACCTTGCATAGGGTTTTAGATATAAGTTTGAAGATTGAGCAGCTAGGATTCCTGTTGTCTTGGAAAGGTCGTATGAGGGAAAGAGATCAAATGAGAAATAGATGGGACATTACTTCTTCCCTATTCTAGTTAAATAAATAACAGCTTTATTGTTCTATATTTTTTGGAGTTATAATATAAAATGAACAAAATAAACTGACCAACAAAACAGGTGCAGAGACATGGAAGCATAGAACAGACTGACAGATCTCAGAGGGCAGAGATTAACCAAAGAATTTATATGCATATGTGCATAGCCCTTGGACACAGACAATAGTGTGGTAAAGGCCTGGGGTGGGGCAGGAACTGGGTAGAAGGGGGGCAATGGGGAAAAAATAGGGGACATATGTAATACTCTCAACAATAAAGATAAATAAAAAATAAAAAATATAAAAGTAAGACATTAGATTATAAGCAACTTGAGGCAAGGACTGTGCCTCATGAGCTTTGTGTGTCCAGGCCCCAGGATAATGCCTGGTACTGTGTGGGCATTCAATAAATGTTAGTGAATACATCCTCACTTTAGAATATTTGGAAAGTACACAAAGACATAAAGAGGCAAAAAGGGAAATAATCACCATATTCTCATCATCCAGAGAAACAACTAACATTTTGATACTTTCCCTTAGTATTATCCCTTTTTTTTTTTTTTAAACATGGCTGTGATCACATGGCACATACAATTTTTCAAACTGCATTTTTGCTTAGCATATGACAAAAACACATGCCTCATTGTAAACATAATTTTTAATGCCTCCATAAAATTTGATGGAAAGGCTGTGGTGTAATTTAACCATTCCATTAATGTTGGACATTTATTTCCTTTTTGTCTGTTTTAATTAAAACTGTATGCATATTCTTGCGTCTAGATATTTATCTATGTTTCTAATTATTTCCTTAAGACAGAATATTGGAAGTGGGATTACTGTTAAATTGATTTTCATAAAGACTGAACCAATTTACACTTCCATTAACAGTGTCTGAAAGATCCATTTCACTGTATTCTTGCCCGTGAGGTTTAATATACACACAGAAAATGATCCTTTTTTTTCTTGATAATTCAATAGGAAAAGCAGATCTCACTTTGGTTTTAATATCTGTTTCTTTAACGACTGATAAGACTAAACATTCTTCATGTATCTACTAGCCCATATGTATTTTCTCCTTTGGAAACAATCTGTTCATGTCATTCTGCTAATTGGTCTAGTAGATTCTTCATGTTAGTAAGTTAAAATACATGATGTATTACAGAGACTCTTCATTTATTCTATGTTATAATTTTTTTCTCTGTGCTGTACTTTTTAGTATTGCATATATTATAATATTTACGTAGATAATCAGTTGTTTCTTCCTTTCTTGTGTGTGCTTATGCACCCACCCACGCTCATGGGCTCTCTCACTCTCTCTCTTACCCTCCCTTCCTCCTCCCTTTCCTCCCTCTCTTTTCTGTTTAAACACCGAGAGGCTAAAACTTTATTTGTGCTGGTTATTCTTGTCCCCCACCCCTCTGGTCCACCCTCTGCCCATCTCCGCTCTGCTCTGCGCCCAGGGTGACTGCTCTCTCTATAGGTTTCATTCCCTGGAGCTCTGGCTTCTGAATGGTTTTGGCCAATGAGAGGCACAGGCAAGAGACTGCAGGGTGGAAGGAGACAGAGAGACAGAATATTGACTCCTTCTGCTCCTTCCTGCTTGGCCAGGTGCTGGGAATCCTGAGTTCCTCTACAGCTAAAGTTCTTTTTAGGTAGCTCTTATTCCATGGTTCCAGTGTTCATGTAGCATCGAATATCTTGTTTTCTTCTCTCACAGATTTAGGTCCAGCAATAGTGATGGCTTCCTGTTGTTTCGGTTTGGAGGTGCCACAATATCTTTGCTGGTTGCCTTAACCCTAACCACCGTTCTGTAAATACCCTGCTATTAAATTCGTCCAGTTAAAACCTTTTTGAATACACCACCGATTTCTTGCCGGCACCTTGACTGAAACAACATTGAACTATATTTTCTTCTAGCTTCTTCTAGAAATGCACTCTGAGGCAAAGCATGCATGGTACATTCTACTCTTTGGAGTGGTAGAGGTCAACTCTTCAGATCAAGTCCTTGGGCAGAAGAGTATTCTAAGTGAGACTATTTTGTGATTCATGAAGGTCTGTGTTTTCATAAGTAAACAAAGTACTCTTTTCAATTGCATTTTTCTTCATCTAATACTGACTTTTTTGGGACATGAAAACAAATATTTCCATGTTGATAGTAAAACAAACACCTTTTAACACTAATGTGACATTGATCGTCAATACTGTAATTAATGGTAAATGCTGCTCACATTGACAGTTGGTGCTCAAAGCCTTAATCTCCTTCCAGAAGTTTTGTTGTTTATAGCCAATCACAGAGGATTGCTAAATTCCTGATTTGCCACCATATGTGAAGAATTTCAACGCAGGGACAGCTAAAGTTAGAAGGTCAGCTTGTAGTATAAGCATTTAAGCTCTGCATCAAGGGACACTGGCTGTTCTTGATTTACCCATTATTGCTTTTCTCTTTTATGCTGAATTCCAAGAATGTCAAGAAATTTCATGCATCAATTCAACTTCTCACATTAGACCATCCAGTTCTGTGGGTACATGAAACCAATAGTATTTTAGCCAGGAGAGCTGTTTCCTCTTTACTCAAAGTGGTCATATAAATAGTGCTGAAAGACCCATTTTCCATAAATAGTTCTTTTAGCAGGCCAGTACAGAGTCTGAACTTTTACTATTCATGAGTCATTTCTTTCGCGTAAAAGCATCATAGAGTCTTGTTTCCCTTTACCTGGAATAAATTGAATGTTCACTTGGACTCTGTAGGTATAGAAGTCATTAAGCCTGGAAGCACAGTTCAGAAATAGTTTTGGCAAGCAATAAATCTAGAGTTTACTGGTGACAGACTTCAGCAGTTATATATCTATGTGGAATTTCCCTGGGGAAATATTTCTTTCATCCTGAGTAACATCTCTGAAGTCAGAAAAATTTGAGTTTGAATTCTGGTCCTGACCTTTATCTGTGTGACTTTGGTCAAGTTGCTTAATCCCTCTAAGCATATGTATTCTTGTAAAATGAGAATAATAATAGTGCTTGCTTAAAGGATTGTTGAGAAAATTAAATGAGATAATAGTAACTGCTTAGCACAATGCCGGGCACACAAGTGTACTGCAAAACCCTAACACCATAGTTCTTGAATTTAAAAGCCTTTAGAAGTGTCTATGTGTATATCATACTTCAGAAAAAGTTATTTTAAAAGCCCTAGAGACAATATCCTAACATTCAAGTATGTCAGGATATTACTAAATCAGAGACATAGCTGGCTAGTAAAGTACACCGGATACACTTCACTTTTCAGAGCAGAGGATACAAAAAACAAAATTTTCTTTGAAAAGTAAGGAGTATTAAAGATGCAAAAAACATTTCAATCATTTCTTAAAAATTAACATAAATTGCAGAATTCTTTAGTTATCTGATTTAGAATGCTGAATGTTTGAAAATTTGTCTTTTGAAAGGAATGAAACCTGCATTTTGGGTCATCATTGCTCTGGTATGCCAGCACTACATGTTCTTAATCCTAGTCCTACCCCAGGATTGTATGAAAGCAAAAGGTGCCAAAGAAATGGGTTTCCCTGCATTGTCTTTTGGTTACTTGATAGAAATAGTTGGGTAAAAATCTAGGATTAAGTTGATTTTACACTCATGTGCTTAGGGAGAATGCTAATCATTACCTGAATGCAGACTTTACCAGGTACATTCCATCTAGCTGCTATGTATAGCAGTTTTTTGGGAAGTCATCAGAACACATTAAAAAGCATAGGCATGTTAGGGCAGCTATGTATATAACTAGCCAGAGAAGTTTAACCTAATGTTTCTCAAATTTTGGGGGACCCTAACAACAAAGGCAATAAGTGTCATTAAAAAGGGGAGAAAAGAGCATAAAGATACCTAAAGTTTCTAAAATATAATAATACTTAATTGATCTTGCCTTTATCTTATTTTGTTTCCAGTAAGGATAAAAATAAAGCGCTATTTTAAGGGTAAGTTCTAGGCTTCCATGATTAAGCAGGCAACCCTGCCAAAGTGAAGGCCCAGGCTGTTAGTGCTGTTATCAGCATTTAGGATGAGTCGGGTCCCCTCCCCCAGCGGTCCGGAAGAGATTTCTAATCCCCTCGTCTCCCCATCTCCGCAATCATAAAGAACCACCTGCCGAGGCAAAAAGACATTGTTTTCTGCCTGGTCTCTGCTTCTACTGCCTTCTTGTCACTCAGTCTCCGTGGCCTTTGAAAAGAGTATTTAGCTATACAATGTGGCTGTAGCAGGCTTTTCATGAAGCCTTTTGACTTTCTCCCAATCGCATTAAGTCTCTGCTGCTTTACAAACTCACTACCCACTCTTCTCTTTATCTGGATGGAGGTCCTGCGAAACTAAAATGATAGTCAATTGTTTCTATAGCAACCAGTTCTAACCACAGGATTAGAAAAATAAACATTTTTTTAATGTAGGAGCTGTTTTCTGAAAGAATGTGGGATTATTTAACTCAAACATTGTTTGCTGGAGGTCCACTCTGCTTCCAGCACTCTGCCTCTTGTAGCCACTATAAAATACCTCTTAACAAAACACTTAGCAGAGTCTAGGGCATAAAATAATTTTACCCAGGTTATCATCAATTGTATCCTTTGGAAGCTTCTTTTTGGACGTCAGAGTAGAAATGTAGTTGCCTTTCCTGTTCTCTTTACAGAGCATATACGTTAAGTCTGGAAACCACAATAGTAAGGTTAGAAAATGCTCGCCTTATTTCCATGCCCTGTAAACTTTTAGACTATTATGCCATCATTCTTTTTGTAGGAAAAGTGCTGATTTTCAGATGAGAAGAATATGAAAATAAAGTATTGTGTGTGCTATTATACAAAATGTCACAGAATATCATACATGTTTTTCAGCCACTCTTCCCTGCTTATCCATTTAATTGCTTTATGGCCATGCCATCCATCCATGAGCAATATAGTAATTTTAAAATTCATAATAATAAAAACTTTATTACATGTCACCTCATATTTTTATACTGATATATATTTTTATATTTATGGCTAATGTTACTTTATACTGAGGCAATGACTGGATGAATTAATACTCAAATTCAACACTTTTATAATTTTAGAAATCAGAAACACTGTTTGCAAGGATCTGGAATCTGCAGTATTGAGGCAAAATGTCAGAATTTGGTGGTGTAAGCTCTAGGACACTCAGAAATATTTTCATCTTGTACTTTGCAAATCCACTAGCTTTTTTTCTATTTACATAACAACTCCCCACAATGCTTAGCTAAAGCCAAAGCAAATAAACTGAACTTGGAGAAAAAAAAGTAATGGCACCAGGCTCCATTTAGTGGAAGCCTACAGAATTTTACTTGTTTTAAAATTAGTATGCTCCCAGAACTAACAAAAATCTCAACTTGATGAAAAGCACAATTATTTTTGATCTTCATATTATCTTACCTTTACTTTGCAATGTTTTTGAAGTTTCTTTTATTAATACGCTGGTTAGTACGTTAGTAAAACACTGTTCATTTTACTTTATTTTTTGTTTTATTTCCATTTTAGTCATGCTATTGAACTGTAAATTTTTACTTCCAAGTTTCAATCATTTCCTCCTATTTTTCTTCTGAACTTTACATCACTATAAATGTTTAATCTGAAAGATGTGATGACAGAGATTATCCTTAACTGAGCACACTTGCATTTCTGAGCCTTAGCAAAAATCTTTATGTGTATAAATAAGTTCATATCAATATAATGCTATGTACATATTTCAACTCACTGAGCTTCAGTTTCCTCATATCTTAAGTAGTGATATTATGAAAATTAGAAACTTTATATTCTAAATATTATTTAAAAGTTTTATAATATGTGGCACAAAATAGGAGCAAAAGTACAATAATAGTAGCAATTGTTGTTGCTGTTGCAGGGAATGGGATGAACAAGAGAGCCTTAACTGGTATGTGAAGGTACAGTTGTTAAGAGAAGATTTAGAAGTGGGTGCAAGGAAGGAAGAAAATATTTTTTTCCTAGCTCATCTCTGGAAAGGCATAATTTTTATATCCAACTTTATAGCCTTGAGGTATTTACTTCTGATCTATAATTTCAGTTATATACCATTTTATCAAAAAGTTTATTAAAATACTTTTACCAGGTGTCTATTTTCCACTAGGTATCTCTTATTAATCAAAGTTAGTATACAATTTAACTCTAATCAAATTAACCAAAGCACCTCTGTAGCCTAGAACATGGTAGGTAGCTTTCTTCCTTCTTATGACATACTCCAGACCCATGAGTCTACCACTTGTAGAGTTAGAAACATAAATTCTTCCTTCGCTTTCCTGCCCTAACACACCCACCTCACACACCTGTTTACTCTGCTTGCAGGTACATATGCTAGGGTGTGATCTCTATGATGCGATGACAAATGGGATCTTGTCATTGCATTATTTAAAGAGCAAATTCCAAAGATCAAATCTTTTTCCACACCTGTGTCTGCTTAGGGACATTAAAATGGGACTGGTCTCACTGATTAGAAGGACATTTAGAGTACAATTATTGGGTTACCTGCTGAAATCTTTTCAGGCATATCTGGTTTCACCCTAGGTTATGGGTATCCCATGCATATGAGAATTCAATTGTAGATCTTCTTTGTAAGCTTCCACCCAGCACACCTTGCCCTTCCCTCCAGCTTGGGCAGCAAACTGGCTGTCCTGGTCGGATGGACACCTGATGGCTTCCTCTTGCCACCTCCTTTCCTAAACTACAAACCCAGATTACCTCCACCCCACTGGCCCTCCTCCTTACCCAAGTCATCCTGTTGTCACAGGAAGATCTCTTCTTAGCTCACCAATTGCCTTCTCTTTCCTTTCTCTTTTATATCTCAACAATAGAACAGAATAACTCTTTGCCCCCAAAATAAATTGAAAACGGCTTTAATAGTTGGCGATGCAAGGATAAGAAAAGCCACATATTTTGCAGTGTAATAAGAAGTCATAAAGAACCACAACTCCTAAGAGTTCCTTGAAGTTCCCTTTGGACTCTCACAAAGGGCTCCATCTACCTCTTCATCTGGCTCTTCCTCAATAAACAGCGTCCAGTATAAACAGAACCACCACATTTTCTCTACCTTATTTGAGCAAATAGACAGTATTTCTATTATATCAGCGATAAGCTTCTGTGGACAAGACACAGACAACAGATCAGAACACTGGTTCTGTGGAGATACACGTTCCTAATTTGAAAAAACCAAAAAACCAAAAA
The DNA here is from genome assembly GCF_054644295.1 of Miniopterus natalensis. NCBI lineage: Eukaryota > Metazoa > Chordata > Mammalia > Chiroptera > Miniopteridae > Miniopterus > Miniopterus natalensis. The sequence goes on from NC_142094.1 coordinate 35,140,346, forward strand.
CACACACATTACCAACAAAGGGTTTATCAACCGAGCACTGCCTGGAGTGGGGACTGCTTCATGCTCTTCGTCATCACTAGGTACTGATCTCACTGTGCCAGCTTGTCCTCTCGCATAAAGATTCAGGGACATGGTGAAAAGGAGAAAATCAGAATAGGCAGCCCATAAAAAAATTAATTTGCCTCTATTTCAAATAATGCTCACTGAGAAATTGAATTGAGTGATGAATAAAATATTTCTTATCTGCAATACAGGAGGGGTCAATGTCACTCTGAGAAATTTAACTTTTTAATCTGCTAACTTGGTGCTTGTATTTTATTAGCAATTGCAAAAGAATAATCTATTATTCTCTTGCAAGTGTCAAAAAGATGATGTTGTGGGGAAGGCAGCATCAACTGTTACTTCTGGCTGGAAAAAGCATGCAGCCCACATTGCCCTTTGCTAGTCCCTGAATCTCCTGCCTTTATTTCTATGGCTGCAAAATTAGAGTGGGATTAAAAATCTGCATAACCGTACCTGCAGCAATCTAGTCGTGTGAACTACACAATTATCGTTATATAAATATCACAGGCAGAGTAAATAAACATAAAATTATACATTCACATTTATATTAAAAGAACCTAGATGGCTTTGGTAAAGAGCATAAAACTTATTTTCTTTTTGGAAAAAAATTTTCTCTGTTCTAATAGTCTTGGTAAAAATACTACCCTATATGCTAACGCACTTAACAAATAAAAGACAATGTAACAATTTAAACCACTAGAAATACCAACCCATTCATTACAAATTATTTATTAAACTTAATAAGTTTTTTATATAGAAAAATGCTCTTGGGACAAAATAATACTTGTATGGCTTATTAAAAATCAGACAAAATTATCTACACTTGAGCTTCTTACTTTCTTGAATATAATTCAAAAATATTCTTTAAAAATTTGAAATACAAGATAATCTATATTCTCCATATTTCTTCCTCCCTCCCTTCGTCCCCCCTTCCCGCCCCCCCCCCCCCAACACACACACCCAGTAGAAGACAACTATAAACTACAGGAGAAAAATGCAATTTTATGTTCAATAGAGTGTATGCTCCAATGTTGAAGAATTAGTTAAATTAAGGAAATTTCTTTGCTTTTGCTTACTTAAGTGTGAAAATGGATTGCTATTAAGCAGAGTGTGCAAAATAAGCAATTTTTTCATATTCTTTAAAAAAAATGGCCAATTTTTAATAACATTTAAGTAAAAATAAATTCTTTCAGACCAAGGCTGTTTTTTTTAAACTAGGGAAAAACACAGCACTGAAATTCAGTTCAGTGTTTTTGTAATCTTCCTTTTTATCCCCCCCCCCCGCCCGCCCTTCTCCAAAAGAATGAATGAACTGGGAAGAATTATCATTCTGATGTGTGATAGCTTCAAGGTTTTTGACTTGCATTTTCTTGATAAACAGTATGGCAGATAGATCTTCCTTAAATGGTTCCAACAGTCTCCTCCATCCCACATTCTCTTCTTACTTTCCTTTTCTCAAGTGGTAGGATCTACCCTTGAATCTAAGAGAGTTTGTGACTAATGCAGAACTGACACTACTGTATATTATTTTTGAGCTAGGTCATAAAAGATGATACAATTCATGCCTGGTTCTCTTGGAACACGCAGTATTGGAACCCAGCCACCATGGTTTAAAGAATTCCAGGCCACTTAAGAGGCGACATAGGTCTGGCTGACAGCTCCGGCCTACACCAGCATCAACCCACAGACAGGGGTGATGATGCCTTAAGAAGATATCAACCCCCAGCTGCTGAGTCATCCTCCAGCTTTTGTCTTTCCAGCTGAGATCCCAGACATTGTGAAGCACAGACAAGCTGTCCCCATTGTAACCTGTCCAAATTTCTGATCCCCAGAGTTCTTGATGTAATACAATGATTGTTTTGTCACTAAATTGGGGGATGGTTTGTCACAGTGCCATAGAAAACTGCAACAACAACCAGGGAGGTAAATCATCTTTTCATATGTTTATTGACCATTTGCCTGTCTTCTGTGTATTGCCTATTCATAAACTTTGCCCATTTGATCGTGGTTGTTTCTGTCTCGATTATATGTATTCTGCATATAATCCTATACTGGTTACATATATTGTAAATATATTCAATCAGTTGCTTGTTAGGTGATAGAAAAGTTTGAATTTTACGTAGTCAAATCTTTTTCTTTTTAGTTTTGGAATTTTCTGTCTTTTTTAAGGAAAGTCTTTCCCAGTTGAAGATTATAAAGATATCCTATATTTTCTTCTAGTACTTTTATACCTTTATTTAGGATCAACTCTTTCTTTAAACTTTCTAATCTTTTTTTTATTGACAGTATTATAGATGTTCCCCATTTCCCCCCTTCTCCACCTAACCCCCGCCCAGCCCCAGGCATTCCCCACACTATTGCCTGTGCCCGTGGGGTGTGCATGCATATAAGTTCTTTGGTTAATCTCTTCCTGTCCCCTCTGCCCCCCTCCCCTCTGAGATCTGTTATTCTGGTCCATGCATCCATGCCTCTGGACCTATCTTGTTCGTCAGTTTATTTTGTTCATTAGATTCCACATATAGGTGAGATCATGTGGTATTTGTCATTCTCTAAATTCATTATATCATATGGTATTAGGGAGGGCAAACTGAACTCTTTGCAAATAGTCAGTTGTCTTTATATCATTTATTTAAATAATCCACTCTTCTCTGAGTTGAAATGCTTGTTTAAAATCAATTAAATTCTTAAACATATGTCTATTCCTGGACTCTTTCTGATTCATTGATCAATCTATTTCTACAAAATGCCTTTTTATTTTAATTTCTGTAGCTTTTTGGTATGTCTTAATAGCTGGTAGAGCAAGTAATTTGGCCTTGCCCTCCCGCCCCCAATTTCTTGCTGAATTTTAAACATTTCATCTTTCATATGAATTTAAGAATCAACCTGACAAGTGCCTTGAGATAACTGCTTTGGCTTTATAGATTAATATGGGATCAACTGACATATTTACTATTTTGAGTGTTTTTGTACATGAATATGGTATATTTCCCTATTTATCCAGGTCATTTTTTAGGTCCTTCAGTAAAGTTTTAGAGTTTTCTTCATCTACCCATGTAGAATTCTTAGGGGTATTCTTAGGTACTTTACTATTTTTGTTACTCTTGTGGAGATTTTTTTTAATACTATATTTTTTAATTGGTCATTACCATAGCACAATAAAATTACTGATTTGTGCATGTATTTATATCTATATGTATCAAAATATATTTTGTATTTCTAAAACTCAGTATTTTTTTATTTGCTCCTTTATTAGTTATAATAGATTTTCAGTTGTTTGCTCTTGAATTGTAGATGATCATTATGTCATCTACAAATAATGGCCAGATTACCTCTTCCTTTTCAAACTGTAATAACTTCAGTTCTTTTCTGTCCATGATTGCATTGGACAGAATCTCCTTATAGCACTGTCTTTCAAACTTTCATGTGCATGTGAATTACCTAAGGATCTTGTTAAAGTGCTGATTATAATTTAACAAGCTGCCAAATGATGCACACCACTTTCTGAGTAGCCAGGTCTCTATTACGTTAAGTAGTGATAATACTGGTCTCTTTTGTCTTATTTGTGACCGCAGTAAGAATTCTAATTATCCAATCCAATAATGTGGATGAAGAAATAAATTTAAGTATATTAAGTACCTTGCACAAGTAACAAATGACAGAGCAAGACTAAGCTCCAAATGAGCGATATTGAGGCCCTTGATCTTAATATTTACTCTACAGTAATCTCTGTGATAAAACAAAGATAAATAGATCTAACAGAGCCTGTTTTAAAATGCAGATCACCTTATTTTAAAAAATTTTCATCAAAGTTCTTATATCAACTTTAATATTTAGTTACCTAGAACAGAGGTTAGTAAACTACATCCCATGTTCCATATCTGACCCCTGCTTATTTCTGAATGGCCCTCTAGCTGAGGATGGTTTTTAAATTTCTAAAAGATTGAATAAAATTAAAATAATAATAATATTTGATGACATATGAAAATTATATGACATTCAAATATCAGTATCCACAAATGAAGATTTATTGGAACCAGCCATGCTCATTCATTTATGCGTTCTCTATGGTTGCTTTCCTACTGCAAAGCAAAGTAGAACGGTTACGACATAGACCACATCTGTTGCTCTCATTGCTTTGCAGTGCTGCTAAGTGCACTAAAACCACATTGATGCAGTTATAATTTGACTGTTTCAAGCACCATTTTGTTCTGTGACACCTTTTATTATTATTTTTTAATTACCACTGCGTATTCATTAGGTCAAAAGAAGAAGAGATAAGTGGATTTCAAAAGGCATGTACAATGGAGTGTGGATGATTTTATTATCCACTTACATGGCAAAGCATTGTTGTATACTGTGGACTGACACTGTAGCTATGTTCAAAAAATACAATAGACATAGGCATTATTGGATTTCAACACTCATCACAATTCATAAGAAAGTGATGGTCGTAAAAATAAAAAATTGTAACGAGACATTTCATCACAGCAGAATTTTTTTCACAAAAACAAAAAGTGAAAATGAGACTGCAACCAAATTAAGTTTCTGAGTGGCTCATTTGTTTCCTAGGCAAGGAAAGCTGTTTGCCAATGGTGAGTAAATGAAATTGTGTTTGATTGCAGCAACTGAAGAAATTATCCAGAAAAAAAACCCAAAAAAACTTGTTTAAGACTATTGCTTTTTTGGCAAAAACAGTGCTTGAAGGGTTCAGAATATTGGGAGAAACATCAATAGTCAATTAAAAAACAAGGCAAATGATTTTAAGTGGTTTTCTTTGGAGTCGATCCTGCCTTTGAAGTGACTGAAGAATCAGCTTCTCTATGAGCAGTCTGCATTGTAATACAATAGGTGAGAGAACACTAATTCAGTACAATCTGAAGGGGAATCTTCTAAGATGTGTTCCAAATGATGATAAAAATCTTTGTTCTTAAGCAGAAAACAGGCTTAGTTATACAAATTTACATAGCTTGTGAAACTGTAAGGCATTTTAAGCCTATGGAAATTCACTGCATTATTCAGCAGCAGGTGTTTGAAGACAATATTTAAATCTATCATGTGTAATTCAGTGTTAACAGTGAACTTCATTTACTTTTTTGTACTTAACCATCATCAGCTCTGTAAATATTTGGCATAATAAAATCTGAAATATCTTATTTCTCTATCACATCGCAGATCAATTGCTTAGCAGTGGTAAAACTTTATTTTGATTATTTTGAGGGCCATGGTTGAAATTTTCGTGATGACATGTGCCACCATCCACTACAACAATTGAACACTGAATGGTTTTGGAAAGAATTTTTTGTGTGGAATTAATAATGTTTCTTCATGAATATAATATTAAATTAAAAGGCAAAACAGCACTTACATGTGAAACTTTTTACTGTGGTAAAATCATTTTAATGACAGGTAATGTTTGAATCACATATAATGTCAAGCTGCTTTATACATTTCCTGCGCTGTCAAAAGTTAAAACAAGAAGCAAGACCTCCATTTCCAAACAAGTGTGCACCAGATATATTTTCTGAGCTCAAACTACAGTTCTAGAGCAGTTTGTTGTTGTTGTGTGTTTTTGGACTTTGATGCAAGTGCAAACAAAATTCCCATATTTCAAAATCCATTTAACTGTGCAGTTGAGGAGCTTCCACCTACCCTTCAATTGGAAGTAATTTAATGGCATGCTAAAAGGTAAATATTAAGAGAAGAATTGAATTCTTTAAGTGTCTTCCAAGCAATAAATATGCTCAATTAAAATCATACGCTCATGGACAGATATTAGTATTTGGCAGTATAAATGCTAATGTATTTAAAGATATTAAATACATTCTGTATTTCCTGTATAAAAAGACATTTTTAAACATGAATTATGTAAAATCTCATTATAAATCAGCATTAACAGATGGACATGTGTATTCGATTCTGATAAGAGACACTAACTTTGAACCTTAATTAAATGAAATGTTATCCCTCCTCCACAATGAAAGAATTGCATTCATCTCATTAGTAGACTTATATTACAGAAAATTGTATTCTTTTATTATTGTTATTACATTTTCAATTTTGTCAATAAAAATAGGTGGAAGTTTGTCTTCTCTCTTGTTATGTAAATACCTATGTAACATCCTTGATTTTTCGTGCTGGCCTGCAAAGCCTATTCTATTTATTGCCAATCCCAAGAGCATTCCCTTATGTCTTTTATTGTCACAAGTGCCGAATAAAGATAATGCTCAAAATCATTTTATTTATTTATTTTTAATTTATTTATTTTTAATTTTTTTATGTTTTTTATCTTTATCGTTGAAATATTACAGCTGTCCCCTTTTTTACCCCCATTGATCCCCTCCACCCCACATCCACCCCATCACCAGGCCTTTCCCAAATCATTTTATAAGTTTATGTTTGTTGAATACTTACTATGTGCAAAACTTTTTCCTTGTGGGAGAGGCACTACTATTTCCAATTTATGGTTTGGAGAAATTGAATTTCAGAACTTTTCCTATCGTCAGTTGTACTATTCTAAGTGAATGAACCATGCTTTAAATCTGGTCTTCCTGCTGCAAAGCCTAAACTGACACTGGGGAAGTTATTTAACCTCTCTAAGCTTCAGTTTCCTTCCTCATCTGTAAAGTGAGGATTATAACTAGAGTGCCATCTATATCACAGATTCAAACATTAAATTAACTAATATACTGCAAGCACTTAGAATAGTTCCAGCAGAGATCATTCAGAAATGGGCTGGGGTACCAATAACATAAAAAAGATCAATAAAACAGCTTATTATTTAGGAGTTGATGGAGACTAGTTCCCAATTCAGTGGGGAATTAGAGCTTTTAGTTATTATGGAATCTGTGCTATTTGGTTGAGGCTTATTAAGAAAAAGAAACTACTATATTATAAACATGCAAAAATGAAGTGTTACATTTAAATCTAACTAATGAAGATGTACTAAAATAGTTGACAAAGCCAGTTGGGGTCATATTCACCTGACTTATTTCCAGCTTTGCTATTTGTTAGCTGTGTGACCTTGGTCAAGTCACTTAATCTCTCTGATCCTTGGTATCCTTCTTTATAAAATGAGGATTATAAATAACATATTGTTTAGGAAATGTGAGGATTACAAAAAAAAAAAAGTACCTAAAGCTTGGCATAAGAATGAGCTCAGTAAAACTAGTTCATTTTCCCTGGCCTGTAGCCTCTCTAAATTGTCCCAAAGTTTAGAAACAAAGCAAAGACAGCTCCGGTCGGGGGTGGGAAGAGTGGGGGTGGGGTGTTGTGGGTAGTGTGAAGGGATTGAGTGAAAAAGAAAAAAAATAATCGGAAGAACTCCTGGACAGGGAAACAGTGTGGTGACTTGGGGGTGGGGTGGGGTGGAAGAGGGTATATGGGGGATAAATGGTGATAGGAAAAAAAAATGAAATAAAATAAAATAATTTTTTTTAATTAAAAAAAAAGCTCTTGACACTTTGAGGGATATACTGACCGAGAAAAAGACTACTCCTGAACTTCTAAACTGCTAAAAGCCTTCACAAAAATTGTGTTTCTGAATCCAAATGGACTAGATTAGTTCCTAAAGTGGGAAGTCTTTACCAATTGTAGTATTTATTGGTTTTAATTTTGTATAATAATATATGTGCAATTACTATGCTGGTATGCAAAGTACAGACATAACTAATAGTAGTAGAAACAATTCTCACAAAGCTGAATTAAACCTAAATATTTAGTGTATCTACTTATGTACTGTTCCTTTCCTCGTCGTAGGTTAATATCATATGCATTTTGTTATTCCCGAATGTACAGAATTTCTTTGCTTCTTTTATATTTAAAGTAAACACAGTTTAACTTTTGCTAAAGTAATATGCATATCCATAAAATCAAATGTGCAAAAAACAACAACAAAGCAAAACTAAATAACAACAAACAAACCAAAGTAAAACCCACCAATAAACAAAACCCAACTTACTGATTGGGTGTTGGAGTATAAGGAGACTGTAAGGAAGGAAGAAAATGAAAGGACCTTACTAGAGTTGCCAGATAAAAATAACAGCCATCCAGTTAAATTTTCAGATAAAGAGCGAAAAAAATTTTTTTAGCCTAACTACACCCTAAATATTGCATGGGGCATACTTATACTAAATAGTTGATTGTTTATCTGAAGTTCAGTTCTAACTGCATGCCAGGTATCTTTATTTACTAAATCTGGTAGCTGAGACATAACAGAATTTAGTAAGAAATCTCTTAACTTGCACAGCCAGCAAGACTTAGAATTCAAAAGCGCCTACCGAATGTGTTTTAAGGCTTGAAGGAAAGGTTGACTGCACCCTCTCTATGTAGGCCAAGCAAAGGCCCTGCCGGGAAACCCCAGGTGAGGGATTCTGCCCCCTGAGCCCTCGGTGCGAGCCTGGTGCGGAGGCTGCTGGGAGAACATGACAGCCTGCCCCCTTGTCCCCTCGGGCCCTTCCGCCCCAGGTTTTCCTTGGGGTGGGGCCCTGCGGTTACAGTGTAGTGACTCTTTGTCTCTCAGCCCCTGCCACACCCGAAAACAGGTTGAAGGAGGAAAAAAAAAAGACTTATCAATTTAATTTTTCTTAGCTGGTTTGTGCTTTGCTGTCCTGGCCTGCAAAACTTTAATTATGACTTGGATGCGGAGCGGCTGCAGATTGTCAGTGCTAGGCCTGATTTAATAGCCTGCTTGCACCAAGTCCGACAGAGATTGCTTTTGTTGCACTTTCAAACAGCTCGGAATGGTGGCTCTTTTACGTTAAGGAGGAAACTCTGTGGTTAAACTGTAGCCTAGGTATTTTTAGAGCCGTTACCATGTTAACCGAATTTTGTACATTTCACCTGCAGGATATGCAGTAGTGCCTAGGGCCTCCCCTAAACTCTAACAAAAAATATGATTAGACAGTTGTTAATGCTGTGTTTAGGGCCAACTGAGTGTTATCAGAAAAGCTACTTACCAAATACGTGGGCTGCTAAGATTCCCTTTTTGGATGGATGGTACTGTGCCATCACGAAGTATTTTTTTCTTTGACACATAATAATTTGAAGGAACCTAACCAAAAGGCTAAAATTGGTTAGTTCTAAAGGTCAGAGCCTGAAGGCAGTGACCCATTTGTTAATCATTAAGCTTTTCCAAGCCGGCTCTGACAGAATTCTGGCTTTCTGCCACTGTTCTGGTCATTTTAAGCTGCAAATTCTTGTACTGTTTCAGTTTTTAAGTAGGTAGCAAAGGTTATGAGAAAGACATCACTTGTTATTTTTCCTTATCAAACGTCTTTAGGGTTTTGGAAGGCAGAGCTGTTTTGTGTTAAGGGAATCTCCTTAACATTCCTGCTACAGAGCATTTAAAGATGGAGCAGTGTGTCCCCTAAAAAGGGAGGGTCTCGAGCTATTATTCCCATGTTAATGAGCTTCCAGAGATAAGCCGGAAGGGGCTGAGAGGACATTCACTTAGCTATTAGGTATTAATTCCCAAATCACTGCTATCCCCGGCGGCTTTCTCTAATAATCCCAGCACTGAAAATTCAAGAAACAGAAGCATAATAGCCATAATGCACTTATCATCTTCTGTCATCAGTTACAAACTGTAAGAGCTTTAAAATATTTTGGATGTATTTTGTGAAGCCCAATGAGGTTCAAGGGATATGACGGACGTATCATTCCAAAATTTAATGCCAGTTTATGCTCTAGATTCTCTGAAGTAGTGTTAATTTGCACACCAAAAAACTATCATAAACAAAATTAAATTTTATGTAGCCGAGGGACATCAAGCTGTTAAAATGCTTGCTACAATATTGAACATGGAATAGCTAGCCGTTCTCTATTTCTCAAGGGAAAAAATACAGAGTCAAACCTTGCTTATCCCTAACCCAAACTTCTGGGAGGCTTAAGTACTTGGAATTGCTCCAAATGCTGAAGGGGGGGCGGGGAGGGATGGAGAGCAGGGCAGCAGCGGGAGGAAGAGAGAGGGGGGTGGGGGGAGAGAGGGAGGGAGAGAAAATCAGAACTCACAGAAAGCAAGTCAGCTTTCAGAAGTAGACCTGAAGCCCTAGCAACACTGAGGAGAGACCTGGAGGTTACAGCTGATTGGCTCACCAGCCAGCAGGAATGGCGAGCGCTGATTGGTTGGTGATGATGTCTCCAAATAACCAGCCTTTTTCGGGAAAGCAAATTTATGTGGCAGAAGGGGGACAAGCGACAGAAGACGCAGGCAGAAAGAACGGGAGGAGAACAAAGTGAATGACATTATTTGTGACAGGGGCGATGATTTAGATTAAAATGAGAAAAAAATAAGGACACCGATTTATGTACCTGCTTGCAATTTGCAAAGTGCTTTTTCATGCGATCATTGATGTGGTCTTTACAAAGACCTGCAGGGCTCCTAGAAGTTAAATAGCGCACCCCAGGTCACTCGGCTGGTCAGAATAATAGCTGAGGTTTTCTGGCCACAGAAAATCCAACAAATCCAAACAAATCCAACACTTGATGCCACACAGGTGCTGTGGAGATCATGATTTGTGGTTGTCCTGCTGGACAGAGAGCAGCAGATGCTCTGATCTCAGAGAAGAGAGCTGGAAGCCGCACCGGCTTGTAGTTTAGTAGGGAATGCTAATGGGGGTGAAGGGCTCTCTGCTCCTTGGGACTGCAGACCTTGAAAACAGACGGAGGGAACATCTCTGTGGGTATCTGGAAGAAGACAGAGTACCGCTGCAAATGAGACTTGTGTCTAGAGAGCTCCGAGGGCAGCTCTTATATATTTCACTGGGTGTATTACAGTCTTCTTGCACTTATCATGTAGAAGCTGGATACCTAGTTATTTGCCCCTCCCCCGCCTCTACTGGAAAGTCATTCCTTCCGCAGGCTTAGCAAACAGCATCACCATTCACCCAGCTGCTCAAGCTAAGAATCTGAATGTCACCTTTGTCATTTACTTTCTCCCCATATCTAATTTATCAGCAAGACCTGTAGAAGCCATTTCCAAAACCTATCTTGAATCAGGCTGCTTCAGTCCATCTCTGCAGTCACCCCCCTTTTCTCCTCCTAGGTCAGGCAGTAGCTTCCTAGTTGATGTCTCTAATTTCTTGCATCCCATCTTCTCTAACTCCTATCCTTTTTCCTTCAAATCTATTCTCTGGATCATGTCAGCTCCCTGCTTAAAATGTGCCCTGAGAATAAAACTCAAGATCTTTGCTATGATCAGCCCCAGTTTACTCTGCCTAGAACTCACCGCTCTAGCCACCAAGTCCTCACTTCAGTGATTAAAGTGCTCTGCAGTTTTTCCAGCTGAAGGGTCTTCAATTTTGCTGTTCCCTGTCTCCATATCATTACATGGCTGGCTCTTTCTTCTATTTCATGGGACCTAAATAGATAGGTCTTCTTTCACACCCTAAGTAAGAGTCTCCCTTCATTTTCACTCATAGTAGCTTTCTATTAATATCCTGTTATTTCTCAATCTGAAATTATATGTTTTTATTTGATTCCTTGTTAATCATCTTTTTATATGTCTTCCCCTTACTAGTCATCAATTTCCATTAAGGCAAAGACCAAGTCAATTTCCCTCACCACTTTATCCTCAGATCCCACAACAGTAGTATCTGGGAAGTGCTGCTTGTTGAATGAATGAATGAAGAATGAATGAATGAAGAATGAATGAATGAATGAATGAATGAATGAATGAATGAAGAATGAATGAATACCAGGGCATTAACATACCCTGATGACAAATCACCTCTGAAGCCATGGATGTGGTATACTGTGTTTCCTGTTTGTGCCGTTACTTGTTAATTCCTGTTGGAGTTGGGAATTCTGACATAGCTGCCATCTTTTGGGGAATTCTGCAGGATCTATACCATGATTTCTGAATAAGGGAATGAAATCTTGTTTGTGTTGGGACTGGGGTAATGGTATAAATTCACTCCTAAGGTTTATTAGCAGTAAACAATTGAAATCACCCTGAAATTGGATCTTAACTAAAGAAAGCTGTTTTGTAGCATGTGGGAAAATGTAATATTGGTTTGCCTCCTGGGATTCATATGCAGAAAGGCATTCATTCTTTTTTAGAGCCATAAAAGCAGAGGTTCGCCCCTCCCCCAACAGACCTGTGCTGTTTTCTTGACAGACAGGGGAGCTCACACATTTGCCACCATAGAGCTTGTATCTGTTTTGATTTGTCAAATTTGTGTTCTGTGAGTGAGGAACATACCCTTTGTAAAATGAATCATTCTACAGAGATTTTATAATCACAAAGGAATCAATATTTTTGTTAAGGTATTGCTGCTTTAATTACATTTGTTTCAACATTCTAGTTTTGGGATTTCTTAGCTAACCTGTTATGGGTCTCTTTGAAAATGAAGTTTACCATGGTGCCCCCTGGTGGACTCAAATTCAGACATTTTTAAAGCTAAAGCCTTATCTGGTGAGAATGCATCATTCTGTGTTACAGAAATGAAAGAAGCAACTCTAAATAAAAAATATCCATAAACTATAAGAGTTCTCTAGCTATTGGGAGACTGCAAGAAATATATGCCTTAGAATATCTGCTTTAAGATTCAGGGGTACAGCTTACAGGTGCTGTAGAGGAAAGGCCACTATATAAATGCATGTAATTCTAAATCCATTAGAACGAAGGCCAGGAGCCACAGCATTTCACATTACTTGGCAATATGGAAGCTGACTAATTAGGTATTATTTTCAGAAGGTCAAAAGGTTATAGCTATTACAGCATCTGCAACAATATTCATAAATAGTTCTGAACATAGAGTGAAAAAGAACTTGGTTGTAGTTTATTGAGAACCAGTGGAGACTCACTTCATAGAACTTTTGTCATTACGTTCCTCATCACAACTGATAAAACCACATGTCCATCAAAATGGCATGGGTCCCAGTGTTCTACCCTAGAAGAAAACATAGGCAGTAAGCTCCTTGACATAGGTCTGGGTGATGATATTTGAAGCTGACACCAAAAGCACAAGCAACAAAAGCAAAAATAAATAAGTGGAACTCCATTATACTAAAAAGCTTCTGCACCACAAAGGAAACCATCAACCAAATGAAAAGACAACTTACTGAATGGGAGAAAATATTTGCACGTCATGTGTCTGATAAGGAGCTAATATCCAAAACATATAAAGACCTCATACAACTCAATAGCAAAAGAAAAAACAATTTGATTAAAAAATGGGCATAAGATATAAATAGACGTTTTTCCAAAGAAGACATACAAATGAACAACAGGTACATAAAAGATGTTCAATATCATTAATCATTAGGAAATGCAAATCATAACCACCATGAGATATGATCTCATACTTGTTAGAATGACTATTATAAAAAAGAAAAGAAATAACAAGTGTTGGCAAGGATATGGTGAAAAGAGAATCCTTGTGAATGAATGGTAGGAATGTAAATTGGTGCAGCCATTATGGAAAACAGTATGGAGAGGTTCCTTCAAAAATTATAAAGTGAACTACCATATGATCTAGCAATTCCACTTCTGGGTATTTATCTGAAGAAAGTGAAAACACTAACTCAAAAAGATATATGCACTACCATGTTCATTACAGCATTATTTGTAATAGCAAAGATATGGAAACAACTTAAGTGTCCACTGATGAATGAATGGATAAAGATATTGTGTATATATGCACAACAGAATGTTATTCGTTGATAAAAAGAACAAAATCTTGCCATTTGTGAAAACATGGATAGACCATGACAGCACTATGCTAAGTGAAATAAGTCAGACAAACAAATATCATATGATCTTTCTTGTATGTGGAATCTAAATAAACAAACCTAATAGATACAGAAAAGAGACTGGTAATTGCCAGAGGCAGGGGGTGGAGATGGGGGAAGAAATGGGGGAAGGGGGTCAAAAGGTAAAAAGAAAAAATGGAAATAAATAAAATGGCCAGGGTCACAGTGTTGGTTCCTTGAAAGTGTTTGACCATGTAATTTAGTGACTTCTTCAGAGAACAACTTTCACGCATCTCTACAAGGAGACAAAGTGAAGGTCTTTTGAACACAATCTGGGTTTCATACAAAAGGGATCCTACTCAAGATATTTAGACCATTGGACCAGCCAACTACAGAAACATGTCAATAGAATTACAAAGCCCTTCTTTGAGGACCTTGGTTCTTAAGACAGAGGGAAGCAGTGTTATTCCATGTAGATCAGTTTCTTTCTTTTTTTAAAAAATCTAACTACACTAAATAAAATTCTCATTTACAATAAAAATTCCGAAGGAAAAAGAAAAGAAAGTGTTTGGACGTGTAATCTATCAAAATGTCTGCAAGTTTTTTAGTGACTATATAGGTTTTCAAGTATCCTGAAAAGTAGAATGGGGTCAGAGTAGCAGTTGAGTTGTGAATATAGCATGCATTTGACCAGCTTATTGTTCTTATTAGAGAACTTAGTTTGAAACGTGGTGTATCTTAGATTAAAACAAAAACAAGAACATAAAAATCCCCACAAACCTATAAACTCATCTAAAGCAATAGTTCTCAAAGGAGTGGTACTGCCCTCTAGGGGTTATTTTGGGACTTTTTGAGTGTGTGTCAGGGGGCAATGTGTCTCACAGGGTCTAATGATTATGGTGCTGTTACTGACATTCAATGGGTAGTGGCCGTGGATGTGAGGAGCAGTTCCACAGCATACTAGATTTTCATGTTCCACTAGCCATTCATATAGATTAAAAAATAAACAAAAAACCACACCTGTATGTAATTATCTAAGCCTAGGACCAAATTCAGTTTTACATAAAAACAGTAATATTTTTCACATGGTTTTAATATACACTGAATTTTCCAGAAATGCAAGTCCAATGTAAATTGAAGGAAGATTGTACTTTGTTTTGTTTGGAACTTTACCAAAAATTGTTCAGCATTTTTGAAAACTAATATCAATGGCCACACATGATATTTGAGTACTCCAAACACATAACTATAATCATTTCTATTTGTAATGTCCAATTCAATGTGATTCTACAAATAGATGTAAATATCTTAATCTTTCATCTTGTCCTCTAATATAGTTGTACCAAGTATTTTAAATTATTATTAATATACTGTATTCTTATTCATTATATTACAGTTAGGTAATTATGTTGAAATTATATTGGTAGGTTATATTATCTACGAATTTCATTTCAGGACAGTAAAGGATATTATTAAAAATTATTTATTATTAAAAGAGAACATTGGGCTGATAGTAAAAACATCAGATAAAGGAACTTTGAAAATCCTCTCCTCCATAAAAACAATAAAAATACTGGCAGAAAAAAAATGTCAGAATGAACCTTTTCAGAGCTCTGGATATTAACCAAAGGATTACAGCAATTGGGAGAGCTTTTATTCAAGAAAAAATAGCTGAAAATCAGTAAAAAGTCAGATTTGTTGGGTTGTATCTGGCTCTATTACCATTACCTCCCTACCTAGCTCTACAATAACCTTGAAAACCAACAGCTTGCAATCATGCTAAAAACCAGCAGCCTGGCAGCCACAGGAGGGTCAGAACAGGATTAGAGATCCTTCCAAGCCCCATTGCCAGAGAACTGTCATTATTTGACCTATCTGATGATTCTCTGGAATAACCCACTCATAACACTGTCTGTATGTGACTTGACAGAACTCATCCACTATGAATAGCCTTTTTCCCAATGAAAACAATTTTCTTTTATTTGTAGAAAAAATGTCAGGGGCAATTGTTTCATATCATAACTGCCAGAGACAGTTGGGTCAAGAAACAGCTTACCAAAACTTAAAACGAAAATCTTTCAAAAGATATGTTCATAGGGATATTTGAAAAGCACAGACATATTATTGGAATCTAAAAGACCAAGTAAATATACAGAGGTGTGAGCATATCCAGGGCTGTGTTCAGGAAAAACATGAATAGGATCTAAACTCTCACTTCTGCCTAACCTTGAGGTTCTGTGCAAGCAGGAAGTAAAAGCTAAGGCAGAGTTACACACTGCCTGCTAGAGTGTTGAATATATGACCCAAACAGGCACAGAGTCCCTTGGCAAAAACTGGGGGACTTATTGGCTCCTGACACTTAAGGATATTTTTGTCCGATCATAAGCTGAACACTAAGCTAGCCAGCAGAAACTCCAGTGGCCACTCATGACAAAGAAATCAGACATTAAAGAATTAGTTAAAAAAAAAATCAACCAACCAATAACAAACAACAACAGTAACAAATTCTGGAGAGGTGAAAGACTCTGATTTCAAGAGTTGCCATATTATATTATTTAAAATGTAAGTTTTCAGCAAAAACTAGTAGAGATGCAAAGAAATAAAAATATGACCCACACACAGGACAAAAGCAACCAAAAGAAACTGTCCCTGAGGAAGCCCAGATATTATACTTACTAGACAAAGATTTAAATCAGTAATTTCAATTGTGTTCAAAGAACTAAAGAAACTATCTTAGGAACTAAGTATGAGAATGACTTCTCACCAAATATAGAAGAGCAATAAAGACACAGAAACTACAAAACAGAGTCAAATGGAAATTCTGAAGTTGAGAAGTAAAATAAAAGAAGTAAAAATTTCACTAAGGGCCTCAGCGGAAGATTTCAACAGGCAGAAGAAAGAATCAGCAAACTTTAATATATATCAATTGATATTACCAAGTTTCAGGAAGAGAAAGAAAAATAAGAAAAAAATAAACAGAGTCTCAGAAACCTGAGGAACACCATCAAGTGCACCAACATATGCATAATGGAAATCAAAGAAGAAGAGTCAAAGGAGCAGAAAGAATATATGAAGAAATAATGTCAAAGCATTCCAAATTTGATATAAAACCACTAATGTACACATTCGAGAAGCTCAACAAATACTAACTAGGATAAAAATCAAAGAAATTCACACATAGTCACGTCTTAATCAAACTGATTAAAGACAAAGACTCCTGAAGAGAGAATGAAAAAGGCTCCCCAATGAGATTAGCAGCTGATTTCTCATCAGAAGTCATGGAGGTAAGAATACAGTGGCAATGACATATTCAAAATGTTGAAAGAAAAGTTCATCAGCTAAAAATTTTATAGCCAGCAAACTATCCTTCAAAAAATAAAGGTGAAATTTTAACATTTTCAGATAAACAAATACAAGAGAATTCATTGCTAGAAGACCTGTCCTATAAGAAATACTCAAGTGAGCCTTTCAGGCTAAAATGAAAAGTCACTAAACTTGAATCTACATTAAGAAATAAAATGTAGCCTGGCCGCAGTGGCTCAGTAGTTGAGCATCAACCTATGATCCAGGAGATAGAGGTTGGATTTCTGGTCAGGGCACATGCCCCGGTTGCAGGCTCGATCCCCAGCAGGGGGCATGCAGAAGGCAACCAATCAATGACTCTCTCATCATTGATGTTTCTCTCTCTCTCTCCCCCTTCCTCTCTCTGAAATCAATAAAGATATATTAAAAAAAAAAAAATGTACAGGTAAATACAAAAGACACTATAAATATGCTTTTTGTTTGTAACTATGTGATTTAAAAGACAACTTTATAAAGTGATAGTTATGAATCTGTGTTGATGTGTACACCATGTTTAAGATGTAATTTAAAAAAATGTTAATCCTCACCTGAGAACATGTTTTTTATTGATTTCTTTAGAGAGAGGAAGAGAGAGAGAAACATTAATGTGAGAGAGAAACATCAATCGGCTGCCTCTCACACACGCCCCAAGTGGGAACCAAATCCACAACTTGTGTATGTATCCCAACCGGGAATTGGACCTGCCACCTTTTGGTGTACGGGATGATGCTCCAACCAACTGAGCCACACTGGCCGGGCTACAGAGGTATAAAATTTTGTATACTATTGAAATTAAGTTGGCATTAATCCAAACTAGATTGCTATAAATTAAGGTGTTAACCTGGAGAAATCACTAAGAAAATAGTTTTTAAAAATATAGTAAAAGAAATAATAAGGGAATCAAAATGGTACACTAGAAAATATCTCCTTAATGAAAAGAAGGCAGTAATGGAAGAACAGAGGAACAACAAAGACATAAGACATAGAAAATAAATAGCAAAATGGAAGATGTGATTCCTACTGGTTCAGAAATTACATTAAATGTAAATGGCTTAAATATTCCAATTTAAAGGCTGAGATTGGCAGAATGGATAAAAACCTGATTCAACTTTATGCTATCTATAAGAGACACACTTTTAGATTTAAAGAAACAAGTAGATAGAAAGTAAAAAGACAGAAAAAGATATACTATTAAAACAGAAACCAAAATAAATTTGGAGTGGTTATACTAAAATACCTCACAAAAGACTTCAACTGTTATAGAGACAAAGAAGGACATTTTATAATAAGGACATTTTATATGTCCACCAAGAACATATAATAATAAACGTGTGCACCGCACCTAACAACAGAGTCCCAAAATACATGAAGCAAAAATTAGGGAAATATGGACACTGACTAGCTGTTTGATGATATTAAGCAATTATATGACTGCATACTTGGTTTTTAGAAATTACTGTTAATTTTTACTATTGTGGTTACGGTTTAAGCAAAGCACCCTTATTGTTTAGAAATATATACTGAAACATATTTACAGATAAAATGGTACGATGCCTCAGGTTCCCATAAAATATTTGTAGGGCACATGGGGACTATAGATAAAAAATTATCAGACCACATACTGATAATTGCTGAATTTGGATTCATTATTTTGTGCTCTATTTGTATACATTTAAAATTTATATCATAGAAAGTTTTTTTTTTAAAGTTCAGTGGGAGAACCTGTTTTAATTGAAGAGTTCTTGCACATTTTCCCCCTAGTTAACCAAAATATGCATTTCCCAGCAAAATATAGTATGAGAGCCTAGTTTATAATGCATATATTATTCAATAAGATTGTATAATTTATAATGAAAGCAGTTTTTAATTAAATTCCTTCAAAGTTACAATTTCCACACCTTTCTCATTTGACAATCCTACCTTGTCAACTTTGTTAGTATAACGTAAGGAATGGCTGAAAGGCTTCATTCACTGTGTTGTAGAAAGAGCATGCAATTAAGAATCAGGTGGCTATGATTTTAGTCCTGCCTCTGATCCTGGGAATTTTTGTGACCTGGGACAAACAGTTTAATCATTCTAAGTCTTAGTTTTATCATCTGTATAATAAAGGAGTTAGACTAACCTTCTCTACAATTCAGACCTCTACTGTCTGACATGTCTTGTTTTTTTGGACATTTTATTCTGCTGAAAAAGTATGAAAGGATTTTCCTAAAAAAAGATAGGTATAAGTTTAAAACTATTTCTAAACTGTGAAGTCATGGACCAAGTGGCATTCAAAATGGAAGAGTAATTTACCCAGAAAAGGAAACATAATTTTGAATGAGAAAAAGGGAAAACATGACTCAAGTTTAAAGGAAAAGGTCTGAAGATCATAATAGATCCTGAACTTACCAGGAAGTACCAAAATGGTGCTATGATGGGAAATAAGCTTGATAACACAAGGTGCATAAGTAACTGTAGCAGAAAAACCAAGAGGTAACTCAGATCCTTGACTCAGCATTGCCCAAATTCTATCTATTTTTTTCTTAGGTAATTTTAGTGAAATGTGGAACACTTAGGGAATATCCAAAAGACAGACATAAAAATGTTGAAAGGGTTACAAAAACTGGCAAAGCTAAGGGACTAGGATCAGTTGGCCCAGAGAAAAGAATGCTGGAGTAGAGAGAAGCTGTAATAACAACCTTCAAATAGGCAAAGAAATATTATCCAGATGAAGATAAGGAGCTGTTTTAGTCAGCTGGGTAGAGTCAGGGCTTATATTACAGAAGAAAGAATTATAGTTAGGCTTAGGAAAAACTTCCTGGCACCTGGGAAATTGGAAATGTTCCTTTTCTGGGGATCTTTAAGCACAGAGAAAACAACTACCTTGAGATGAGTTTAGTGTAGCCCTCTTGAAGTTGTTAGGATAACTAAATGATGCATAGCTAGTGATTTATGTTCAAATCTCATAGATATGGGTAAAAATAATTGCTTTGGTGTGGACTGCAGATACAAATCTGGGAGACATAGATCAGGCCTCATTTCCTTCTCTGATTCTTTCAATTTCCTGCTCCCTTGAACTATCATAATCATCAACATCAAAAACTTCTTATTAAGCTCTAGGTGCACGTGGAATATGCCAGCCCACTACCAAATGGAAAGAACATAATCTCCAGTCTCTGGAATGTCCAGTTCCTCTCCCCATGAAAAATATGCAACATGGAAAGGCTGGCTTATAGTTTTCGTTGCTGTTTTTTAGTTTGGTTTGTGATTCCTTTTTCCATGGTTGCACTCTCTTAAGTTCCCTTGTGGTTGAGAGGGTGAGAAAAAGAGCGATGACTGTGCTGTATATGACTGATGTGTCAGTAGAGAATTAATATTAGGGCAGAAGAGAGGGGCATGAGAACATTAAGGTAATAGATGAAATCATCCTAAGAGGAAAATGGAGGAAAAACAGCAGGAGTTAGCATAAATAAATAAAGGAGGGCCAACTCTAGGCCCTTCAGTAGGTCAACAAATATTTATTAAGTGCTAGGAGCAAAAATGCAAATAGAACAAGCATAGATCTAGCCCTCATGGTGCCTGATGCTGCCCTGTTACAGCTGCTGACCTAAGGGAGGGAGTCATAATTATTGGGTCTAAAAAAAACAGGCAGGTAGCTACTTTGACAGTCATTTTTAGAGCAATTCTGACTTGAGTTTCAGTATTTACTCTATAATACATGGAACTCTGTTTTTGTGGGCAAAACATGAATGACATTGGTGATGTGTCTTGCGGACTGAGTGAACATATAGCATAAAAATAAGGAAATCATTATTAGTATGAACTTTGGCTCTACTGTCCTCTCTGCTGTTTTGCTGGATTTTTTGTTACTTGCTTTTACTCCCATCTCCCACTCCTGTTCCCAGCAGTGTATTGATGAAAGATGAAAGAAAAGGCAAGTTCTTAAAGAGATAGTACACATATTACATAAATCCAGTTGTTAAATGTGTTTAAGCTATATCTTCAGCACCTTAGCTAAAGATGTCTGGAAAGTGGCCAGAATATATCTTAAAAAGATAGTCATGATGACTTTATAGGGAAAAGAATTGTTCAATTAGATGTGAAAGTTTTTTGTTTCCATGCTTTTTCTTTTTGTTTAATCTGTAAACATTATGCAGTGAGATGGAACTTCTCCCCTTCAACAAATTAAGATACTGAATAATATTGCATTTTCAATTTTGTATTGCCATAATGTATTTTTTGCAATTTGGAAATAGTTTTTGGCTTACTGCTTATTTTTTATAACCTTCCTTATTCCAGAAAGTATTTGAGTAGGCTTATTTGTAAATTGTGTTTCTCTACAAAAAGTGTGATTTGTTTTGTATGTTTTTTTATATCAGTTTTTAAAAAAAATACATTTTTATTCATTTTTAGAGAGAGGAAGGGAGAAGAATAGAGAGATAGAAACACCAAAAAGGGAGAAATATGGATCAGCTGACGCCTGCACACCCCCTAATGGGGATAGAGCCCGCAACTGGGGCATGTGCCCTGACTGGGAATTGAACCGGTGACCTCTTCGTTCCTATGTCGACGCTCAACCACTGAGCAACACCAACTGGGCTGGTTTTTAAATAATGTGTTGAGAAAAAAAGCCTTAGTGGAGACCCATTTCTGAAAATACAATTTAAATAAGTAAGAAAATAGGATTCAATTTACAAATGTGTTACTTTATATCAAATTGTGCAGTTGTTCAGGAAATCATCTGCTATGTAAAATTTCTTACACATATTGTGTGGACAAAAACAAATGAAAGTCTATACACAATGTCATTTAGTCATCAGTTGAATGTGCAATCAGAGGGATCAGGAGTGACTTCTCATGTTCAGGTATTATTTGTGAACATTTTCACAGTAATGTAATTAGGAAGATAATTTAATTAGTCTTATTTTCCATTTGGAATCCAAAATCAAGAAAAATGAACACATGCAAGAAAACACACATCTCAAGGCATTAGAAATGTGTTTCTCCATCCTGTGCCATAAGAACAAAGCTCCTGTACTAATATTAGATGAACTATGAGTCCTTTCTTACTTCTGCAAGAGCCATCACATATATGAATCATTAATTTCAGTTTCAAATGATTTAAATAGAGCCCAGAAAGATTTTATGAGTCATAAGAGCCTTTGACTTAGACAGTGATTTTTATCTCATCTTCTCCACTTTCTTACAAGAAATCAGTTCTAGACTGCAGACTACCTCCCTTATATCTGCAAATGAATGTCACATATGTCTTTCAAAGAATTAAAGTAATACAGCCAAATAACTCACTTACTATACACATAAAATGCCCATTACATTAAACTTCTAAAAATGTTTGGTAGTGAGCAAGGAACTCTAACAATTAGTTGAAAAAAATGAATGGTGAAGCTGAAAATCATTTTTGATAGCTGACAGCTATTTGTTAAGAAAATATTTTTATTTTTCATTTTTAAGAGAAATTACCCTAAAGCCTGTCAGCTCAGTAGCTCTAAAGAGTAGGCTTTGCTTATTTGTCTTAATATCCACTATCATATCAGAGGTCAGCAAATTTTTCAGTAAAGGTCAGATAGTAAATATTTTAGGCTTTTTGTGCCACATACATACACACTCTGCTATAGCTGCTCAATTTGACCTTGTAGCATGAAAGCAGACATAGACAATACATAAATGAATGAGCGTGTCTGTGTTCCAACAAAACTTTGTTTACAAAATCAGGATTTGGTCCATGGGCTGCAGTTGGTCAACTTTTGGTTTATATGATGGTAATATTCATAAAATGGGAGAACACTGGAAACTTTCTATGCCAACTTTAAAAATCCGAAGACCTTTAAAAATTATTTTCGCAGTTTTATTGAGATGTAATTGATATATAATGTTGTTAGTTGTAGATATACAACATAATAATATAATGTATATAGTGAAATGATTGCCACACTAAGTTTAGTGTTTATCCATCATTTTGCAGTTACACACTTTTCTTCTTGTGATGAGAACTTTTAAGATTTACTCCCTTAGCCACTTTCAAGTTTACAGTACGGTATTGTTAACTAGCATCACCATGTTGTACGTTATATCACCAGGACGTATGTGTCGTATATTGGAAGTTTGTACCTTTTGACCACCTCCACACATTTTTTCCATATACTAATCCCCACCCTGGCAACCACCAATCTGTTCTCTGTATCTACAAGTTTGTGTGGGTTTTTTTTTTTTTGAATTCCATATATAAGTGAAATCACAAAGACCTTTTAACAAATCATTAAAACTATTTATAGTTTGATTATTCAAAGAAATTAAATTGGAGAACTCGAAGTTTTGGCCATCATTTAATATCACAGTTAATAATTTCACCCTATAACTATCCTATTTGCTCTCATTTTATTATTTTTACATTGCAACTTCAGAAGATAAAACTTATGCTTGGACCATATTAGTATAAGAGCCCCGAAGAGTTAAATTTACAGAATTGGCAGTTGTACCCTCTTGACATTTTGTTACTAAGTTCAAACAAGAAAGGTGCTCTGGTAACTGAAGCTAAATCATAATTTCAGATCCAAGAAGTCACAAAATAAACGAATTCCCACAAAAATATGATGTGGTCTAAGATATAAATTCAGTGGACAATACTAAAATATAATAGTTTGAGACATTTAACAACACAATATTACTAGCTCTAATTATTGAGTTGGGTCAAGGTAATCTTTAGAAAAGATTTAAAAGCCATGAAAACACACATAGAAACACATGATTCCAACTTTCTTCTACTGGAGCTGTTGTGTGGCTAGGCTCAGATTCCCTCCTCAAAGTAGGCTACCTTCTCATGATTTCGAAAAACAAGGCTATTTCCTGTAATGCTTCTTATCTCAGTCAATGAACTTCATAGGAGTTGGTCAATGCACAGTCTACTGGTCAACCCCAAGGCAATCCTTGTGGTCTCATCTCACTCTGTGAGCTTCAAATAATTTACACAGGAGCATCTGATCATTGTTCCTAAGTTCTATAACTTATTTATACTTTTATATATTCCTTTGCTTTTGAAAAAGTAGAATTTATTTTTTTACTAGACCATGGGAAAAATAAGTGTTGTAAATATATTTATTGTTAGGCAGATTCTGATTCTGTTTTACACTGTCTTCGTCACTGGTTTTCTAAATCTGCCCACTTACTCCTGGTTGATTGACTTCTACATTCATACTGGCTATTTTGTTTGTTTGTTTGTTTTGTGTGTTTTTTTGAAGATTTTTAAATTGATTTTTAGAGAGAGAGTGAGTGTGAGGGAGAGAGAGAAACATTGATGTGGGAGAAAGACATCAGTTGACTGCCTCCCACACAGCCTCACCAGGGCTCAAACCTGAAACCCAGGGAATGTGCCCCAACCAGGAATTGAATTGGCAACCCCTTGGTGCATGGGATGACGCCCAACCAACTGAGCCCCACCAGCATGGGCTTGCTATGTTTTGGGGTGTGGTGTTTTATTTTATTTTTATTTCTGTCCTTTACAAAACATTTAAAGTCATTGTTTATGTAATTAGGTCAACAAACATGTGTTGAGCATACTAGGTGCCAGGTCTTATGAAAAGAACAGGACATACCTAACTGGAAAGCAAGATTAATGATTAAAACATAATGTATGCATTAGGTAATACTGAAGTGCTTCAGAGGCCAAGCTGGCTCCCTATTCTAGGAAGAATTTTAAAAGTTGCAATGATGAGCTGAATCTTAAAGAACACACAGAAATTATCCAGACAGAAAGGAGGGGGAAAGAAAAGACTTTCCAAGTAGAGCAAGAGTCATGTGCAAAAGCATGGAGGTAAATGAGCACGCAGAACACTCTGGGAACTACTGGTAGTTCAACATGGTCAAAGTGAAGGGTGTGGGACGCTACTGTGGTTAATGAGGCGGGAGAGGTGAGCCTGCATCACATCTTGCTTAGGAGTCTGGACTTTGTTTATCCTTCAGGTCACTGGGTTCCACTGATGAATTTTAAGAAGGAATGTGGTATGATCAGGTTTGCATTTCAGAAAGTCTGTGGGTGAGGAATAGAATGGAGCTGTGTGAGACTGAAGGCAGCGCTGCTGACTGGTGAGAAGGCCACTGAAATAATTCAGGGAGGAGATGAGGAAGGCCTGAAGTAAGATAGTAACAGTCTAGATGGGGGAAAGATGACCCCAAATAGAACCCTTACGTTGATCTTATTCTGCTATGTGCCAGGTCCCTAATGCTTTACTTTCATATAATCTTCACAATAACAACATGGAGACGCGGTGTTGAATGAAGCTATAAACTCCTCAATTATGCAGAGGAAGAAATTAATCTGGGTTAAGTAATTTGCTCAGGTTTATACGATAACAAAGATGAGATTTGCACTCCTATCTCTGTGGTTCCAAGCAAAGCTTATAAATTTTTAGAACATGCTACATCGTTGATAAGAAAAGCTGGGAAGGTGGGAGTTTTAACAAAGAATAATCAATTCAAAGTTGAAAAAATAAAGACCTGAACAGTGTCCAAAGGATTAGAACTCATGGATGACCTTAGAGGAGGGTAGTTTCCTTGGAGTAAGGGGGCTTGAGATCAGGTGACATAGAGAAGAGGGTGAGGGAGTGTATAAACTACTCTCTCAAGACACTTAGCAATAATGAAAATAAGGGATCCTAAATATTCCGTAGCTTCCCAGTTGCTCTCTGTATATGCCTACTGACCTATTCAACATGAAAAATTTACCCATGCTTGGAAGAGTATCTGTCAAATAGTGGGTGCTCTCTGTTTGTTGAATGAATAAATGTTCATCCTTAGAGCTGAAGAGAAACTAGAATTATTTGAAGCCTATGTTTTGGACACAGATCTTTTGGTAATGTCCAGCCCAAAAGTATTTATTCACTACTGTGTTTGAGCAATCTTTAATGTCCCTGTAAAAGTGGGAGAAAATGTAAGCTCCTGTTTTTAAGAGGAAGCTATAAAGTCAGATTCTCTGCCTGAGATCATATAATGCATCAAGGTGGAGGCTGAAGACAAAGGACTCCTGGGTCCCAGTCAAATGTTTTCAGAGACTGTGCTCCTAAGTCCTGCGGTTTTGGCAGTAAACGCCTTTTTCTTTTCCTGATCTTTTCTTGTTCCCCAGTCCTGTTAATAGGTTTTGCTGGCCTGTAGTTTCTTCCATTCATCCATGTGCCAACAGGAACCCCATTCCCCACATTACCTGACCATTCATTCATTCATTCATTCATTCATTCATTCATTCATTCATTCATTCATTCTACAACTATTAATTAAGCATTTGTGTGCCAACACTGCTTTTGGCACTGTGAAAATAGCAGTAAATGACAATGTGTTCCCTTCCCTACTAAAGATGAGTCTACTTTTAAGGATTTCTCACCGATTTGATCTTACAAAACTGACCTAATCGTAAGTCAACTTGATCTTACAGCATTCCTGCTTTGTATTTATGGTCTCCCACCAAGAAGCAGGCCAAATACTGCTTTATTTGTAGCCTGGCGCAAACCATTAGGCATCACCGCGGTCAAATAAGGTGGAGGTTAGGTCATATTTTCCTTTCAAGTTTAAGGGCCTCTTCCTTCCTCTTTCAGATATCTCCTTTCTGTGCTTCAGTGGTTTTGGTTGGCAGATCAGACTCTTTCACTCTGTCTCCAATTCTCATGTTCAGTTACATTTCAAACAGTTCACCTGAACGCATCTATCTCATCCATTCTGTTTTCTATTCCTCTTGTAGATGGTGATAAAGTTTCCCCATATCGATATCTTCTACTCTTCATTTAATAAGTAAACTACCAAGAGTACTGACCTTATTTTGGTCCTCTCACTTTATAATTCATACCAAAAGAAAACAGTCTCTAGTCACATCTGTAGCAAAATCAAAGATATGAAACACACCTTCTATCTGAAGAAATTAATGCAAATAACATAAATCACTTTCTTAGGCTGGTTCTAGTCATATATGCCTTTCATTTAAAAAAAAAATTGTAAAGAGTTTTGTTTGTTTTCTTAGTTTATTCTTGATAACTGGCTACCATGATGCAAATATTCTGAATCTATGTGGAGAAATACACAGAAGGCTTATAATTTGGTCTTCTGTTACTCTAAGTTTCTCTTGAGAGACTGCTGAAGGAGTGTAATAAAAACTAGCTTTCCGTGAGTGTGAGAAAAAGAATGGTCAAAAAGTCCTAGAGTTGAAGGGACATTTGAAATTAGGAAATTCAAATCTCATAATTTTAGAGATAGGAAACTGAAGCTTGGAAAGATGAGGTTGTTATTTAAAGACTGCTTCAGGGCATAGTTTCCATTTCTTTTCTTTGCTCTGCAACTGCTTACATCATGAGGTCTTAGTGCAATACCCATGTGTGTACATACCACTCATCAGGTTCTTGAAGAAGGTTAAGGCTACTGTTTGGGACTTGATTTTAGAGATTCAGTATTAACTATGATGTCTTCTTATGTGAAGTCCTAAAATATATGTGTGTATTTTGCTTACTGTGTGTATGGGAAAATCACAAAAGCAGAAAGGCTCTTTTAAAGTTTGTAGTCAAATGCAGCATGTGCAACCTTTTAGACCTTGTTAGCTCTCATTTTAATGACATAGGGAAGAGGTTAGAAGTTGTAAGTATTGAAAAGGCTCTCTTGCTCAGAAATGACCTCTCCAGTCAATCTGCCCATTAGGGATTCACTTAGTTAACAAAGCTTATCTTTTAAATTGATTGTAATTAGCTCACCGGATTGCTTCTGTGCAGCTCAGATCTACTGCAATGAATAAAATGAAGTTTGATCTTGGGCAGGGTTTCAGTGGTTTGAATTCTAACAGAGACAGGTAGAAAGGAGACTACAAAAGTACCAAAACTCTCCTCTAGTTTTCACTGCTGCCTCCAACCAAAGTACCCAAATGGAAAGCACCTGGATACTGTAAAGTATGTGTGAGCAACTAGGATGACCGTGTTGTGGGCACAGCAAGAAGGCCCAGCTCTGAACAGATACTCCAGGGTGCTGGAAAGGCAACAGAGCACCAGAGTGAAAATTTATGAGCATATGAGCAAATGAACCTACAAGAGATGGTTTTGTGGGATGGCAAAATATTTACTTCTCTTTGCCTGTCAACGATGTCAGCTCCCACCTCTCCCCAAATAAACAATCCGCGTTGGAAATAACTAGAGCTCATTATGAAGCTTAGGATACTATACGGCATTTGAAAGAACTGGAATTCAAGAGCGCATGGAGTTTGTGTTTACATTCAAAAGATTGATTGATAATCTTCACTACATTGGCTGGGTTGATAATTTCATATCCAAAATCTCAACCATGCCATTTGTTATAGGCTGACTTGATTTGTGCTTTTTTTGAATAGCTTCCTGCCCCCACCCCACCATCAAGGTGAATAGTGTGACACTGTTTTTCTTGTCTATAGAAACATTCAAGGACTAAAAGTTGACTTCATACAGATATATTAGTTATATGATAAAGTTACATGATCTTTCTAAGCCTCAGTTTTGCTATCTCTAAAATGGGAATAATAGTTTTGTCTCACTGCGTTGCTGTAATCTTATTAGGATAAAATGAGATACGAACATACAATCCTTAGAATAGAATCTGGCAAATACTAAGTACTCAATTAGTGTTAGCCATTACACTTTGTAAAGGTTGTGTGTTTTTGCTCCCAGGCTAGAATGCAGTTGGTTAACTTGAAAGAACAGGTGGAAAAGGAAGACACATTATTAAGGTTTCACCAGCAGCAGTTCTGGTCCTCCGGGTTTCCTCCTCTCTTGGGATGACCTGACTTTTGCAACCTCCTGTGATTCTGACTAGTGGGAATCCTCCTGTCTTGCCTCCTCAGACTTCCAGTGTTCTGACCATGGTTAACAATACAAAACCTGTTTCTGCTCTTCCATGACCCTGACCTTGATTCCTGTTTCTGTATTTGCATCACAGTAACTCTACCTTATGAGTTGAGGCACATTAAGATCTCCCACTCTCCTTTCCTTGGAGAAAATGCTACAGTGAATTCTAAGTAAGTGAAGTTTTCAAAAGTATTCAGTTGCCACCTGATGACCTGACCTCAGTTTTCCTCTTTGCTCTGAGAAGAGAAATACATGAATTCTATTAGTTCACAACGTATATTAGATTTTTTGAGGACTCCTTAATTTTACTTTATATGCTTCTCTCTTTGCTTTAAGACAAGCCTATGCCAGTTTTGCAATTAAAAAAACCTACATGTGCAAATATAATCATATTAACCTTCTGCCTAAAATTTGATTTGTCCTATGTAACCTACATCCCACCTTACTGAAAACCGGATAAGGGAAAGAAAAGAATAGGGCAATTTTACAAATATCCTAAGTCCCTTTATGGCAATAGGGAAATAAGGACATCCTTATGTTGCTGAGTTACCTACTGAATTCTTGAGAACCTGGCAAACAGTGTATTGGAGCCCCAAGATGATCCATTTCCGAGTTAACATATGGAGCTTAAGTGAGGGCAAAGATCATATCTTAAAGAATCTTATGTTTATTGTTTATAGACTAGATTCTCATCCTGTATAAATCTATGAGAATCTCTGCGAGAGAGGTTTCTAAGTTCTTTCACAGATTTCCCTATGGGGATTCTTAGAATTATATCAGATGAGAATCTGGCCTTCCTAGTTTTTATGATATGTTTGGGGAGGGGAGTGGGAGTTCAGCTAGGTTATTTTTGTTTTCTGCTGAATTCTTCTGGGGGAAGTTGAATCAAGATTTTATATGTTTTAAAATGTCCAAAGGCTTCTGAACAGCAGGGTCTAAAGAATGTAGTATCGTTTAGTAGCCTAAAACTTGGATTTGTACATGTGGTGTGAGGAAATATTTCCCAAGCCTTTTAAACTGGTGTTTCTTCTTTAATGCTTCTCATAACTAAAAAATCTTGGTAAAGAATACCAATTTTAATGAGCATTTGGATTTAGAAGCATTGATTAATGAAGTACTTATTTTTTAAATGACAAGAGTCCACATTTATGGGGAACTATTATCAGTTAAACATTACATAGAACAGCTGTGAATAGTTTACTATGTTAATTTGACAGGCAAATTAACAAACAGTGTAACAGTGTGAAAGATAATATAGCATGTTTCCCAAAAGGTCAAAATGCCAACACTGTTGAATAAAAGGTTACTCTTGTTTCTTGAGAGGATCACAGGCCAGCTCCTGAAACATGAGTTGCAGCCCTTTAAATGTCTAAGTTATTATGACAATGCCAAGGATTTCAGCCATAACTTCAATATCTACCATGGAGAATGGGAACAAAGGAAGTGCATTAAAAAATGTTGTTCATTTCCACTTCATAAAATTTCAGTCTTAGAACCACAGCAGGTTACTTTCTCTGGAATCTTCACGGTTTTGGCTTTTTTTTGTTGACCACACAGTTTTATGTACTGTAGATGCCCTTTTAAGATGCAGATACAAATAACGGTTTTATGTGACAGTGTTGACATCCCTGACTCACTTTATACTCCTGAGTTGCATAATCACTCGTTTTCCCTCTTGGAGTTAGGGATCTGAAATGGATATCCATGGACCTTTAAAATACACAAAAAATATCTATGCAAAATGAATCTAAGATTCAGTAATCACCCAGTAAATTCAGAATGGAAACAATGAGGCCTGTCTTTTTTGTTTGTTTGCTGGAGAGGCAGAATTAGGCAGCCATGTTTTTGCTCTGATGAAACTAATAATGTGACAGTATTTTTTTATTACATGCCTGTGTATTGGATGCTCTCAGATGTTATCCCATTTGTTTCTTGCTACAACCCTGGTAAGTAGGGATATTTAATTCTGTTTTATTTACAGTTGAGGAAACCAACTGTCAGAGGTAAAAAGACCATTCCCAGGTCACTTGGCTGGTGTGTGGCATGTTTAGGAAATGAATCCAATTCTGACTCTACGACTGGGCTCTGCTCATGATAATGCAACATAAAACTTAAATGCAGTATATTAGATAGTTATTTTGGGGGGATTTAGGAAGCACGCATTGTTAGTCTACCATATAGTGCGAAGCCTGTGCACACTTAGTTCATTATGCCATTATTGAACATAACAGTGTGTCCTCAGCCTGGCCATCTAAAACGGTGGTGTTTGTTTCATCAAAGCCTCACAAAACCTAACTTAAGACATCTTCTGAATGAATGGCTAAAAAGGCTCTCATTCGAGATAAGGATCATACTCTCTCCCTCTCTGTCTCCACCAGCAGGCTTCCCATGGAATTGCACAAGCAGGTCAAGTGGCCAGGAAGTTAAATTGGTTAAACATCTTCTCCGTCTGCTAGCTCTTATTGAGCCCTCTTGGGTATATGTGTATACACTAAAGCATAAACTACACATTTTGTTTATGTTCCTTGGCTAAGGAGTCTTTGCAAACGTTATGGAGAACTTTAGGAGTGACAGATTGAGGCAGATAATCTGTGAGACCCCAGGGAAGGAGCCTTTATGGAAAGGACTGTGTTCCCAAGCATACTATAGACATCCCCTTAAAAGTAATTTTCTAAATGATTTTACTCTAAAAGGCTGGCCTACTCTCTACTACTTTCTCTTGCTGAGCCCCCATGGGGCTCAGAATTGTTTAAACACGCCACTGGCTGACCTCAAGGAACAGTGTGAGGGTGAGGGAGGCCCAGATTCCGTAAGACTTCCTGAAGCCTGACAGTTCCGTAGATCGTTGTCTAAAGTCTATTGCAGGGTGACTATGGCTCAAAATGGGGCTTCAGCAACCCCTTCTCACCCACAGACACACCATCTAAGTACAAACAGTGCCTTTGCTCTGTGTGTGCCATTCAAGGAGGTCTCCTAGCTCTTCCTTCCAAGAGAACTGCTGCTTCGAAAACCTCTAAACTCAGAACTGGCGCTGGCCAGTAGGAAGCACAAGGCAAGAACTCTGCGTGAGAGATAATTCATGTGGCCACTGTCAGAAGATACGGGCAACTGGTCTGCGGTGGGGCCGTTCACTTTATCAGGATCTGAGGACTCTGCCGCCCATGCCAAACCCTCTGATCTCTCCATGGAGGGAGGAGGTGAGGGAAACAGGAAAACAGGACTAGGGCTATTCTTTTTCTCCAACTCATTGTGTTTATTTTCCAGGTTTAATTCCTGTTCCTCCTTATTTTTTTGAATTTATAAAGATGTAACAATCAGAAAGTGGGAGTGGGGGGTGGGGAGCTATTAAAAACATTCAGATGCCTTTAAAAAACAATTTCTTCATTTTCTAATTTTGAGAAGTACTTTCCTCTTCCTTGAGATCCTGTCTGCTGCACATGCGCCACTTAATAAAAACAGCATCAGATTTAGAGCCAGAAGGTCCCACCTTGACCCTAGCTTGATACATGGTTTTAGCTTTATGTGGTCACTATTTCATCATCTGTAACATGGTGGTTTAAGTTTATCTCATTTTGGGGGGAGGAGGGAGGAAGAGATAATATGTAGGCCCTGGTGGCTCGTATGGTAGATAGTAGGCACTTACTCTATAGAGGCAATATTATTATTACACATAATATCATATATAACCCACCTCTTTCTTTTTGGTCACCAAAGTGCCATGCAAATCATTAAGCCTTATAAACTATCAAATATAAAGCTGGCTGAGGTTAACTGATTTTTAATACAGTATAGCTATCTTAGTTAGTTATAATTAATTACCACAAATAGAAAGTCATTCTCTCATAGTTCTGGAGGGCAGAAGTTCAAAATCAAGGTGTGTTTGGGCCACACTCCTTCCAGAGGCTTTAGGAGAAATCTGTTCCATGCCTCTTCTAGGTTCTGGTGATTGCTGGCTTTCTTGGCTTGTGGTTACATGACTCAAATATCTGCCTCTGTCATCACATTGCCTTTTCCTCTGTGTTTCCTCTGTGTTGGATTTAGGGCCCACCTATATAATCTCATCGTCTCAGGATCCTTAATTCATGTCTATAAGCAATCTTTTTCCAAACAAGGTAACATTCACAGGTCCAGGGGATTAGAGTGTGGGTATATTTGGTGAGGGGAGGGGGAAGTGGCGCCATTCAACCCACTACAACAGCAGTTTGAGTTTAGGCACTAATGCTGTTTGAAATATATGGGTGTGACTGGGTTTGGCTAAAGTTTGTTAAGAATTGTGCCTGAGCAGAACATCATCTGAATGCCTCGCTACTCTTAATCAGATCAAGTCTACACCAACAACCCCAAAGAGAGAGGGCCCAAAGGTCTCCTGTCGGGCAGTTTGAGGCCAGGTCCTGAGTGCGGTTCAAGCTCTTCCTGTGGCACCTGATGAGACATCCGAGGGACATGCCACTCCTCTATCTCTGGATAATGAAGGCCCCAGTTTCCTGGGCTGCTAGAGGCTGAAGGATATAGCCCACCACCCTCTCCCAGCACAGAAACCACCTGGGGAGATAACTGAACTGAACTTTTTCTCTGAGCATCCTCTCTCTTTTCTTCCTCACTGGGTCTCAAGTGGACAGGAAGCATTAATATCGCTGATGACATTTTACCCTCATCTTAGGCTTCTGTGTGCTCAGTTCTTCCTGTGCAAAGGCCTGCTCACCTACAGCAAAAAGAAGCTACTCTTCCTCTCTGGAAATAACTAAAGCCTTTAATCAAACTAGCAAACATTAACAATGAAGAACCCAACATATTTCTGGTAAAGCTTGGGTAAGTTTTAAAAATAAGTCATTTGTAATTCGGTCTTCTCTCTTACGCACTCACTCTCCAGACAGTCCCCGCGTCTTCAAAAAGTTTTTCACACGTCCATCTTCACTGCCATCGGCCTAGTCTGTCCTAGCCACACACCTCTGGAGATGTGACGTGGTTTCCTAATTACCTCACTTGCCTTGAATCACTCTCTTTTCTAAGATGTTATTTTTTTCTAAGACACTTATTTTGCCTCCATTACACGCCTGATTAATCCAGATCCTCTGATGGCTGCTAACTGCCTACAGAAGGAAATTCCAATTTCCTAGACTGGCATTTAAGGCTCCACACAACCTAGACATAGCCTACTGTTTCCACCTTTTCTCTGCTCCGGCCCGTATGCTCCACTTGTTATGTCTCAACCACACTTTCTCTGACTTTTGCTGCTGGACATTCTAGAATGTTCTCTATTCCTTCTGCTGTAGAAAGAACACCTCACTAAAGACCACATGTCCTTGTTCTCTTTACTGCTCATTACACAAGGTCGCACTGAATTATAGTTCATCTGTTATATACATCTCTCCTCATCTTAACTTGGCTCCTCAAAGGCAAGGTTTTTTTTTAATCTCTTTCTAGGCCCAACACTTCTACTGTTCTTCTCATAAGTACTCTTGATAAGGATAGAGCTTCTGGAGGGAAGAGCTCTATCTTTATTTCGTTAACTTCTGCTCTATTTGAAATAGCTACTTAAACATTAACCGATAGCTCCGAGTATGAAAGGTAGCCTCCTACAGGATGAGAGAGCACGCCTTCTTCCTTGATATCTCATCTTGTTTTCTGCTGCCACCGCCTTATTCAATGCACTTGTGATTTTAAAACTATCTTATATTGAAAAATGAGGGATATGAATTAGAAGCCTGGGAGAAAAAGTAGTTTCCAGGAGGTATATAATTTTACCTCATATGGTTACTGTTTCATAACCAATTTACGGCAGATAGCAAATCACTATAAATACATGTGGCCTTTCAGTATTTCTTTCAAGGAGTTGGAAATGGGGTTTTTTGACGGCCCGGATTTCCTTGAATGGAACATTTGCTGTCATAGTGTGCTGCGTCCTTTTATGTTCTTTCAGATGCCCGGAAATTCTGAGGATTGACTAACTTAAGCTTCATCAGGGTGTTCTATTTACTAATTGTCACTAAACCTCAGAACATAGAGCTGATCTTTGGTTTGAAAGTGTTTCTGTTTCATGATTTAGCTTTCCTTAAGTGCGCAGCTTGATAGAAATCCCATAAAATATAACATTTAAACAAAAAAAGACAATGGAAGAAATCACTTCCTATCTCTTTTGTTGCTGCCATCCAGTTTTTGGCATTTTCCCAATGAGGTGAATTTTATTAAGAGAATGCTTTTCAAAATGCAAGAAACCTTGGCAATGAGTCCAAATTCACTGAAGGCTAGTTCTGTTTTAAGGTAAGGCATTCTATTCTCCCCATGCTTCCAGGCCATTCTACACGAATCTCATTTCTCCTTCCCCTAATAGCACTGTTAATGACCCTGTGTTGTAAAAAGTCGGCGCGATTAGGCCTGCCTGGTGTTCACATTTATGCTACACATACGCTGACACACGACTTGTCAGCATTTCCCCTATCTCTTATACCGTAAAGACATGCTCTATTTATCTGGACTCGGGAGTATTATTAATAGACGCTGTGGTGCATCCAGTGCTCTTAATAACTTCTTTAGAAACTAATTTTGTGGAAATGGACAAGGGCCGACTTCGTTAAGGTTAATTACTTAGTATTTGCCTCATCTGAAGGAACATTGACTGAGAAGTTGCTTTATTGAACAAGGAGTGCGATGCTGAGTTTATGGGTTTAAGAGTCTCCTGAAATCAGCACTGCATATAATGGTAATAGGTTTAAGTCGGATACAACAATTTCAAACTGAGACTTTTATGTAGATGCTTACAGAGCCTACTGAGTGAATAAAAGAAAATGAGCTGACAGAGCAGGCAGTTTTGGTATTTTGTCTGTTAAACTTTGTTGGTTGGTCTGTTCTCAGTCAATAGGACTGTGCACTGGCATTGCACGTTTGCCTCAGTTCCTTGGGTTCTTGCACTGCGTGAGTCCTGCTGGGACTGCAGCGCTGTCTGCGGCAGGGGTGGATCCCTCCTCTTGAAGTACCCTCAGCTGCCCACTGCAGGAGGGCAGAGGGTCAAGGGCACAGCCTGGCACCGTGATAAAGAGCCAGGAGGCCTGGTTTTGAATCTGGCTTGGCCATTCACTAAGTGTGTGACCTCAGGCAAACTGCTTGTCCTTCTTGTGTCTCAGTTTTCTCATCTGTAATGTGAGGCCTCCCCTTACAACCCCATCTACTCCCCCCACCATCCACCATTCTCCTTTACCCTGTTTTAGTTTCCTTTATAGCTCTTATTACCACCTGGGCAATGTGTCAGCACTGCATGAAGCGAGATCAGCAGCTTCCTTCACTCTTATTGCCACCTGGCCCGTGTGTGTTTGTCTATGTCTACTCTCTGACTCCCTCCACTGGAATGGAAGGTCCATGAGTGCTGGAACTGTGTCTTGTTCACTCAGTACATATAAGTAGACATGGCACATAACAAGTCAATCTATATCAGTTTATGGAAGGATGAATGAATGACAAATGGAGATAGAAACTGGATGTGCAAAATGTCAGTTCTCTGCGATTCTCCTGGAAGACCAACCAGCTTAAGCAGAGCAAAACCAGAAGTTCATCACTGGAATAAAAGAAATAATCCAGGATTGGAAAGAAAATGAGCCTGATAACTAATGGAAAGAAGAAAGTGACAGGTGACATTAGAGCAGTTTAACAGAAGTGTGTGGATCGTCTCAGATGCAGCTGTAAGAAAAGCAGGCTGCCAACCTGAACTAGGCAGAGGGTATTTGGAGGAGATGGCTCTATGCAGCCCACAGCAGTCCTGAGGTGTTCTGTCACATCCCAAAACAACTGGAACATTCATTTCTCCTTTGTGGATATGCGATCAAACGCAAACATTAACAGGGTGGTGAGTGAAGGAAGCTGCTGTGCGAGCTCTGTGCAGTGCTAACACATTACCCAAGTGGTGATATTCAGACAATGAATAGATGTAAAAAAAATTAATGCATGAACACAGAGTGAGGAGAAGGCATGAGACCAGATGCTCTCGGCAACAAAGGAAGTGCCCAGTGTCAAAGGGAACCTTGGTCCTTGTCACAAGATCTGCTGTCCTCATGGCTTCTCTGAGATTTGGAGCAATGGTTGGTAATGTGTCTCCCTTCATCTGCATTTTAAAAAGTCTCATTCGCCAAGATTGGAAATATGTAACAAGAATTTACATGACCTTCCAGCATCGTGCTCATTTATAATTCTTACACTGCTTTGGATTTGGTAGCTCCAGATACTGTGATAATCAGGATGCTCCAGTACATTGCCACACACTGTGAATTTGGGTGATACCCACGTCACATCATTAGCACCATGTTCCTGAAAGGTTCGAAGAGGAGGAGGGAACTGTGCATGTAATACCTCACCCCCGTCTACACCTTCCCCACGCTTCTTTAGAACAGATGGCAGGGAGGCATTAGTTGTCTCATGTTTTGTTTTGAAATGTTTTATTGTAAAATAAACAATTCTGCCGTAGAGTTTTTATTTGTCAGAGCATGCAACTAGACTTAAAGTTAAATGCCCTTATCCCGATACTCCTGCCCCAAAGCACAAATCAAACAAAAATAAAAAATTGCATCAAACCAAATAAAAATTAATCACAGAGTCAAAAGGAACTAATAAAGCTGAACCTCTACCTGCAACTTGCAGCTTTGTCCTGATGTGTTTCGGCATGTGGAATCTTCCTACTTACCCACAAATTAAGATTTTCATTGTGCTGCATTTAGTTTTATTTTGCACTGTAGTCTGTTTACATTGGTTAAACCAAGTCACTCCAGTAACAAGTATTTATTTATCTCTGCACCAAGTGTAAGGTACAATGCTAGGTATAGAAGTGTAAGACATGGTCACTGCTCTCAAAGGATTTAAAATCTGGCTAAGAATTTTTCTTGTAAAATAATAACTAAAAATACACAACAGTATGTGCTAAGCAACAGCTAATTGGTTTAGACAACAGCAGCTGCAGGAGGTCAGGGGAAGGTGAAATGACTTACACTTAGAGTACAGAAGGAAATGTTCCTGTAAGGTGTGAGTTGTGATTCAGATCAGTAGAGAAAGAGGGAAAGGCATTCCAAAAAGAAAATCTAGTGAAAATAAAGGCACAGAGACAGGAAAACACCAAATGTGTTGGGGGGGGGGGGCAGGCAATGAACCATGGCAGGAAGGATGAAACTGGGAAGGTACAAAGGCTCAAATGAGGCATAAGTGTATCCTTGAAAATTCCGAAGTTGCAGGATTATCCCCAAACTAACTTGGAAGTTTACTCTTTGCTGAACAGGGGGCTAGCATACGATACTTTGAATGTGACTGCATTCATTCACTCATTCATTCATTCATTCATTCATTCATTCATTCAGTTTTGTGGCAGGGTAGGTGCTGCAGATATAGTGAAGTTGGGATCTGGGCCTTTCCCCTCAAGAAGATGACAGTCTAATGTGAAACACAGAGAAGAACACATACATTACAACCCAGGTTGAAAGTCATGGCTGTGTCAAAACTGGGCCACCTTTGGCAGTTCACTAAAACCCTGTTTTATGAAGTGGACTCGTGTGTAATGAAGAAGCCCAGAATGAAGTCAGCCAGGGACTTGTTGTCACTCCTATCTTTCATATTGCAACATGGGACAGTTGTAGCAACAACTTATGGAGTAGTTTGTTGCATATAATAACACTTTGTCTTTTTTCTTTTACTATTGAAAAAGAAAAAAGAAAAATATGAGATCAAGGAAAAAGTCTTCATTTAACTCAGGCCCTCTGAATAGACAGGTGCTTTCAGAAGAGAAAAAGATGCATGTTTTGTTACTCCTAATTGCTAGCATTTAATCATGGCCAGGATTGGAAAATCACACATCACTTCCCTGGCACTATTCTAGGTGCTTTACATGTGATAACTCAATTGTCACAAAAACTCCAGGAGTCAGGTACTATTGTTATCCCCTTTTTATGGGTAACTAGTGGTTAGATAAAGTTGTCCAAGACACCAAAGTCAGAAAGAGGAGAAGCTAGGATTCAAACTCAGCTGTGTTCTTTTTAAAAATATTTTTATTGATTTTTAGAGAGAGAGAAACATGGATGTGTGAGTGAAGCATTCATCGCATCAATCAGCTGCCTCCTGCACACCCCACACCAGGGAATGAGCCCATAACCCTGGCATGTACCCTGATCAGGAATTGAACCAGAACCTTCTGGTGCACAGGAAGACGCCCAACCAACTGAGTCACACTGGCCGGGGCTCAGCCATGTTCTTAATCAGCATGCCATACAGCTTTCTCACATGTGGAAAGATCCCAAGAGGTAATAGTGGTGCAGAGAATGGGGGACGGCGGGGGCTTCAGAAAGACATTGAATAAAGATGAGTTAAATCTAAGAAAAGTTAGAATGGGTGAGCAAATTGATGCAAAGAGCCCACATTTTTTTCATTTTAAGACACTTCTCTTAGAATGGCTTCTTTTAGATAACTGATAGGAATAGTATTTAATACTGACTGAGCATCTATATGTGCTTGGTACTTCACACAAGTACCAATACTATCCTTATTTTACAAACGGAAAATTGAAGAGATTTCTAGTTAAATAAATTTATAGTGTTCACTCTTTATCACAATTCACCCAATTGGCAGGGACTAGAATACAGGTATATCTGACTAATCTTTTTTGCCACACTATATATTAATTGTACCTCCAGGTTATCAGCCCTGTAGATTCTCTGGGTTTTCCTTTCTTTTATTGACCTGTTAGGGTGCCCAAGGTCCTGCTGTGCTGGAGTGTAGTCAGGACAAGGCATTGAGAGGATAAGGCCATATTTCTTTGACAGGATGGCTGGCTCTTTATGGCATTTCAGAACCAGAAATACTATTTGGGAACTACTTGGGATAAAGCATATCTCTGCCTCCACCATAATTATGGAAAATTGTGGATCTATTTTCAATACCTAATATTTAATATTTATCTATTAACTCTTGTTTCTCTTAAAGTAAGACATTTCACCTGCCTGACACTTTTAAGTTATAAACTCCAGAACAGAACTGAAAATCACATCTTATTTCAAGTTCAAAGAACAGAAAACCATAACAATTAACAAGTCACAGAGGCAACTTAGACAAGCCTATGCTTTTTTTCCCCTCCTATACTAGGAGAAAGTAGAGAAACCAACTCTTTGTTCCCACCCAAATTGTTATAAAGATTATACATATCCTGAACAACAGGAAAAGAATAGAGATTTATAGACAGAAATAATGTAAATAAGAAACTATTGTTAGAGTTAGAGAAAATATCTATATATGGTACTTGAAGTAAAGTATGTTAATTCCAGTCACAGCTTCCTGAACCTCTTGCTCCATTTCTATTTCTCAATAAAACATGCAAGTGTGATGCTGAATTTATTTTCCAAGGGAAGGGACTAGGGCTATTACTAATAAGAAAAAACAGTTTTGCATTTCTCTGGATAGCTTTATGAAATGCTCCCTCCCCCGTCCAACTGTTAAATGCTTGGCTATAATGTAAAAGGCTCACTTTTATTCATTTACCTTTCTCAAATAGTGTCTTTTGCAATAAATGCACTGGTCTAAATTTGATTCTGTTAATGACACTCTACTTTGGCTTTCAAATGGCTTAACTGTGTCCAGAAGCACAATTGAAAGATAACCTAAGACCGATAAGACTGTTCATGTGGTTTTGACCCATAGAGAGGAAAATGGCAGGGTATTATCCTTTCTACTTTGTGCCATTCTCAGAGGACAGTCACAAATGTGTAAACAAATGTGAAAGAGAAATAAAGAGGACAGCCAGATTGCCAGAGATCCATTACTTTACCCCTGGGGTATGTGGCTATTACAGAACTGGGGTAAATGCCAAGAAGACTGAATTCAAAGGGAGGCTCCCTGAAGTGAGTCATCTATTTAGACAACATCAGAGGGCTATCGGGTCAGCTCCTACTGGGTGAAGAGGTAACACCACGAGCATCTGGTAGGCACTTTGGGAATTACACTAATTTATGGTAACCTGAGTACAGAGTGGCAAAGTGTCATTAAATGCTAAGGCAAATTTATTCCTATTCAAGATGGTACCAGTGGTTGGTCATGCATCCTTTCCCTTTGGCCATACTTGCAAAGGTGGATGGCAGCCACAATCGGTTTGAAAGATAAAGGATAAATATCTAGTTTACTAAGTAAAATCCTGGTGTCTTTAGAAAGTTAAGGTTGGTTAATTGCCCATTCTGTATAGAAAGGCAAAGTGAGACAGTAGAAAACAACCAAACTCTAAGGTCAGGGAGTTGTTAGAGTGTGGCCCCACTACTTTCTATCAGTGTAAGTTTGGGCAAGAAACTGAATCTCTCTAAGCCTCAGTTTAGTTATGTGTAAGACGGGTAAAAACAGTATCCTCTTTATAAAGTTGCTGTATAATTAAGATGATATATAGAAAATCCACCCATAACTTGTACAATGCTACACAAAGTTTAGTCATAACTACTATCTTTAAAATTAAAAAAAAAAAAAAAAAAAAAAGGGCTCCTAAGCAATATAATTCAAATTTTAGTTTCCTGAACAGGAATGTTGAATGAACCTGGAGTTCAAGTTGACCTGTCTTCCAAAGCTA
The DNA here is from genome assembly GCF_054644295.1 of Miniopterus natalensis. Taxonomy (NCBI): domain Eukaryota; kingdom Metazoa; phylum Chordata; class Mammalia; order Chiroptera; family Miniopteridae; genus Miniopterus; species Miniopterus natalensis. Next base: position 35,181,851 of record NC_142094.1, read on the forward strand.
GGAAGGACAAGAATGGCTAGAGTAATCTGCTGAGCTCAAGTCCCATTCATTAATTTGTTCTTTCATGGGTCATGCTTTTGGTGTTATATCTAAGAAATCTTTGCCTAATCCCAAGCCACAAAGATTTTTTTCTGTATTTCCTTTAGAAATTTTTATAATTTCAGGTTTTATATATAGGTTATGATCCACTTTGAGTTGATTATTATATGTTGTGAGAGATCCAAATTCTTTTTTCTTTTCTTTTTAGTGTACAGTCATGCAACTGATCCAGCACAACTTGTTGAAAAGATTATCTTTTCTTCCCTGAATTACTTGTGCAACTTTGTCAAAAATCAGTTGTCTACATATGTGTGTGGAACTACTTTTGTTCAGTTCCATTGACTTACTTATCTATCTTTATGCCAATATCACACTGTTTTGATTACTGCAGCTTTATGAGATTCTTGAAATCGGGTAATGTTAGCTCTCCAACTTTGTTTTTTTCCCCCAAGTTTTTTTGCTACTCTAGGTCCTTTGCATTTGCACATGAGTTTTGGAGTCAGTTTGTCAATTTCCACACAAAAAATCTGCAGGAAATTTGATTGGGATTGCATTGAGTCTGTAGATCAATGCGGGGAAACTACTGAGTCTCCCAACCCATGAAAAAGGTATATTTCTCTATTTATTTGGGTCTTCTTTGTCTGTCAGCAGTGCTTTATCATTTTCAGTATATGGGTCTTGCATATATTTTGTCAGATATGTCCCCAAGTGTTTTATTTTTTAATGCTGTTGTACATGTATTATTTAAAAATTTTTATTTCTGATTTTTCATTGGATATTGATGTTGTAGTCTGACGCTTGCTAAACTCACTAGCTCTACTGCTGTTTTTGTAGATTTCATTGGATTTTCTTTATAGACACTTACGGCCTTTGTGAATAAAGACAGCTTTACACCTGCCTTTCCAATCTAGATAATTAGATACTTCATATTTCATTTTCTTGACTGATTGCACTGGCTAAATCCTCCCATGTAAAGCTGAATAAAGATAACAGCAGTCATTCTTTCTTGTCTTGTTCCTGATCATAGTGGAAAAATATTTGGTCTTTAATTATGATGTTATTGGCTATCGGTTTTTTATAGATACCATTATTAGATTGAGGGCATTCTCTTCTATCCTAGTGAGCTAAGAGTTTTGATTAGAAATGAATATTGGATTTTGTTAAATGCTTTTCAATAGAGTCAATTGAGATTATCATAGATTTTTTTAATTTTTAATTTTTATTTTAATTATTTTTAAAATATATCTTTATGATTTCAGAGGGAGGGAGAGGGAGAGAGAGATAGAAATATCAATGATGAGAGAGTCGTCATTGATCGGCTGCCTCCTGCACGCCCCTGACTGGGGATCGAGCCTGCAACCCGGGCATGTGCCCTGACTGGAAATCGAACTGTGATCTCTTGGATCCTAGGTCGATGCCCAACTGCTGAGCCACACCCGGCCGGGCATCATAATTTTTTTTTTAAAGTTTCTTAATATGGTGAATTACATTGGTTTTTGAAAGTTAAACCAACTTGGAATTCATGAGGTGATTCCCATCTGGTCATGATTCTTCTTTATACAGAACGGGATTCCACTGGCTATAATTTTGTTAATAATTTTTGTTTCTCTGTTTATAGGGACATTGGTCTGTAATTTTCATTTCTTGTAATGTCTTTGTATTGTTTTGGTATCAGGGCAATAATGTTGATCTCAAATAATGATTTGGGAAGTAATCCCGCTATTTCAATTTTCTGGAAGCGTTATGTGAGATTGTTACTTTTTAATTGTTTGGTAGAATTTCTACAGTAAAACTATCTGAGCTTGGAGCTTTCTTTGTAAGGTTTTTACCTATAAATTCAATTTCTTTAGTAGGTGTAGAGCTATTTTCAATTTGTTCTTGAATGAGCTTTGGTAGTTTATGTCTTTGAAGAAATTTGTCCATTTCATCTAAGTTGTCACATTTACATGAGGCATGTTGTTTATTTCCCTTTTAGCATCTGTAGAATCTGTAATGATGCTACCTCTCTCATTACCAGATATTGGTAATTTGTGTCTTCTCTCTTATTTTCATGATCATCCTAGCTAGAGATTTATTAATTTTTGTTTGATTTTCTCAAATAACCAACTTTTGGTTTCATTGGTTTTCAATTGTGTTTGTGTCCTGTTTCATTAGTTTTCACTTTGATCTTTATTATTTCCTCTCTCCTGCTAACTTTGGCTTTATTACTCTTTGTTTTCTAGTTTCTTAAAGTAGAAGCTGAGGTCACTAATTTAAGACCTTTTTTTCTTTACATTTATAGGCATTCAGTGCTATAAATTTCCTCCTAAATATTGTTTTAGCAGTATCCCACAAATTCTGACATGTTGTATTTTCATATTCATTCAGTTAGAAACACTTTATAATTTCCTTTTATAATTTTTTCCCTTGACCCATCGGCTATTTAGAAGTGTGTTATGTAGTTTCCAAAACTTTGGAGATTTTCCAGGGTTATTTCTGTTATTGATTTCTAATTTTATTCTACTGTAGTCAGAGAACATACTTTGTATTACTTGAATCCTTTTAAATTTATGAAGAATGTTTTATGGTCTAAAATATGATTTATATTAGTAAATTTTCCATGTTCATTTAAAAAGAATGTATATTGTGCTGCTGTTGGATGGAGTGTTCTATAAGTCAATTAGACAAAGTTGATAAGTATTGCTCAGTTGTACTACATCATGGATGACTTTATGTCTCCTTGTTTTATAATTTATTCAAAAAGGGCATTGATATCATTGACAATTATTGTGGATTTGTCCATTTCTCCTTGCAGTTATATCAGGTCTTTTTCATGTATTTTAAAACTCACTAGGTATATATGCATTTAGGACTCTTTCATCCTCTTGAATTGGCCCTTTTATCATTATGGCATAACCTTCTTTTCTCTGTTAATAATTTTTTTGCTCTGAAATCTATTTTGTCTGATGGTAATACAATCACTCAGATTTTTTTGATTAGTGTTAGCATATATTTTTCATCTTTTTTATTTTCAATATATTTATGTCTTCATATTTAAAATGTATTTCCTTTTGGCAGCATATAGTTGCATCTCGATTTTATATTTCAGTGTAACAACCTCTGCTTTTTAATTAGAATATTTAGACAACTTCTATTTAACATTATTATTGATTTGGTTGGGTTTAGGTCTATCACTTGCCGTTTGTTTTCTATTTTTCCAGTCTGTTCTTTGTTCCACTTTCCATCTTTTCCTGTCGTCTTTTAGAGTGAATGAATGTATTTTTAATGATTCTTATTTTATATCCTTTGTTGGCTTGTGAGTTATAACTCTTGGTTTTGTTATTTTAGTGGTTGTAAAATGCCTTTTAAAGCCAAAGTTTTCAAATCAAATACCAAGGAAGATATAAATCTGACCCCCCATAAGAAGTCTATGATTATATGCCTTATCTTCAATTTTTGGAGAGGCACTAAAATGAATGAGCTGAAAAAATCAAACTGAAATAAATGTTGCAATTCATAACCTTTTAAATGGAGCCAAATGCCAGAATACATTTTACTGCTTTTAAACCAAATTCAATCATAGCTGAAGTAAGATTTTTAAAAACTTTTTTATTGAATTTATTGCGGTGACATTGGTTAATAAAATTATATAGGTTTAAGGTGTACAATTCTATAATACATTACTGTATACTGTACTGTGTGTTCACCACCCCAAGTCAAGTCTCCTTCCATCACCATTTATCACCCCTATGCCTTCTTCTACCTCCCCCTCTCCCTTTAACCTGTGGTAATCACCATACTGTTGTCTGTGTCTATAAGTTTTTTTCTTAATCCCTTCATCTTTTTCACCCACCCCTGCAGCCCCTTTCCCTTCTGACATCTGTCAGTCTGTTCTCTACCTACGAGTCTGTTTCTATTTTATTTGTTAGTTTATTTGTTCATTAGATTCCACATATGAGTGAAATCATATGCTACTGTCTTTCTCCAACTGGATTATTTCACTTAGCATAATGCTCTCCAGGTCCATCAATGCCGTCACAAATGGTAAGATTTCATTCTTTTTAAGGCTCAGTAGCATTCCATTGCTTTTTTATCCACTCATCTACTGATGGACACTTGGGGTGCTTCCAAATCTTGATTATTGTACATAACGCTGCAGTGAATATAGGGGTACAGTGGTACCTTGGTTTTTGAATGTCTTTGTTGACGACCATTTCGGTTTACGAACACAGTAAAACCAGAAGGAAATGCTTCGGTTCTCGAACACGCCTCAGAAGTGGAACATGTCACGCGGCTTCTGCTCAGGCCAAGATCCTGAGGCTCAGCTGTCGGCTGTGGATCCCTCGGTTTTCGAACGTTTCAGAACAGTTTTCCAGAGCAGTTTACATTCACAAAACAAGGTACCATTGTATATATAGTCTTTCGAATTAGTGTTTTGGGTTTTTTTGGTTATATTCCCAGTGTGGAAATGCTGGGTCATAAAGCAGTTCCATTTTTTAATTTATAATTTTAATCATAATATTTATTTTACAATATTTTGATGAGAATTAGAAGAGACACTTTTATAGACAATTATTTATGATTACTTAAGCAATATCCAATTCCTTTGCTTTTCATTAGTGTAACAACAGAAGTTAGGCAGTAGGGATGTAATGAATAGAGTTCCCTTCTTGAAGCCCAGAGACTTATCTCAATAGCTCTGTGAACAGAATAACTGATGAGGGGTAAGTGAGGGCTTAGAGCAACTCTCTTCACTCAGCAGAAGCAATGGGGTTTCATTTCAGCCGCTCCGCTCAGTGCTGAGATCTAATGCTTTCTGCTTTCATACTCTCCCCTCCAGACTACAATGACCTAGGAAACAGTACACACAAATCAAAATAATGTAATGTAATGTGTTTATGATTGTTTCATTACAGGCCTGCCGTTTTTTCTTCCAGTTGACAATGATAGTCCCTTGGAAGTCCTCAGTGCAGTGTGGCTGCAGAAGAGGAGCTGGCTGTTACTTGAAGTGTCTACTGGCACTATTAAAAATCAGCCTGTTCTATTAGACTCCCAGTTGATTAGATTCTTCAGTAAGCTTCTGATTTGTCAATGTTTTCTCTTTGATACAGCGAGTTTTCTCTCTTTTATATCCAAGCACATTGCATAGCTACCTTAAAACAGAGATGCATAACTTTCAGAGCATTGGGGCCATATTGGAAATCTTTTGAAAACCTAAGGGCTAATTCCTTGATGTAATTCTAAAACCACAGAGCATGAAACATCAATGCTTTATTAGAAGTACTCATAGCAAAAGTAAGCCAGGTTTTTCTTGCCATGAGCAATCTCCCAATACAGTAAGGATGTCGTGTGTGTGTGTGTGGGGGGGGGGGGGGGGGGTTAACAAAGTGATTTTGAAAAAGGAAACTGAGGTAGTGAGGCTAATATAAAGATATTTAGATGGGTTCAGAAATATAAAACTTGGGTTCTACTTTAGGTTCTATTCTGTGAGGTCTTGGAGAGCAGGGGAATAAAGGGCTTCTTTGTATACAGAGTTCTTACTATAGGGTTGGGCGAAAGTAGGTTTACAGTTGTGAGTACTTGAAGCAGAGTTTATTCTTGTATTATTATTAATTAATTATTTTCCGTAAGAACAACTGTAAACCTACGTTTGCCCCACCCTGTATAACCTCTAAGGTACTATGACTATCGTTTCCAGTTTAATGATGAGGAAACAGACTCATAAATGTTAAGTGACTAGCCCAGGAACTCATGGCTTATTGTGGCATCTAGCAAATATTTCTACACATGCAGCAAATAAGAATGTGAAATGAGAGTAAAGAATGAATCAAAATGGTGGATTGAATCCAGGAATCCCTGTTCCCTCCCACAGAAAATCCCATGAAATAACAGTAAAAGTATCTTTAAAAATAATTATAACACCACAGAGCACTGGAAAACAAGGGTTTGTGCCATGAAAGGGCTAAAGATTTTAAAGTATTCCTGAAAATTAGAAATTAGACAGAGATAAGGCTGGAGGAAATCATGCCCCCAAGTACAAGCAGGATAGCACCCAGTGAAGGTGACAGCATTGAAAAGTGCTCTGTACTCACTGTAAACAGATACAATGCCAGAAGTATGTCTGTGTGATCACTGAGGACCTAAATTCTGATCATCTGTCTTGTTAGTTCCCTACCTCAATGCCTCCATTTGCTGAAACAGTGAGAAAGAGCCCTGTGACTAGGAAGAGAGGCACCACCAAGGACAACTAGAGACCCCCGGGAGGGCCAAGGCACCCCCAAACCCAGCAGGAAAGCCCCCAGCACAATGAGCATATATCTTTGCTTTCCCTTCACTTGAGAGCACCTGTAATTAGAACCTGCATCTTCTAACTCCACGCCCAAACCAACCCTCTAAAAAGATTTTCAAACACAAAGTGAAAGGACAAATACGAATCAAATTACCAAATACTTAAGGCAAACCAAAAACAACATAAAAAATATGAACAAAGATCAACAAATAATACTCCAAAAAGTACACAAAGAAACAGAATTCACGGGACTAGCAGAATATTTCATTATTTAAATAAAATTAAAAGGGAATCTAGAGGATAGCAGCCTCATAAAAGAAGAAGAGACTATTATGAAAAGAAAAAAATGATGGAATATGGAATTTAAAATTTCCAGACAACACAAAAAGCATCTCTGTAGATGGCTGGAAAGCAAAAGGGACACAACGTGGAGCCAAAGGAAAAGAGAATAAAGTTACAAAGTGGGGATGATAGTGGCTCCTCATAGTGGTGTTTCCAGAGGAAAAAAAAGTAAGATTGCCTGGTCCAGTGGCTACTACATAGAATAAATATAATAAAGAGCTATTTTATTATTATTGTGGTTGTTATAACCATACTACATAATTCTTAGTTACTAATGTTATAATTGTTATTATATTATCACTAAAATGAGGTCTCAATAGCTGAGCTTTCTGCCAGGCCCTAGATCTAACACTGTAAAAGCTGGTGACATTGATAGAGGCAGGGAGCCAGGAAGTAGGGTGCCAGGATCCCGGGGCTGGGTGATGACACTCAGTGAGTTTGGGTGAGGGAATGTAGGAAGCAAGGTGTGAGGACAAGAAGGAAAGGGGCCCAGAAGGTAAGGAGGAATTCCTCACCTGACATTCAGGGAGGAGCAGCTTCTGGGCTGGTATTGTGAGCTCATTCTGGGTTCTGACTTGGTAACTTGCTACCCAGGCTGGTACACTGTGATAGTACCAGGGCCTAGTTGGAGGCCTGCATGTGTTAGACGCCGCACAGAAGGCCAGCATTAGACTCATCCTGCAGCCTCTTGTGCCCTGCCCCCCAAACACCCTTGTAAGTGCTTTGGATCCAAGGTAACCTCGGACCAGATGAGTCTCCCAGGATGGTTGTGAATCAGAACAAGAATTCCAGGCCTCTGTCCTATAACAAGCATACAGATATAAGAAGGTTTTATTTTATTTTTGTGAATGTTGACAAAGCTGTTCACAATTATATTTCTTAATCAATCAAAGCTTCTACCACAATATGAATATTGGCAGTAAAGCAATTCAGTTTGCTTGTGAGAAATGTTGTCGGGCTACAGACCATATATGTATCCACAAAGCCCTAATACACACAAGCCCCCATGTGCCTTTTAAAAGAGTTGCTTTTTAAAAATTATCCTTTGGGTTTTAAGTTGGCCCATGCCCCTCAGAACTCTATTATTTAACTCTAGAACTAAATAAATGTCTTTATTTTTAAGAGAGTGATGCACAACAGCTAGGGACACATTTCTGGATGTTTTATAAAGTACTCATCCAACTAAATATTATACTTCATTACATTAAGTGCCCAATAATAAAATCAGTTTGCAGATGCCATCTACATTTCCATATATTATTTATAGAAGCTTGAGGTTTGTAATTTCAAGACCAAAAATGTTGATAGAAATTTGCATATTATTGAAATGGCATAATTTATTGATGAAGCACACAAATAACAGAGGTGATGCTTACAGCAGTTTGAAAGCTAATGTATAATTTACAATACTAAGCAACTTCAGGAGCAAGAGTGAAAACTGCACATTAGGCCCTGTCTGAGAAAATGGTAGCTATAAAACTAAAGCATTTTAGCTTTGTTTTTTGTAACAAGGGTATTACTGTGGGAAACTGACAGACCATGGGCTTTTTTTTTTTAATCCTTATCTGAGGACATGTTTTTATAGATTTTAGAGAGAGGAAGAGAGAGAGATAGAGAGAGAGAGAAACATCCATGTGATAGAGAACATTGATTAGTTTCCTCCCCTATATGCCCACAGAGGGGATCAAACCCACAACCTTTTGATGCATGGGACAATGCTCTAACCAACTGAGCCACCTGCCAGGGCCCACTGGCTTTCAATCTGTGAGTCACACAAAGAAGCATCAATCTGCTGAAGAGAGAAGGCAGGCAGTCATCTTTCTGTCCATAGTTAAAGCCCCATATAGATGGGGTTGAATTTTGTATCAACAATGTTACTCCAAACCAGACAAATTTATAGTTTGAAATAATTTATTTTAAAAATCAAGATGTTTATATTATAATAAGAATTATTGCAATTATTATATCTAAGGTTTATGTCTTAGGGGGAAATCCAATTCAAAGTTTATCCAATGGATCAGTTTTCTACAAAGAATTTCCAGGTCCCAGGATAATGGACAATATTGGACACTTGGAATTCTTCCCAATTCTCATTCCCACACCCTGCTTTCTAATAAAACTTTGATTCCATTCAAATATCCAGTTAACCCCCATGTGACTCATGACTCATGCAAGGCTGACTTCATTCCCATTTTCAGGGAATAGGGGAAGGATGCTATTTAGTCTAAGCAATCATAGAAATCATGTTCTTTGCGTTTATGGATGCTCTTGACGTTCAATTCCATCCAATGAGATGTGAAAAAAAGTCTGGTAGGGTGGTTCTTGAAAAGATTTCTGCACTCCTAAAAATAAAACTCAGGAAAAGAAGATGTCATTCCTTTCCCAGATTTTGTCATATCCGGATGTGAAGGCCAAAAATGATGCATCCATCTTGCAGCTATGATGCAATCCAGTCACAAGGCAAACTCAACACTCTGAAGATGGCAGAGGGTATAAAATGGAAAGGACTTGGGACTTGATGATTTGATAGAGTTGCTGATTCAACCAATCTTAAAGACTGCCCCAATTCTTAATCTTGTCATATAAACTAGTAAATTCCCTCCACATTTAGGTAAGTCTGAGTAAAAATTTATGTCACTTGTAGAAATGAAGGCATCATAACTTACGTATGGACCATTTGCCTTTTTTGGGCTGCCCATCACCTGTTCCCCCAACCCAATGTCGCCCTTTGAAAATCTGCTAATTACTGGTGTGTAATCTTGGTGGAAGGGTAAGTTTCTTAGTCAAGAAGCAAGAAAGTCAGATCCTTTCTTTCGTCTCCTGTGGAATGTCAAGGGAATGGGCAGGCGATCTGATTTGGCCAAGAGTATGTTTTACCCCTCGCCATTAATATTAAATTGCTAGTGCAAGAATGGAAGGAACATGGGTGATCATATTTACAGCAACAGCGTGGGATGACCAGAAATCTATGGAAACTTTGTCTGCTCCCTCTCCTTCTTGGTTCATTGGAAGTCCCTTGGTTTCTGCCCATTCCCAAACCCAATCTTCCAGTCTCCTTTTTTTCTTTGACTTGCCCTTAATAAATACATCCATGTTCTCCCAATAAATTCCCTTTTGCTTAAGTTAATCAGAATTGATTTCTGTATCTGGTCAATACAAACTGACTGATATCACCAACAGATCCTCTTCTTAGCTCCAGCAGCCAAAAGTGAGCCTGTACTGATACACACGGGTGAATCCCACATACTCTCAGGTGCAACACAATAGTTTTTCTCCGTTGCATGTTGTTTTATTTCTTCTTTCTCACATATCAAAAACCATTTTAACCTTAATAGAACTACAGCAAACTCCAACTCTTTTCAGTAATAGACAGTTATTGTTACTGTGGCTGCTTTAAGTCTCAGAGGCCTGCTAATGGCTATTTAGTAAGAACATGGAATCTTAAACCCCAGGTGTCACTGGTGTCATTTAATTTAATCTTCTGCTTATTACTAGTATTATAAGCTCCAACAATTCCAAGTGGCTATATCAGATGGTATAAAATATAATGTCTTTCTCTTTTCCTTAGAGCAATTTTAGCTCTGAAATCAACAGAGTTGCCTTGCCATTATGTTTGTTAATTGGTGGAAACATTTTTTTGTGAGTTTTTGAGGTTTTTAGGACCTGCTGAAACATACTCTAAAGAGGAATATATAAATACAATCAAGGTCAAATTTTGGGCAAAGAATATTGTAGCAAAGTTTGCGGTTAAAAAAATAAAGCAGGTTACGTATAGCATTGGCATCTTTTGAGGCATTTGTAGATCACAGTACATCAGAGTTGCAAGATCCCTTACAGATGACCCACTCAAACTCTCATTTTACAAATAAGAAACCAAGGTTTAAAGTAGTGGAAAGCGACAAAGGTAGAACTGACTCAGACCTCACAGCTCTGAGTCCAATATAACACTCCACATCAAAGTCTTGCTTGTTACTTTCAAGTAAATATTTGAAAATCTGTTCTGTCCTTTGTGTGCTTGAAATCCTGCTTAGCCAGATCCAGGTAAGATGTCATTTCCTGTCTGAAATCTTCTGCAGCTCCTCCTACAAAAGTAACCATGGCTGCTCCCCAAACTCTCTATTTATTCCCACATTATCGATCCTTCATGATCTACTTGTGATGTGGGTAACTGTGTGCATGCACACCTGTCACCCCTACTGGATTATACATTCTCTGAGGCCAAGACTGTTATCTTCCTCACCTTCAGTTTCATTTCTTTAGAGGTCCTAACAGTTCAGATGCAATAAATAATGGTTGAGTCTCACTGAAATGTACTCGACAAACATTTGTACTCCCACGAATGCTTGTGGGAATTCATGGTTTAAGGTGTCAGCCCTCTTGGCATCCTAACAATCACCACCAGGAATACATAGTACTTTAGCCTACAGCAGTAATTAATGGCCAGGATTTCAGGTTGAGTGTTAGATTGGCAGAGGAGATAATCCATGGTTGGTACTCCTCCAATCAAAACACCAAGGCAGCCTTGGACTTCAATTACTTGCTGGGTCTGCCCAGACATGAATATAAAGCGTTAATCATAAATGTGTCATTCAGGATACCTTCCTATGCGAAGAAAGAAAAGCCCCATTCACTTTGACTCAAATAATAAGGAAATTAATTATCTTACACAATGGGAAGCCTACAAGAAGAAAAGATTTCAAGTTTGGCTAATTCACTAACCATATCATGTCCCCTTGGGCTAAATTCCTTTTATCCCTCTCTATATAATCTTTGGTGATGGCTTTTTCCTAAAGCTGGCTCCTCTCCTCTCCATTAGATATCTGTTGCTAACAATGAGGACTATGCACTTCCTTATCATGCCCAGCATGAGAGAGAAAACCCCTGTCCCAACTACGTAATAAAAATCCCTCCCAGTCCTCTGAACCTAGGTCACATAACCAACTAACTAGACCTATTACAGTCACTACAGAAGAGTCCGATTCCGTCTAGTTTAGAAATTCAAGGCTGTCTCTGGAACTGGGGATGTATTTAGCTTCCCCTCAATCTCTTGGGCTGCTTGGAGAAGGGGCAGATGCCTGAACAAATTCAGGTTCTGTTGGAAAGAACTGGAAGCAGAGAGCATACATGATCTAAGAATAACAATTCTTCAAACTGTCGATTAGCACAAATAGCCCCTTTTATGGAATTTCAAGTTAAGAGAAAGATAATTACTGTTTCTTTAAATAAATAATCATGTGTTGTAAATAATATATATTTCACTGTTATCTTGCCATTGGATCAAATGAGTTCTATCCTGATGACTTATGAATTGACAGATCAGGGAAAAATTCTTCTTCATGGCTAGTAATGTAATTTTGGGAACCCATGGCAATTTATAAACCCATAGATTGAACAATTTCCTTATCAGAAAATTCACTCTTATTTTCCCTTCCAATTCTTCCAAATTTCTATCTATGCAGTACTTATTTAGAGAGAACTCTTCCTTCCCACCTACTTATGTACAAGTTGATGGTGATTCACCGAAATCGTGCTATGCTGATCATGGTGATTAAGGAAGCAGAGGAGCACATTATTGTGCTGGGAAGTGGGTATTTTTCTCAAGATTAAAAAAAGAATTGACACTGAAAGGCAAATTACTTATGGGTCTTAAAAGTCTCCCAGCAAATTTGCAGCATGCAGAGCTGTCCTCTCAGTCTGGAGGAGGCAAATGCCAACTCTGGGTGCCTCATGATGTGGGGATGAGACCAGATTCTGTTTCCACAGTCAGGCATGGGTATCCTCTCTTCAGTCACGGCCTGCTTGGTGGGCGGGGCAGCCAGGACTACCCTTAATATAAAGTAATTCAGGAGGTATGTTTCCTGGGGAAGAAATCATTCTCTAAGCATCAGAAATATAATCAAACATCTAAGATGGGCTGGAGACACAATGGCTGCTCTCAAATGTTTCTGTGTTTATTCCATGACTAATACACATAGAAAGGAAGTAAACTTTGCTAGGTCTTAATGGGGCTCCTGAGGGGGCCGGCTCCCAGCTATGATGCTTTCAATTTACCCACGCAGCTAACTTGAAGTTTCTTGTGTGCAAGGAAGAAAATAGCACCTTTGAGGCAGAGGCGGTGGGGTTACCATACCCTGCAGTGACACCCTCCTGAAAGCTTTTTGCAACAGGAATGACAAGCTCACATAATATGACAAGAGGCTGGGAACATTTCTTTGGAATTTGAAAATTGTTCAGAAGCTCTTCTGCAGAGACAGGGATCCTCATAGGTCCTCCATCATATAAAACTGAAAAGGGGATGTAATTTTTATCTATGTAGGATAATAGAGTTCTATGTAGAATTTTGCTGTTGTTTAGATTTTTTTAGACAATACAGAAAGAGCAAATAGTTTACTGCCACAGAACATTCCTCTCTTAAGTATATTTTGTATATATTGCACCAAACTTTATTCATTTAGGAAGGGTGTCTCATTATGCCTTATTACAATGGGTTCCCTTATATTACTATATCGTGATTGTATCTTCACCCAATTAAAACTTGGTTTTAATGCTTGGAATCTGATTTAAAATGAAAAAAAAAAAATCCTCACATTGATTCACTGCTCCCACTTTTCTTTCTTATTAATCTCCTGGAAGAAGCTTTTGTTTTCCTTAAGCCATGGAGTTCTGATATTCATACTCTCCACTTGCTTCCTCATTACTTTTATATCCTTAATTTACAGGAGCCATGCCACAGGCAGCTCTGTGACCACACCTTATGTCTCTCATTGCAGGAATTTCATGCCTCCCCTCCCCTGGCTCTCCTCCCTTCCTCCCAGGAGTTCCCTTTTACTTGGCTCAGAGAGTTCCCTTTCTTCTCTGCCTCTTGTTTCTACGTGTCTTCACACTCCTCCTGACTGATCATCTTGCCCACACTCATGCCTTTAGCAATCATATCAACACTTCCAATTCCAGCACTTGTTTGAGCCACAGATCCTGTTGTAAAGCTCTCCACCAGACATCTCCAGTTCATGTCTCTTGGCTATGTCAAATGTAATTCAGCCAAATCTGAACTTGTTCTTTCTTAATTAAGAGATTAAAACTACCATTTTTGTAATCACTCAGTGACTTTAGAAACCTCAGCGTCACCCACTCTCTCCTCAACTCCCACATCCAAGACCTGAAGATTAGACCTGCTACAAGTTTTCCATATTTCCCCTCCCCTGTATTTCAGTGTCTGTATCCAGGTTCTTACCACACGTCTGAATTTCGCAATAATTTTCTAACCTTTATCCCTTCTAATTTGAGAGCACCCTAAAAATGCAGTTCATTCTCTACGTTTTCCCCACTGTAGCCTGAGTGACCCTTCTAAAATCATTTTTAAAAATTTCCTTAAAATCCTTAAATCCTTTTATAATTCTTCATAGTTTTCATAGTTAAGTTCAAATTCCTAATAAGGTCCTTCTTGATCTCTTTATTGAATACTGATATCATCTCTCCACTGCCTTCCTCTCTCACCATCAAAGACTCTCTACTTTGTTTCTGGGCACAATTAAATCATTGTAATTTCCAAATATGCTCCCATTTATTCATACATGGAGGCCCCTATGAATGGAATGAACTCTCCTCAATGCCTTTAACTCACTGAACCTTCAAAACTCAGCTCAAGTGTTACCTCCTCTACAAAGCTGTTTTGGATTCTTTATTCTGATTTATTCTTCTCTCAGTTATCTTGGTTTACTTTTCACCTTCCTTTTGTTACCTAACAGTAATTTTTATTAACTCATGAACTCATGAAGGACAAGGACTGTTATTTCTCTTTTTGTCAACAGTTTCAGGTATTTAATAAATGTTTGCCAAATGAATGAATGAATGAATGAATGAACTAACAGGTGCTTTGAGAAATACAAGACTTATCTGACTTAGTCTCTACCCTAAATAATCTTAATTTTTTAATACTAAAATTAAGAAATTAGAAGACAATTAATGGAAGGGCATATAATTAACTATGGAAAGCTGGTATGGGCTACTAGTATAACAAAGTCATATTATAAAATCCAATGTATTTTTCCTGTTCTTAATTTTAAAAAATTTTTTTGGCCTTTATAACATTAAACTGAAGTAAGCTAAAGGTTTTTTAGTTTCAGGGAGGGGAAGACACAAAAGCATCATCAAGAACAAAAAGTCTAACTCTTGGCTTTGAATTCCAAAATAGGTCCTTGAAATTCATGGCAGAATCAACAGTATTAAAAGCCAAAGAGCTTTTGACGTGCAAGAACTGGGCCTTTTGAAAGGAAAAAACAATATTTGTAAGTTTCAGTAGAGTCTGGAAGACTTAAAATGTGGACGTTATATTAAGAATCTTGGAGTAGAGAAAGCTACAGAACTGATGCATGCAAAAGGGCAGAGAGAGAAAATCAACATCCTTCTTGGGACAAAGGATGGGGCTTGCAGAGAGAAAGGCAGAAGAGAGAAGAGGAGCTAGACATGGGTATGGGATGCCTGCTCTCTGTCCCCCACCCACGGTAGAATCCTTCAGAATTAGATGAGAGAAAATAAGATAAATTGGAGGGACGGAGTGTACAAAAGGATCTCGGGGTAGAGCCTAGAAAGCCTGTGCACATCAGAAAATGCTCATCCTAAAATGAAACCTGAAAGTTAGTATCTATACAGATAATCTGAAGTCAGCCTCAGAGGATTAGCATACCCCAGCAAGAGGAAGGAATAGCAGCTAAGGCATTCAGAGCCCTTGGTGGAGAGCCCATGTGTCCTGACAGGTCTGTCAGACTAGAAGTCATGGGAGGACCCAGGCTATCAGAAGAGACCAACACAGAGCTGCGCAGATCACAGCAAGTTCACGGATGTCAGGGAGGAAAGAGAAGGCCTACAGGCCAGTCCCCACCTCGGAACTCAAATAATCTGTCACCCGAGAGAAACAGAAGAAAACGATGAAGAAATTGATCTTGAATCAGTAACAATAACTGTCAATCAGCATGTGTCTTTTAAAACACCCTTTCTTTCTAAGTTTGTTCTCCAAATCTCCTAGTTTGTTTTGAGTTTTCTTGTTCAGTGCTTCCAAATATTCTCTTGGATATCATCACTCCACTCTGTTCACATAGCTGTATCTGCCCCTAGTCTGTCTCTTAAAAGCAGGGATTCTTATCTTTGTTTCCCCACTATCTACTACCACACAGTAATTTGTCAGTAAATATGTATGGGTTAAAAAAGAATATGTTGATCTGGAATATGGAGAGTAGTCTGGATTGGTGATACAGATTTCATGGACTTATTGGAATACAGACAAGAGGAGAAGCTATGAGAGTGGATAAAATTGTTGATGGATTATGCATAGTGAGAAGAAAAGACAGATTATAACAGGACCCTGAGAATTACCAATTTTTAAGGGGTGAACAGAGAAAGAGGACCTCATTAAAGAATGATTAGTGAGGGAAAAAGGGGATCAAGGAAGGGTAGTATCCTGAAAGCCTAAGATAGAGAAAAATTCAAGAAGGGATTTTTAAGCCAAATAACAATTGGAAATCAGTTAAGGACAAAGAAATGACTATTGGATTTGATGATGAGGAGGTAATTAGAGACTTTTTCCAGTGACATTTTGGTGGCATGGTGGGATCACATATATTCAGAATCGATTTTGAGGGTCCAACTTTTCCTATAGGTGGTTGCTTCATGGATGTCTGGAGAAGTAAGTATAAAGCACCAACTTCAGCTTCCTGTTTAAGCCAAGCTGTCTAATCCCACTTCAGTAGGGGGCTTTGTCGTTTAGGAGTCTATTGGGGTTCCATTAATAATGCTTTTATAAACACATGGCTCTTTGTATCTATTTTCAAAGGTTAAGATTTAGAGAGGTCGGGGATATGATTATAACCTATAAACCTCCCACAAGGTCAACTCCTTACTGAAAGTTATAAAGCCTAACAGAATTATTCAGAGCTCAAATAAACAGAGGTGGTTAAGCCACTCAAGGGAAACATATTAAAGTCAATTATAGCTCAATATGAGTAGGTTTATCAGATTTCTTTTCCCTGTGACCAAAGAAGCAAGAAGTAGAACTTGTTCCAAAGTGTGGGGATAAAGGTGGGGGTGTACCTGGGGTCGATGGAGAGCACATAACCCAGGGGCACAGATAACCTGTGCTCATTTCCTGGAGGATTAATCAAGTCTAGGCATATTTCCTCCACTTGAATTATTTAAAGTACATGAATACTCATTTTAATTCAGTTCAACAAATATTTATTGAGTACTGTTATCTGTCAGGCAATATTTTAGGAACTGAGAGAAAAGCTTGATAAAATAAAAACAAACAAAAATAAAAAGCATGGCTTCTGTCTTTAAGGAGTTCACAGACTAGTAGCTAGAGAAATACACAAATGATTTAAAGGCTTTATAAGAATGGTATGTACAGAGCACTATAGAAACACAGAGAAGGAAGCGAGTCAGTCGGCCTTGGGAGGAAGGGAGACCCAGGAATGCCACAGGTGTGGAACTCAGCTCCTGTAGGTTGATTAGAATGGAGGGCAACCAAAGCAGAGGTGGGAAATCTATTGTTTTCTAGAAAATCTATAGAAATAAAAGTTCTAAACCTTCTAGGGCAACACGTTCAGGTCTTTTAAAACCTATGTAGGGAGAAAATTGTTCCTATAATTATCTCTAACTTCATGGCCTTACAA
This sequence comes from Miniopterus natalensis, assembly GCF_054644295.1. Classification (NCBI taxonomy): domain Eukaryota; kingdom Metazoa; phylum Chordata; class Mammalia; order Chiroptera; family Miniopteridae; genus Miniopterus; species Miniopterus natalensis. The sequence continues at coordinate 35,199,164 of NC_142094.1, forward strand.
TTCATTTTAAGATCTCTCCTTTCTCTTTTTCCACAGAGGGAAAAAAAGGGAACAGACAGTTAACATGGTATTTACATTTCTGTTAGAAATATTTCCCAACAACTCTGTTATTTTCCAGAAAACAAGACAAAAAAACTCCCCAAATCATTTTACCCAACGCACATCCATTCATCATTTAGTCTTTTTGTTTTAAAGTGACTACTAATCTACCTCCATTAAAAGGCTCCCAAAGGGCCTTAGTTCCAGTGAACCTGGAACAGTTTTAACTGATGGGCTTAAGGGATGGAAGAAGCTGTACGAGAAGTCAGCAAGAACATTCTTTGATAAAACTAATAAAACCAGTCCTAATCAGAATTCTTAAGATTTGGAAAAGGAACTAAGTTTGTTTTACTGCCAGGGACTCTCTTATTTTCTGTCTCAACTAAGTAAATTAGGAATGGTTATTTCCATGATATTTCTCCCCAGGCTGGGCACTAAATCTCAAGTTACGCCAAACTGTGTAGGGTAGAATAAGTACCTAAATCTTTAGCAGAATTAAAGTTCTTACAGCTTTCCTGAGGTTCACTTCCAGCTTGCTTTTTGTTCCCTATTACATCTTTTCTTGAACACATATATATATTTCTTACATTGTACTACAGTGGCAATGACTGTGAAATCCAAATTTGAAATTTCTCAAACAGTATTGAGAGAGAATAAAAAAAGAGTATGAGACAATTTTAGAAATAGAAGGGACTCTAAGGAATATTTATAGATAAGGTAAAACTGAGGCTCTCTGATTTGCCCACGGTCAAGTATCGCTTTAACAGCCGACCAACAGAGTCCAGGTAAAGGAATCAGGTCCTCTGTTGGCTACAGCACAGGCAGCACTGCCCACTGCTCAGCTCAAAGGGCAGCATTCACAAAGAATGGGCAACAGCACACCCCGAACATACAGCAGGGACCAGGCATGGAACCAGCCCTAGTGCAGGCCCTGCCGACTCTGTAGTACAGCAGCCTCAGAGCCACCAGAAGCCCATCAGTTGTTTCATTTGTCTTCTGAGACGCCTGACTAAATAAAAAGCATTCAAGGTGGGAGGCATCCTGCCAGTTTAGGCCCCTCTACAGGGTTGGTTTCCCTAAGGGAAGTATGAGACCTTGCGGCTGAGCAGTGCACCTCACCATAGTAACTCATGATTTAACAGGTTCTCCTCACTGCCTTCTTGTACAATATCAGTGGCTTTTGGAAACATCCTACTGAGTCATACTTGTGGGCTTTATATAGCATAAGCCTTCTAAATGATTTGATAAAGCAGAATAGAAAATAAAGACAGCCTCCCTCTTCCATATACTTTAAAAAAAAATCCACGAGTTTTAGGAAAAACCCCAGCTTTAGCTAAAATTCTGGAAGCCTTTGTGAAGCCTCAAAAGTTTTTCTTCCCCACCACCATCCAGGAATGTACACAACGGTGGTGCATCAGTGGCTTGAAGAATTTTAACTTGAGGCAGCCTTCCTCACTTACGCTCTTGTTTGAGCAACACAGTTGATACTACACACCACAGTTGCTGCACCCACCAAACATATATAATGGTTGTTTTGTAAAGAGGTTGGGGATTTATGTGGCTAAAGGAGGTAATAAAGTGTGACAAAATCATAACACTAAATGTTAGCTCATTATTTGAAGCACTAGTCTACCTCAATGAGGCAACATCAGCGGGAGGGCGGGCACAATGAAGATGAAGATCCAAATCATTACAGAAAACCATTTACCACCTCAGCTGCATAACAAGCCCACACAGCCTGCTGCAGCCCCACACTCTCGGCAAACCTGATGGATTTTCTGCTGAACAAATGCAATGACATGCAAACCAAGGCAACACATTGGCTCTGGGGTGAGTACATTACAAGGGAAAAGATGAGGGCCTCTGGGGTTTCTGTTGTTGTCATTTTATCATTTTTATAAGAGAGCTTGTGTTTTAACTAAGACTCAGGAGGTGAATTTTACCAGAATAGATCCCTCAGTATCCTGCCAGTTTTCAGTATCTAGATGTCTTCATCAATGAAGTCTCCAGCAGTTGTGGAGGCCCGGAAGCTAGATCTGACCTCAGAGGCAGCAGGCATGGGGAGGAGGCCTACCACCTGCTGGTGCGGTGTCCTGCGGCAGACAGGCAGTCAGTGGGCTCATCTTCCATTCTGGAGAGTCTGGGGCCAGCTGGATTCTGAAAACGGTGTTGGCTTTTATATGCACCCTTCAGCCAGAATGGTAACCTTTCGGGTAGCCTGATTCCTACCGAAATCCATTTCCCCCTCAAGGAGCCTGTCCTGTCCTCCCAGGACATCCATCGTGGGGTTAGATTGGGAGGTAGCCCGTACCCCTCTGGGCCAGGCTTGCCTTCTAGCATGGCAGATTAGCTAAGCGAGTTTCAATTATTTTCATTGGTTATTCCCCCAAATTCTCCAACTAGGTGCTGCCACCTCCATCCTGCAGGCTCAGGGCACATGTGCGGCAGAGGTCTAACAAAGTCTGTCACCTGCCATATGAAGTTCTTCTTGTCCGTTCTGTTGAGATTCCAAACGCAGCACGGAGCTTCCTTCCTATGACACACAGGCCTCTGTGCACTGTCCATCCGTGGTCAGGCCTTCCTCCCCTTCTCTGCTTTTTCTCCATCCTTCCATTTCCAAACACTTCCTACGCTGGTCCCCACCCAGGCCTCCGGGCCGCCCCGAGGGACTTCTCTGTGCCTTTCTCTAGCTGGAAGAGCTGGGAACAGCTCTCTGCTGAATTCCTGTTGCCACTTGGGGCACAGCAGTTTTAGGATGAGGGCATACGGCTGAACTGGGTAATTTCTTTTTCTGTAAATGTCTTCAGATCAGTGTGCTGTAAACTCTCTGGAAAATGGGACCTTGTCTAATTTGTCATCCTTTCTCCCTAAAGAATACTACACGCAAAGGTTCAAAGGAAGAACAGTATTTGTCTACGGATTAAGACAGAGAGAAAAACCATGATAACAGCCATCAACCTAGCTTTGAAAAAAGCAAATGTTTCTTACTTCTAATTTTGTCCTGGTTTATATTTTAGATATGAGCCTCCGGCTAGAGGCCAAAGGGCACATTTCCCCAGGGGACACTAGAAAATTGCTTATAAAAAGGAGCAGCAGAAGACTTTTCCAGTGTGGGAGGAAGGGAAAGAAGGAGGGGGGAAGGAGGGGAAGAGGGAGGGGGACATGGGAGCATGGGCCCTTAGAGCTAGAACTTTAACTTAATGCTGCCAATATTTTTTCATAAACCAGAAATTCACTGTTCAATAGAAACATATGGTGTGACACTTTCTTTCTATTTTTTGGATGGTGGGGGTAGAGAGATGAGGAGAGCTGGCCAAAGGGGGGGGGGAGGGGGGAAGGGAGGTAGAAGAAGAAGAGAGAGGAGGGACTGTTTTCAAAAAGATCTGAGGTGGATAAGGGCTTTCCCCTCCCTTTTCCTTTCCTTTTTAATTTTGCTATTAAAAGGATGCATTTTATAGCTTCTCTATTTTCCAGCAGTTATGTCCCTTGGTGGAATCATGGTCTGATGTTTATAGTGATTAAATCTGTCAGTGGGTAATTCAGTGTTCAATTTAGAGACAAAGCCACAGGACCAAGGCCCAAACCCACCACCTTTCATTGGAAACGTCAGGACCCACGGAGAGAGGCAAGTCATTCATTTTAAGCCTCTGTGGAGCAGCTCGCTCTTTCTGTCTGCTCGGTGTCGTGCCACGGCAGAAATATCGTGCTGTGCCCCTGCTACTAAAACAGTCCAAGCACGCCAGGGGCTGGCTAATCAATTCTGGTTAGAGTCAACAGAGCCCCGAGACACCGAGGAAATTCAAGGTTTTCAGTGATAGCTGAAAAGGAAAACAAATGACTGGACCTGCTCTTCTCTGCGTTTCCACTCTGCTTGGCAAGAGGGCAAATAATGTTTACCGGCGACTGAGAATGCGACGTGCCGCTGCCTTCCTTCCAGCATGAGCGATGCTCTCAGGTCAGCCCTCTGTCCCCTGAAAGGCACCGTGTCCCAACACAGCTGCACCCGTGATTGAAGGGCGCTGGATCACGCCAGACCCTTCGAAGCACTAAATGGACTATTAGGCAGGATGGAAATGGAGATGACCCTACAATTCACAGCTCAAAGGTACATCGGCCACTGGATAATTACCTCGGATCCCAGACACAAGATGGTGTCTTTTAGTCTGGCACCGGGGAAAAAAGCAGAAAGGGAACAAGCAAATAGTGACGGAGCATTTGCTGAGTTCGGAATGGTGTTAAGTAGTTACTAGTTTAATTAATCCCCTGCAGGATGGGCTTTTAGGCTCCTTTTCTGGAGTGGAAACTAAGGCTCAGATAGGTGAAAGAACTCTACAGCCCTGAAAAGCATCTTCCATGGGAATCTGTCTATTAGTAGAGAAGATAGAAATCTGATGAGTATTATTTTTCTTTTCTCATGCCCATTTTCTTGCTGGTTAAATGAAGAGTAATGATGCCTACTTCAAGCAGTTGCTGTGAGGTATAAGTGAAACAGCACGTTATTTTTACACTTGCAGTTTCCTCTGCCTGACTTTTTGCATAGCTGACTCCTTCTCATCCTTCCTGCCTCAGCTTAAGTGTCACGGTCTCCAAGAAGCCCTCCGAGATTACCCATTTAGTTTCCTGAACCTCCTGCCTCACTATCACATCCCCCCTACTCATCTTTAGAGTGTCTGTCACAACTTATAAGTATCTTATTATTGTCCATCTTTCCAACAGAATGCAGACTCCATGAAGAAAACTGTTTCTATTTTGCTTAAACTCTATGCCTAGTGCTTACTTAGCACCGTGTCTGGCATATAGCTGCTGTTCAAAAATACTAGTTGAGTAAATGCATGCATGCATGCATGCATGAATGAATGAATGATAAATCTCCTAGAAATTTAGAGCTACTAAATAAATGGATGTTCCCTCCTATGTTCCTTGTTCCCTCTGACCATTTTTGGGCTCATTTCCAGTCGACCTAATTGTTCATCTCAGTGACCAGTGATCCTGTACCACATTACACTGAAGGAGAAGAAAGCTAACTTTGCTCCTGCTCTGTAGCAAAAGGACTTGGGCTGTTTTTCTTCTGTCTTAAGGAAGAGGCCTGTCTATTTTGGGCCTGAGTGGAGGAAACTGTGTGGGTAGAAATTGAAGATCTGGTGATTCTGTGTCTACAGAGGGGGGAAGAGACTTAGTAATAGGAAGGAAGAAATGGCTCCTACGGTGTAGAGAAACTTGCCCTGACCATATGCCATCTTCATCAGAGAGCTTCTGAAAATGCTTCTCCATGGTGCTAATCTGCCCCTAGCTTCCAGGTCAAGGCAAGAGTAAAAAGTCCTGCTTGGGTCCTGAACTTCTAAACCCAGGTTCTGCCCTCAAGACTTGGGATTTATCCAAAGCTCAGGCAGAAGTAAGGGTTTTCTGGCTGAGGAGGCCGTTGAGTGCTTTCAGTTGGGCTCTACCACCCTTGAAGCTGCTGACCTTTCAGCTGTCAATTCAAAGTAAAGTGGGAGTGACAAAGGATGGTCTGACCACCCCTTTAAAGAGTCTACAAAATTTGTAGCAAGCAGGCTTTCTCCATGAAAGTCAGCTTCGCTTTGACTTAGGAAACCTTTCAATAATCATAGATCAAAGCACAGGTCAACTGTTCCCAGGCTCTGTGAAGCTTTCCCTGGCTTCCCCAGGCATGTAGGAGAGCTCTCTGATTTCCCATACCACCATCTCTGCGTATTTTATAGGACTTATCTATAATAATCACATTATTATGTGTCTTGGGCCATGTCCAGATGGTGATCCCATGAAAGTAATGTGTCTCATACACTTTTGCATCCAATTGAGATCCTAGCATCTTATCAGATGCCAGGAACATAGCAAGTGTACAATATATATTTGTAGGATATATATTTGAATAATAGAATTTTTGAGCTAAAAATTACCCAAACTAGTGGTTGATATTTTATAAAGCCCAAAGAAAGATAAAGTTATTGTCCAAGGTAGATACAGAGGAGCAGACAGGATATATTCAAATAAACATTATTTATTACTTGGAATTAAATCGTCAGGATAAAGACTGTCCAAAAGTTTTAAAACTAAAGCAATTTGAAATACTTTCAATCTAATTATAATGCTTACACTTTATTTAAAATCTTTCACTAGGGTTTTAAAAGACCATATGTTTTATACTGCTGAGAATTTGTGAAATAATAATTGTCCTATAAATAAGTGTTGATTTTTCTATTATCCTTGAAAGTATCTGTTTGATGAATACTGATTTAATTATTTGCTAATTTACATTTTTGTATATTGACAAACCAATGACCGGATGCTAGGTGTATAGACTACATTAGATACAATTTGATGTGAGACTTCTTCCAGTTCTAAAATGATAGGCCTCTATGAACTGTCCTATGTTGATTCCCTCTTTAATGATTTTTTTTTTTTTTTGGATGCCTGAAGTATCCCAAGCATTAGATGCCAGACACAATGACAGGTACTGGGGAAATAACATGCCATCTTAGAAATAAAATAGACAATCCCTGTCTTGAAGATACTCACAGTCTAATGGAAGAGTCAGGCATAAAAAACAAATAATATTTTAATGAATGCCATAGTACTACCATGGGGACATGTGCCTAATATTGTGGGGACACAGAGAAGAGAATAACCTGACTGAAAGGAGTTAGGAAACACTATCTTCTAAACAACCTTTTAAATAAATTGGATTGGGAGTTGAGGATTAAGTGCTTATCAAGAATTCAGTCAAAGTAAATGAAAACATTTGTCCTGTGGAGAAAAAAAATAGATAAGAGGAAAGCCTATAAAAATCAAGGCAGTATCTCAAGGTGATGAAACAATTCATTATAGTCTTAATCTCCAGGTAGTGTGGTTTTGAATTACAGGGGATGTATTTAAAAGTTTGTGATGGATTCGATGGTACTAAATGATTAATTTACAAGTAAATACTTGCCACTTGTATTTTCTTTTCCTGGTAGATACAAAATCATATCGCCTATATTTAGGTTTTCCCCGATTGATGTCGCTAATCAAAGAATTCACCTTTCCTTAAATAGACAGTGTTGTGGGTTGATTTCATATGTTGAAGTCCTAACACCAGCAACTCACACTAATGATTTTATTTGAAAATAGGGTTGTTGCAGATGTAATTCATTAAGATGAGGTCATACTGGAATAGGGTGAGCCCTAATTCAACAGAACTGCTGTCCTTTTAGAAAAAAGGGGAAATTTGGACAGATGTGCACACAGGGAGAACGCCATGTGGAGATGAAGGCTGAGTGTGGGATGATGCTTCTATAAGCCAAGGAATGCCAAAGATGGTCAGAAAAGCATCACAAGCTAAGTGCTATGGGCTGAATGTTTGTGTCCTCCTCAGAGCTCATATGTTGAAGTCCGAACCTCGGAGGTGACAGCATTAGGAGGTGAGCCCTTTGGAAGGTAAGTCATAACGTCAGAGTCCTCGAGAGTGGGATTAGTGCCCTTTCCACCCTGCAAGAAGACAGCCATCATCTATGAACCAGGGAGTGGGCTCTCACTAGACACCAACTCTGCCAGTACCTTTATCTTGGATTTCCCAACCTCCAGAAGTGTGGGAAATTAATTTGTGTTGTTTGTAAGCTACCCAGTCTATGGTATGTTGCTCTAGCAGCTTGAATGAACAAAGACACTAGGGAAGAGGCATGAGACTGACTTTTCCTCATAATCCTCAGAAGAAATTAACCCTATTAACATCTTGATCTTGAACTTCTAGTCCCCAGCACTGTAAAACAATAAATGTCTACTGTTTAAGTCACCTGGTCTGTGTTAATCTGTTATAGTAGTCCTAGAAAACAAATGAAGACTGTAAATTTTAGGGGGGACATGATAAAGGACCATAGAAATTTTACAGTACATTCTACATGATACTGGAACATTACCTCCATTGAGAAAAAATATCTAATGGCGTTAAGAGATCACTGCTCCTTTTTCAGTTTCTCTGTGTAGTAAGTCTGTAAAAGCATTATGGCATATTTTTTTTTTTTAAAAAAACTTTAGCTTAGTCTAGTGTTTCACTAAAAATAAAATACAGTTTTTACATCTCTTTCTGCTAGGTTCTTGGAAAGCTACTCCTGTGTTTGCATGTGTGTTGTTCTTTGGGATCTTAAATCTAGCTGAGGACTTTCAGCTCTCAAAATAATTGGCTTTTACCAAGTGTGAATTCTTTTTACTGTCTTCCTAAGGTGCGATATTGACCATTATTTCAAACAGATAAATTTGAGGATGTGGAACAATAGAAAGAGCCCTGAACTGAATGTCTGGAGACCAAGGGTCTAGCCTCAATTTTGGCCCTAACAAGCCATGTGGCCTTGGACCAGAGCTTCATTTTTCAAACAGCTATCAGCTCAAGAAAAACTTGGGTCAGAGCTGCTTCTGATATTGGCTATGATCCACCACTGGCAAAAATTTCTAATATCCATGTTTCAAAATGAGAAAGAGCTAGCAGGAAGCCTATAAGAACAGCACTACAAATCCGTATCCCCAAGCAAAAGAAGTGATGACGAGAGAACAATACATTTACTTTCTTCAGCTGAACTAAAGAATCCCCGCTTATCATTTCCCCCTTGTCAGTGTACAAAGACGACCTCAGATCGTGAGTTAGCAAAAGCAAACTTTTCGGAGTGAATCTTTTGTTGTCTTTAAAGTTACAGCAGCATCAAATGATTTTATAGCCCATTGGGGCCAGAAACATCACTTGGAAGCAGGGTGTACCTACGTGAGGAAGTTGTACTACATAAAGCGGCAAATGATCTCAGAAAATTACAGAAACCTTTATATCTCAATCAGTACCCTGGAGACAACTGATAATGTTGGCAGATACTGCTGAAACTGTCAGCAATAAGATGTGAGGGAAACCCAAACCAGAACTATAACAAATCATGAGGTTCTGAAAAAGAGCAGAAACCTCTGTGGTAATGGCTTACATTAACAATACAGCTGCCTCTTCAAGCTCCCTGAGTCATAAAACACTAACAGCAAGGAACTGAAAGAAAAACATGTGTGCACTACAAGGAAATGGAGATTAAGAGAAACGGACTTTGCATGGGGGTGTGGTGGCTGCCAAAGGAAACTTGGAGACTGGCAGTCCCCTGATGTGAAAACAGTCAACCACGACAGGCTCACAGGGAATGGCCACAAGTAGGCCTGTTAACTCATCCATAGATCATGGTGCCAAAATTGGAACAGCTGAGCTTGAACCGGTAGCTGTGGTGACTTGGAAGAGTAGCTCCATTCCTTTATCTGTCCAATATGGATAATAGCAGTGTCCACCATACAGGCTGTTGTAAAGATTAACAGAGCTAATACAGGTAAAGCACTTCAAATAGTCCCTGGTAATTGAATACTCAATAAATGTTAGTTATTACTACTCCTGCTCCTGCTGCTCCTACTAGGCAATGAGCCCTTGTCAAATAAAACAAAACCCCCTCCCCTCAAATACTTAGATAAAACTAGTATTATAGAATACTGGCAAACAAATTCAAGAGTTGTTATTTAGGCACAAGTCCCTGTGTTTCCACTTTATTTATTCATTTTGCTATTGATTTATACAACAGAAATTAGTTTTTTTTAAACTTTTAAAAAATAAATATCTTTTATTGATTTCAGAGAGAGGAAGGGAGAGGAAGAGAGAGAGAGAAACATCAAAGATGAGAGAGTCATTGATTAGCTGCCTTCTGCACGCCCCTGACTGGGGATCGAGCCTGCAACCCGGGCATGTGCCTTGACCGGGAATCAAACCCTGATCACCTGGATCCTAAGTCGATGCTCAACCACTGAGCCATGCCTGGCCGGGCACAACAGATATTTATTGAGCATGGCGCTAGGGCAGTGTGCCATGGGTCAGGGTTCCAGCAATAAGTAAGATACATAGTCTGTGAACCCAAAGAGCTCACAGCCTCACTGGTGGAAAACAGACAGAAAATTCCGAGGAATTGTGTCTGAGCTAAGTGGAGGGTACAGGGGGAGTCCAAAGAGAGAGAAGGGAGGAACGCTCAATCCAGACTGGGTGGACGGGCGATGATAAAGCACCATTCCCTAGAGGTGATATCTGAACTAGAATATGTATAAGGATAAAAATGGCCAGTCCAACTGAGGGAAGAGCCAGAACACCTGGGATTCCCTAGCATCACTGACAAAGCCTGACGGGATATTTTTAAAGGTAGTGCCTGCCTTTGCTTTTTTTCTATTGAGAGCTGCTTATGGAAACCTTTAGATATCATGATTTTATATTATTTGCTCTTTCAAAGGAAATATCACTTTTAATGTCTGCAGCATATATTTATAAATGGTAATTTGCTTCATTTATACTTATGTAAAATCTGTTTGGATGCATGAAGTCCTATAGGACCTCGGGTTGACCACTCCTGACCAGTAATAAGGTTCTCTAGACTTAGAGCCCTAGGACAAAGCTACTCTGGCACTGATGTGTCACTGGGTTTTTGTTATGCCACAGTAGGGCAGGAGGTAAAAGTGCTAAATCTTACATCACTGTCAAAGGGAGGAAGAAAAGAGGGGGAAAAGGAGACTCACTGTGAGCAGATGGGATGTTAATGAGAGACAACGGGTGATGTATTGTGAAAAGTCTAAGATTGTCCTGCTCATTACAGCCCCTGGAGGAACAAGCTAAACCATTGTATGGCAACACACTTCCTTTCTAAATTCAGGGAGAAGTTATCTCAAAAACAGTCCCCAGCACCAATAGGCAGAAATAAAAAATTTTGTCATGCAATTGACAGCTTATTTTAACATGTACTACAACAGAGATGTGCTATAACTATAACATGTACTATAACATTTTAGAAACCCCTTGAGAAATATTCAGTGAAATTATACAAATAGTGAATAGGCCTCCTGTTCTTCAATTCAGCTTTAACACCCCCTCCCCACTTTTAAAAAATGAGCAACAGACTGAGGATCTTCAAAGAACAGAATCCTGCCCCACCCTGGTTCCGCCCATGAAAAACAGCAAACAATATTTTCCTTCCTTCTTGTTGAGCTGTGATCCTTAAAATGTATTTTCTTAATTCTAAGAGTCCCCCAAACATTTAGTAATTTAAACATTTGGTTTAAAAATATGTGAACAAACTAGGTTTCATTTGTCCAAAATCAAGACCACTTGGAGAAGAAATAGAGAAAGATGCAAAGAATGTCTGAGCATAGTAGATATTTCATTCCTTTTAAAACCACACTTCACTGACTCAATGAAAAAAAAAAAAAAGCCTTTTATTTTAAAAATCTCTTTCAAGGTGAAATTATCTGTGTCCAAGCCATAGCTTGGAGCAAAATTTTACAGCTGAGTAACAAACCTCTTAAAACTTGGATATATAATAGAAATGCTATAATAGAAAGTTAATTACAGTGGGCTCCAGTAAGGTATAATTTTTTTTCCCATCAGTTTGGAATTTGGAGAGAACATCAGCCTGACATGACCATCTCTATCCCCAAACTCTGACTCCATTATTTCATTTTGTTGGGCTGTGTGGCAAAGGCCAGAGAGCAAGTATCTCCTTTCTTTACTTTATTGTCTGGGTTTGCCCAAAGGTTTCCGAGAAAAAAACAAATTCTTTCAAAAGAGGCCAGCATCAATAACAGGAGTTTTAAGTTACAACAGCCTAAGGGCAAGAAAGAAGTCCTGCCCACTCCTAAGGGGGAAAGCACTATAAACACACTCTTAATAAAGGCAAATTAAAAAAAATTTAATCTTAACCATCGTCAGACTTTTTTTTAGGACTTCGACAGGGTGGAGTTTACTCTTCCTAGGACACTTGTTTTCTAAAAGCACACCTAATACCTCATCAATGTCTGCACATTTTAGCCTGTGACAGAAGAGGCTGGCTGAGACAATTTACCAACATTTTGCCTTAAGCCAGTGCTTCTCAAATACTAGAATCACTTGGGGGATTTAAAGAAATCTACCTGCCTGATTCCCAATACTAGGGATTTAGAGGCAATTAGTATGAGGTGCAGCTTGGGGGTCAGGAGATGTAAAGGCTCTCCAGTGGATTTTAATGGGCAGCCAAGGCTCAGAATCAGTGCTCTATGCCCTTCTACTAAAAGTAGAAACCGTGGACCACCATCACCTAGAAGCTCATTAGAACAGCACAATCAGACCTACTGAATCAGGATCGGTATTTTAACAGGATCTTCAGGGGACTGGCATGGGTATTAAAGTCTGGGAAGCCTTGCCCCACAGCCATTCCAAACCTCTTAAGAGTCTTGGAGTCAGTCTTACAGGAATTCCAAATACCCACTGAAAAAATGATCTGCTTTACATTCCACAAAATAAAAATAGGTAGGGGGTGTTCTTTCATCGGACGAGGAGTTGGAAAAGAACAACAGGATGGGAGTCACGAAACTGGTGTCTCTCAAGCTTTCTGTGCTCCGGATCCAGGGCAGATACAGAGCAAAGAAGTGGGACTATGGGAGGTAGGGGAAAGGGGGAAGAGGGAGACAGTGGCTGAAATCGGTTATGATACATCAATCAATGTTTATATTGTACCAGTCATTAAATATTTTTAAAATCATCTCTGTTTTTCTTTTTTGGCCCACCTCAAGGCATTTCTTGTCATTACCAGAACACGCCAGACTCTTTCCATGGGAGTCTTTATATTGAGTTTCACCTTGCCCAAAACGTCCTTCTCCAGATCTTTGCAATGACAACTACTTCTTAAAATACAGCTCTCAGTTTGTCCCTTCCACAGGAAAACTTTCCTTGATTACCCAGTCTAAAGTAGCCACACAGAATTTTATAACATCATCCTCATTTTAATTCTCTTCACGGCACTTATTACTTCTGACAGCTTTCTTATTTGTTGGTTTATTGTCTCTTTCTTCTCTCTTTAGAATTTATACTTCATGAGAATAAGGGCCTTGTCTTATTCAGTGCTGTATCTGCATTTACTCACTAATTCAACCAGTATTGACTGGTTTTTGGCCATCTAGTATATGTAGGTACAGTTCTAGATGCTGTCTATAGTCCTTTTAACAGTATCTGCCCCATGGTGATTGTTCAATAAATATTTATTGTTGAATTAACTCATACTCTTCTACAAACATCTTTTAAAAGGCCATTATAAACTGTTCAAAGTGCTCTGAGCTGAAAATTGCAAATGCAGTTTAGCTACAGAGAATTCATATTCTAGTATAAAAGACAGACATAATATACACCTAACAATAATACAACCTCAAAAGCACTAAAGTGGCCTTCCGAACAAAAAGCTACGGGAGTGAGAGGGGTGAGTCTAGAATTCTACTTAGAGAAGTGTTGAAGGGACACAGTGTTTAGAGAGCATTTCCAGAGGAGGTGACATTTCTAGTGTATGTCGAAGGTGAATCAGGTGGCACCAGCCATAGAAATGACAGAACATTCTATTCAGAGGACAAGGCTAAGCAAGAAATGTTACAGAAAATAAAATGGGTGGAATGGTGAAGAGGTTAATGAGGCCAGAGGCAAAGTTACATTCAGGTAGAAAGTGACAGAAATTATGTTGGAAAGTCGTGGGGGCCCAACTGTGACAAGTGTACTGCCAACAGGATTTTAATTTAGTATTCCTTTCTGGAAAATAATGTAGCAGAATGTATCAGGAATTTTTAAATTATTAATTCTCTTTGACTCATAATCTCACTTTTTAGAATTTAAGGAAATCACATACCTGGACAATGATTTATGTTTAAGAATGTTTGTGAGTAAAGGGTTTACAAAACCTTTCCCCATTTTTGCATGAAAATTTGACCTTCAGTTACCTGTGAATCTGATGAGGGGGCAGGTCAAGTGTATTGACAAGTAGTGAACATGACTTTCTAGTAAAACTGAGCCTGGACTGGTAAGTGGCATCTAGACTAGAAGAACTATAAATAACTGACAGGAACCACAGTGTTGGGCTTTCCTGAGTATGACACTTTTGTAACTGAACGTGTCTTTTACAAGGACTCTGAAACCTATTACTACTGAATTGTTGCGAGAGCTACTGGCTTCTTTGGGGGAATAGGGCTTCTAAACCAGGGCAGTTCCTGCAATTACCTGTTCATCTTTGCACATGGCCTGCCATGCACCTCTGCAAGGACTCCTTTAGGACAGGAATGACCAGCACTGCCCTTCCCTTAAGCAGTGTTGCCTGAAGTCAATACCCTTTGGAGCAGAATGGTGTCAAATATGGTCTTGAGTCTGAATGTTGAGTTGAACCAAAAAGAACTCCTGATGCTGAATGTGTAATCCAGAGCTTTTTAAAAACAAAACTAGGGAGAAACTAAATGCCTAGCAATAGAAGAATAGTTAAATATAGTTCATTCATAAAATGGAATATAAGCATCTCTGAAAGTGCATATTTCTGAAGAATATTTAATGTCAATGAAAATAAATGTTCATGATATATTAACTGAAAAAGTACAATATGAGAATATATGGTATGTATATATATGTTTTTATAAAACATACAAGGAATTTCAACACAAAATTAGAAAAAGACAGCATATTAGAAATCTTATATTTTGTCACTTTTTGCCTCCTCTCTTTTCCTTAGTACACCTAATTTCCCCCACCCAAATATTTGTGATTCATGCTATTTTGGCCATCACAGAGCTCAGCGCCCTGACTACAGTACTTAGCCTATGACCCAGGCCAATCAATCAGGGTGTCTTATCCCATTCTCCATAGTGACTGGGGCATGTGGGCCAGGTAGAGCCAATAAGAGTCATTCCTGGGAGATCTTAAGTGTACAAATACTGGGAAAAACGAATTAAGACTATTGATTTGCCTTTGGGTGGAGAGATGAGAAAACTGTTGCTGTCAGTGCCCAGGTTCCTATGAAAAGGGAGGAAGCAACAGCTACCTTTCATTCTGTGGACTGCCCGGGTACAGAGAGTTGAGGAGCAGAGGGTTATATGGTCACATGATCTAAAAGACACTAAATAAAAAGGGGTTTATTGCAGGACTTCTTTACTAATCATATTTGCATGAGAACAAGGACAGGATGCAGTATGTGGTGTCTGTCAAATTTATTGAAACAACAAACTTTGTTTTCTTTTTCTTTTCTTTTTTGAGAAAAACTGCTAGCATGTCTGCTAAGATTTGTTCTTAGAACACAAAAAAGAAATGCTGCTCTGAGAAAATAATAAATCAGTCTGTATGTTATTATTTTCTGCTGTGTGCTTTGCTTCATTTTCTAATTTTTCTACAATTAAAAATTATGTTTAATATCCATACTTAACATAATTTATATAAAATATACTTATATATAAAATACAATATTTAATATATCGTCTGTTTCTATTTGTGAAAGGACGCAGGCTTTCTTTCCTTTTATAGATGTATTAGTAGTATTTCTAAAATATTAATACTTTTTGTTGTCCTAAATTTAAGATCAAGAATATCATCCCTTTTACCAATGGATGCATACAAATTTTATTTTTAATTTTAGATCTTCCTTCTTCTCTGGTTCATAACCTTACATAGGGCAGCCAAGTTCCTCCCTCCCCTCCTCCTTTCCTTCCTTCCTTCCTTCCTTCCTTCCTTCCTTCCTTCCTTCCTTCCTTCCTTCCTTCCTTCCTTCCTCCCTCCCTCCCTCCCTCCCTCCCTCCCTCCCTCCCTTCCTCTCTCCCTCCCTCTCTCTCTCCTTCCTTCCTTCCTTCCTTCCTTCCTTCCTTCCTTCCTTCCTTCCTTCCTTCCTTCCTTCCTTCCTTCCTTTCTTCCTTCCTTCCCACTCTCTTCCCCCCCCTCCTCTCTTTCTTTGTTAATCCTTACCAGAGGATATTTTTTTCCATTGATTTTTAGAGGGAGTGGAAGAGAGCGAAGGAGGGGGGAGAGAGAGGGAGAGAGAAATATCGATGTGAAAGAGACACATAAGTTGTTTGCCTCTCAGGTGTGAGAATCAACTTGCAACCCAGGTATGTGCCCTTGACTGGGAATCCAACCTACAACCTTTTGGTCCACAGGCTGACACTCTATCCGCTGAGAGACACTGGCCATGGTGAGTTAACCCATTTTTGCCCATGGGGGGATGGCATGAGCAAAGACAGGGAGGTGGGAATGCATAAAGTATGATTATGGACAAGCATGTAAACCAGTGTGGTTAAAGAGAAGGAGAGCAGAGGGAGGTTAAGTGGACAAATAGCTTGGGTCAAATAATAAAAAGTCTTCAATGCAGAGAAGCATGGGTTTGAAGACAATTAATTTGATAGTGATTTTAAAGTTAATTGGAGTAAAAAGAATCTAGATTCCAGGAAACCTGCTAAGACTCCATGAGATAGGAGGGCCTGAAGCAGTGTGATAGTTGTGGAAATGGAAAAGGCCTTCTGAGAAGAAAAAAGAAGCCTCTGATAGAAATAAAGATGTCAGGACAGCCTTCAGATACATTCAAATATTTAACAACTATTTATCAAGGGTCTACTAAGGGTCAAAGTATGATCGATGAAGTACCTGCACCTCATTGCTCAGGGAGCTCACTGACAAAGCATATTAGTCCCCACAAGAGCTACTTACTTACATTCGAGTTCAGTACAGGGTTTGAAACTCTGCATTCCAGTAAGCTCCCCAGATGTTCTTATCACCACCAAAGTCTGAGATTGTTCTCTATGGTGATCAGAAAATCATCTATATTGGGAATTTAAAAATATCTCAAGTTGGGAACATAAGAAGGAGAAAAACTGTATGGAAAAAGATACTTTTTCTTCCTCCAGGCAATTCAGGGTGGGAATCTCAAAGACAGGCACCAGGATGAGGCTGAAACTACTATTACACTTTTCTGGGTGGAAAAATAAAAATGGCACATGGGCCTTGATGTTAGAAAAGAGTGGCTCAATTTTGCAGACTTGGGCATATTCAAGTGTGTGGTCTAGGTATGCAATCTAGGTTATGAAAAGCACAATTCTCCTTTCCCAAAAGTGACAAAGTCTTTGCTCAGCACAACCTATAATTGCTACAAAAAATTATACAGCATATATTTTGGAAATAAGTACATTACAGAGATGTCTTTATATAGAAAGTGTAGAAACTGTTTAAATTTGGGCAACCCTTTAGACCCTAGAATGTTTATGAAGGAGATTTTTTTTAAATGAAATTTCAGAAGAAGCAAACATTGCAAGTGACAGCTCAGAGCTCAGAGTACAAGACTAATTAAATAAAAATCCAAGTATATATTTTCGTCTCTCTTAATATCTTCACCTAGCTTTCCCCCGCTTCCCTACCTTCTTTCCCTCTCCCTTTCCTAAATGAGTCCTTTCCACTAATGGGTGACTGTGAAGAAGACAGTGTGCTCCAATATATGCAGCTTTCTTCATTTAATATAATGCTGATGATTTCTTTCATTAAGTTTTAGCATCTGTCTGAAAATTGGGCACACACTATGATACATGCTATCTCCATTAAATGCATTAAAAGAACATTCAATCAGAAAATTAGTTAAATATTCTCTAAATAAATTACATTTACGATGTTACATATAAAATATGATAATTCTGAGAGCAAATCAAATTATGCATAATATTTTAATGTTCTGTTGAATAGAGTGGGGGAAAAAAAGCATAAGCTTGAGAGCCAGACAGATATCAGCTTGATTTATGGCTCCAGATTCAGGGAAGTTATCTAGGCTTTCTGAATCCATTATTAGATTCTCATCCATTATCATTGTTTCTGAACAAGGCATTATCGGCATTTGAGAAAGGATAATTCTTTGCTGTGTGGGGTGATTCTCAGCAGTGCAGGACAGGTCTCACCACTATATTCCTTCTAGTTATTTAAATGTGAGTAGCATTCTTACCTCCAGCTTTGGGACAACAAAATGTCCCTACAAATTTGCAAATAACCTCAAGAAGGATGGGAATGCGCTAAAGAGATCATAATACAGGGTGGGGCAAAGTAAGTTTCAGTTGTGAGTATGCCAAACACAGTTTATTTTTGTATTATTATTTATTATTGCATTATTTTCCATACAAAAACTGTAAACCTACCTTTGCCTCACCTTCTTTGAGTTGGGAGCATTTTTCTGAAACTTTTGCGTTAACAAAGAGGTAGGTAAGAGAATGTGGTGAGGTCATTCAGACCTCGGTTTAATCATAGCCGTTAATAGAGGCTGTGTGCAGCAAACTGCTTAATCTAAGCCTGAGCATGTCATCTATAAAATTACAATAGAGTAATACCTGCCTCAGAGGATTGTTGTGAGAATTTAGTGAAATAATGTGTGCTCAGCACTGAGCACCGAGCCTGGTGCAGAGTAAGCACTCAGTCAAGTCAGCTCGAGCTGCTCCAGTCATTATTGTGATTAAAGCCAGATGCCTGAGATCAAGGAGAAGGGAAGTGGCAAGGAAATAAGATACCTCAAGAAGTTTTGCAAAAACAGAAATTAGGAAATAAAGAGTAGCTCGAGAGTGTAGAGTTGTTAGCTTCCCTGCCCTCATAAGATAGGGAGATGCTGTGTATAGCTGAAGGCAAGGGGAAAACACATAATGGTGAAAATGAAGCAGAGATTCAAGAAAGGGTGGCTACGTGAGGCAATGCGACAAAGAAGCTCACAGGATTGAGCACACAGGGAGAAAAGAGATTTCTGGCATTTCTTTGTGGCTTTTCCAAACTCGAATCTGTGTTTACGTGTTCATTGAGATGGCCCAATTTCATCAGGATTTTTAGGAATTCTACACTTTATTAGCACCTCACTCTCAAAGTGATGGCCAGCCATCAACAGAGCTGTTTTAATGTTATCAAACTCAAGAAAAAAGAATCTGGAATCGAGAGTGTGCCAGTTAAATAAGGGAGTCCAGTGTACTAGGAAGCGATCTCTTCCCTGTAACTTGTTCCTGGCAAGAGATCTTGGCCTCAGAGCTCTGATATCTGATAGCATTTCAAGGACCACTTTTACATTTTCTTTAAGTATGTTTTCAATGATTTTTTTAAACCCTCAGTTGCCCTTTCTTATTTCCTCTACCTTCTATATGTAGTACTAAAATACCTTTTCATATCTGATTCATTCCAATGTCCTTTCAGTTCCTAATCTCACCTTTTTATGCCAAGAAGAATTTTCCAACACAATTATTTTCAAGTGTCTTTCACATAAACTGCAGAGATTCATTCCATATTCTCTGCGATGATCCAGTAATCAGAAAAAAAAAAAAAGCAGTCTCTGGCTTCTAGGAAGTAACACTGACTACAGTGATATCATTATAGGTCATGTTTCTTTTTTTGGGTTTAAATTTTATATTAAAAGACAAGTTAGTCTTTGTACAGTTTAATGGCTGACATACATGAAATTCGAATGCACTTTATTTTTTTCATTTTATTGTTGAAAATATTACAGATGTTATAGGTCATGTTTCGAAAATTAAAAAGTAAAGAAAAATAAAGTTTGAAGAATACAGTGCTATCTTAAAGCTGTATAAGAAGTGACTGAAAGGTTAAAAATAGCTATGGATACTAACTCTTCATAAAGGGTCTGCCACAGGATACTACTTTCTGCAGATGCTCTCTAAGTCCAGGGTTTTATGACTTAAGAGACTCTGCCTACCCTACTCCTCTCCTGAAGGTTCACAATGCACCCCAAAGAGTCCTGAAGACAAGAACCTACATGAGTTATTTTATCATTTCTTCCCAAACTTACCCAAGGATGGTATGCACACTTAATGCAATACCCATTAATATCCCACAGAACCGGTGTTCTGAAGACCAATGTGGTGAAGGACCAGAATTAATTTGTGTGTTTTTGTTTTAGTTGTTACTGTTTCTTTAAACTTCCAATCAATTGAAGGCTAAGATTTTTGCTAAATACAAGAGCATATGTTTGGATGTCACGGCAATGTAAAGTTACTATGAAGCTTTCTAAATGATACTCTCAATATCTGAATTATCTTGTCACAGGTTAGTAGCAAGAAGTGTCCAGGTGGGCACTGGTCCATGAACCATACCGAGGAGAAGCTCAATCATTCATTGTGTACCACCCTCGAACTTGGTGGAATGTATATCACTAGGAAGACGACACTGGAGTATATACATAAATTCCCCCACTTACCCCAAAGGAGTATGTGGCATGTTGAAAGTAGCATGCCTTTATCTTGAGGAATGTTCATGAAAGCCACTTTCTAAATCAATATCTTATAATATTTTAAAGCAGAAGTCTGGACAAAATATAAACCACCTCCCTAAATTCTTCTTTAAAAAGAACGTATCTTCAACATAAATTCCTTTCCCACAGATATAAGTATTTAGGAATACTGAAAGGATGGTCAAAGTCTTTCCTTTATCTATTTTCTTTAAAACTGCATAAATGGAGTTGAGGGGTAAGTAAGAGAGATCGGTTCTCCACTCTTAGTTTGCCAGGGTACTGGTGTTCATAAAACACACAAGTCCAAAGCATGGTTAAACAGCCAAGGCAATGTGTTCCTTAAGTAGCTAGGCTTGCTGAATTCAAATTTAATTAAATATTTTTTGAACAGGGGATATATCTCTGTAAATGTTTTATGCTATGCTCTTTTTCTACAAAAAGTCAGAATGCAATAATAATATGATTTTTTTTGAGCAATTAATTTGCTATAACATAAATAAAATTCAAATTCTTGATTTAACCCCAAACAACAATTCAAGCAAATTTTATTTTTCTATTAATGTCATTAAATGATGGGTAACTATTATTTAAAAAAGAACAGAAGAATGGTACAGTGCGACCTACACTAACAACAATAATTTAGGGATTGTCCCATGTCTAGGGTTGTCTCTTAAATGGTAATATTCAGAATTTGTTCAGAGAAAAACAGACTAATAGAGCAACAAAGACGGTGCCCATCACACTATGGAATTACCACCATGAAGATCAAAAATGACGGGAATGATGGTGATGACAGTCATGGAGATGAAGATGGTGAACAAGGATACTAAGGATGATAGAAATGACAGTGATGGTGGGGATTCAGAGATGATAACAGACAATAACAGTGGCATCTAACCCTTACTGATCACGGCTGTCTTCCTAACAATGGGCTGAAGGCTTTATATACATCACCCCACTTAATGCTCCTGAGTTTCCTCTGAGGGAGGCACTGCCACTGTTTCTTTTCAGCTGGGGAATTTCAGGGTCAGAGAGGGCCAGTATTTTTCCAAGTTCATACAGCTCTCCAGTGCAGGAGCTGGGACAAAAACCAAAGTTCTGCATGACCCTAGAGGACATATTTTAGCTTACTAAGCTATGCTACCATCTGCTATGTAATAATGCCTACAGATTCATAATGTATGCTGCTGAATGCATACATGGAATCTTATAAGGTCATGCAACCCACTACCTATTTCAGGTAGATTCATGTTTATTCTGGTTAGATTTTCATCTGATTTCTTTTTAAAGACCTACAAATATTAAAACTTGAGAATCAGCTGCCTGAAGTTCTTTGTGGAGTGAGATCTACTATCAATAAAATCTATTCCAAGATGGCTCTCATATTCTCTCTCAGACATTTAAAAATATAGTTACTTTTGCCCATCTAAACACATTCCTTGTTTTCTAATGTCTACCTTTACTGCCACAGTTCAAGTCTCCAAGATTCCTATGCTTAAAAACTTGAGGCCATCTGACTCCTACATCCCTCTTATTCCTTCTACCCAATGAGTCTTTGATACTTGGCAATATATCCTCAACATTTCTTTTAGATTCATCATTTCCCTCCTACTCCCACTCCCATCATGCCAGTATTTCATCACTTTATTCCCAGTTGTTGATTTTAACTACATGACTGAGTTAAATCATACCACATGGTTCCTCACCGCCTACCACTTCAATTTCGAACATCTCACTCCGTTACTATCCTTTTTCATGCAACCTCACTTTACCCCCACTTTATCTGCCGTTAGTCTCAAAGCATGCCTGTGAATTTTGGTATCCTTGAGGGCTCACTACTGTCTCCCCAGATAAAGAATAAACCCACAATACACAAGACTTACTCATCCTCACTTTTCTAGCTTCAAGTCCCTAATTACCCCCCACCAACTACCTTCTGTGGTAACACTTCTGTTACTCTGAACCACATGACAATTCTCATGTGCTCTTCCCCACTACAGTCCCTTTTCTCATTGGTTCAGTCATGCTTCTCTATTAAGACCTAGGGATAACAGGTTTCCTATATGAACTTCAACGTATCCTCTGCACAACTGATCCTTCCGTGAATCCTCTGCTATAGCATTTATCACCTAGCATTGTCATTATTTATGTTTTTGCACTCTTATCTGCTGCTCTTTCATATCCTAGCAATAGCACAGTGCATGGCCTACAGAAGAGTCTTAATAAATGCTTACTGAATGAATGAATGAACTATTGATTCCAAATATGCTCTGCTCATTCCTATGCAACCTACTTATAATGTACTCCATAGCATTTTCTAACTACCCCAACTCATGAAGCTGAGAATCAAATCAGAGATTTGGAATATAACAAAGCAAAAAACACCCAATCAGAACAGCAAAAAGAATTAAAAAAACAAACCCAGGGAATAGTGTAAGGAACCTCTGGGACAGCTTCAAGTGTACCAACATTTACATCATGGGGGTACCAGAAGAAGAAGAGAGAGAGCAATAAATTGAAAACTTATTTGAAAAAATGACAGAAAACTGCCCTAACCTGGTGAAGGAAATAGACATAGATGGCTAGGAAGCAGAGAGAGTCCCAGACAGGATGAGCCCCAAAAGGCTCACACCAAGACACATCATAATTAAAATGCAAAAGGTTAAAGACAAAGAGAAAATCTTAAAGGCAGCAGAGAAAAGCAGGTAGTTATGAGAGAGCTCCCATCAAACTGTCAGCTGATTTCTCAACAGAAACTTTGAAGGCCAGAAAGGTTTGGCATGAAATACTCAAAGTGATGAAAAGCAAGGACCTACAACCAAGATTACCCTACCCAGCAAAGCTATCAGTTAGAATCAAAGGACAGATGAAGAGCTTCCCAGGCAAGAAAAAGCTAAAGGAGCTCATCACCACCAAACCTGTATTACATAAAATGGTAAAGGGTTTTCTTTAACAAGAACAAAAAAAGGATAAAAATATGATCAATAAAATGGCAATAAATACATATCTATCAACAATTGAATCTAAAAAACAATAAACGAACAAGCAGAACAGAAACATACTCATAAATACAGAGAACATTTTGAAGGTTGCAAGATGGAAGAGTGGGGGTATGGGTGGAAAAGTTGAAAGGATTAAGAAGTACAAATTGGTTGTTACAGAATAATCATTGGGGTGTAAAGTACAGCATAGGGAATGTGGTCAATAATATTCTAATGGCTATGTATGGTGTCAGATGGGTACTAGGTTTATCAGGATGATCACTTAGTTGTATAATGTCTAATCACTGTGGTATACACCTGAAACTAATATAATATTGTATGTCCACTGTAATTGAAAAATAAAAAATGATTTAAATAAAAAATTAATATAAAACTTACTGGGGAAAAGAAAAAATATTTCTTTTTAAAACTTGTATGCCACATTGTTTTTAATATATCCTTGCATCATATTGACTTTTTGCACAATCCTACACTCATCAAGTCTTCACCCGTAATTTAATCTCCTTTCCTCTTAAGTTTATGATTAGTCAGTCTTGATCCATTATATCCTTATATTACTGCATTTTCCATTGTACTTGCCTCGCCAGAACTTCATCTAATTTCTGAAAGCTTATTTTCCTATTTAATGACATAGTTTGAATTTTAATTCTACCCTTGAAAGCATTAGAAATGTTATCTCCTACAGGAACTTTAAATCTGGAAAGCATATTCTGAGTTCTGTTTCCTGGGTCATCGATTAACATAGCTGACATAGCTGTAGGCTGAATTAGATAGGTTCTTCAAAGTTGGTGCCTAACTGCTGATAATTATCCTTTAAGGGAAACCTTTAATAAAATTACTTTTCTATGATTCTTATGAGACTTTAGTCAAATTCCTACTTCTTTAAGATTTAGGGAAACGTTAGTCAAGTTAACACTTTCGAAGATTCTTAAGGAAATGAAATCAGTATTCTTCATTCCTTTACCGTGTGTGTGTGTGTGTGTGTGTGTGTGTGTGTGTGTGTGTGGCAGGTATTAGAAAACAGAACTTATATTGGTCTGGTATAATATTATTTTTATAAAGATGTGACTGGTAATATCCAAATATTTTGTGTTTTAGTTTATTGCAATTCATTCATTTCCATGATTTGTTCTATTTTTCCTTTCAATTCTGTCATTGTTTGCATGTATTTTGGGGTTCTACTGTTAGGTGTGTGTATATATTTATAATTGTTACATCTTCCTGGTATTGACCCTTTTATCATCATGACATATCCCTCTTTCTCTTGAGCAATACTTCTTGTTTTAAAGTTTATTTTTGTCTGATTGCGTTATAACCACTACAGCTTTCCTATAGCTACTGTTTACATATATGTCTTCTTCATCTATTTAAACAGATTTTTGTCTTTGAATCTAACGTGTGTCTCTATAGACAACCTATAGTTGATTCTTGCTTTTTAAAAACAGTACACCAATCTCTGTCTTTTGACAGATGTTTGGACCATTCACATTTAATTAACATGGTTGGATGTACATCTTCCATTTTACTATTTGTGTTTTATATGTATCCTATCTTTTTTTATTCTATTACTCCTTTAATGCTTTTTTGTGTCATGTGTATTTTTAGTGTACTATTTTAACTCCTGTGCTGATTTTTTAAATGATTCTATTTGGAGTTATTTTCTTAATGGACGCTGTAGGGATAACATTATGCATCTTGATTTATCACAATCTACTTCAGAAAAATAATAAATTAATTGCATTGAAATAAAACTGGCTCCTTTATAGTTCCATTCCCTCCCCATTCCTTATTAGTATCATATATATTACATAAATGCATGTATACATATATATGTAAATTCAATAATACAGTATTATAATTACTCTATAGAATATTATATCATTTTAAGAAGTTATTAGAAGAAATAATAAAAACATGCTTATAGAGCCTTTTATATTAACCATTTTATATTTATATTAACCTTTTATATTTACCATTTCCAGTGTTTTTCATTTGTTTCTGTGAATTTGTGTTATCTTCTGCTGTCACTTCCTTTTAGCCTAAAAGACTTCCTGTGGTATTCTTGTAAGACAGGTCAGCTAGCAATGAGTTTGCTCAGTTTTGTTTTTGTGTTTTTAAAATTTGGATGACTGTACTTCACCTTCATTTTTGAAGACTAGTTTTGCTGGATAGATGATAATAATTCTTGGATGGAATTTTTTCTTGTAGCATTTTGAATATGTCATTCAACTGCTTTCTGGCTTCATTCTTTCAAATGATCAGTCATTACTTGCATCAATTCCTCTCCTTGTCATGAGCTGTTTCTCAGTTGCTGCTTTCAAGATTTTCTCTTTTTCTTTGGTTTTCAGCAGTTTGACTACAATGTGTCTAGCTGTGGATGGTTTTGTGTTTATTCTTCATAGGATTCATTGAGTTTCTTGGATCTGTAATGTTGATTTTCAAATTTGGGATGCTTTTGGTCATTATTTCATCAAACATTTTTTTTCCTCTGCCGATTTCTCTCTTTCCTCTTCTTTTGGAACTCATATTATATGTATGTTAGTATTCTTGATGTCCCACAGGTCTCCAAGGTTCTCCTCATTTTTCTTCAGTCTTTTTAGTCTTTCTTCATATTGTATAATTTCTATTGATCACTCTCAAGTTCATTGATTCTCCTGCCATCTTAAATCTGCTCTTGAGACATGCTAGTGATTTTTTTTTTTCATTTCAGTTCCTGTATTTTTAACTTCAGAATTTCCTTTAGAATTTTTTATAATTTCCAACTGCTTATTGAGATTTATTACTTGTTGATTTATATTGTCATAATTTCCTTTAATTATTTAAAAATGAATTTATTTAGATGCTTTGAAGTCTTTGTCTACTAAATCCAACATCTGGGGATACTCAGAGACAGTTTCTATTGACTGCTCTTTTCCTTACTCACACTTTCCAGTCAATTTTAATTTTTCTGTTAAAAACTGAATACTTACATAATATATTGCAGCAACTCTGGGTTCTGATTTCTCTCCCTGATGGTGTTGGTTGTTGCTTTTTATTGTTGTTGTTTGTTTTTTATGTAGTAACTTGCCTGGGATAAATCTGTGAAATCTGTCTCCTGATGGAGTGCAGCCACTTATGTCCCTGCTTGGTTTTCTTTCTTTTTTATTCTTGTTTTAATTTTTAAACCTGGATTCCCAGGGGTCACAGTTTTTTGCGACTGTGTAACTTAATGACTAGTCAATAATTGGACTGATGTTGTGCTCAAACATCTTGAGCTAGTAAAGCTGCTATCTTCTGAGGGATAGGTCCAACATTTGACAGTGTTTTAAGCATAAAGCTTCTTATATTATTGTATGCCTTTCGTTGATTCTACAGAACTTAAATGTGGTTTTGTGTTTGATTTTTTCCAGTTTTGTCGGGTTTTATAATTGCTTTTTTGGGAAGAGGATTTCCCAAGCTCCTTCCTTGGTCATAACTGAAAGTCCTTGAAATCAGGGTTTTGACTTTTTGTCTCTGTATTCCAAGGCTTATACTAAATGCTGGTAGAATGTCACTTTATCATTTCCTTTCATTAAGATGGATAATTTTCCTAAAGACTTTATGGGAAATTTCCCTGTTAACTGCAATTTTTCAAACTGATGGCTACTAATTCCATGATGACATTTATAGGTACCCTAAATGTCAAATGATGCAAATCACAGAACTTGCTTATTTGAATAAGTTTAGTCTTCCTTGGCACTCTTTTTCCTTCCCAGTTTTATTGAGATGTAATTGACATATAACATTGTATAAGTTTAATGTGAATAACATGATTTGCTAGACAAACACACACACATATGTAAAAATAATTATCTTGGTACTCTTCATTTCTTCTTATTCCAGTTATGTTTTTTATATTTCTGTTTCTCAAAGACCAAACACAATTTTTCTTAACAACTTCTGGGCTCCACTCTTTGCTGCTTCTCTTTGTTAACAACATTTTGTTCCTGAGAATCGACAACTTCATGTATATAATAAAAAAGTCTTCATATTTTATACTGTGCAAGCAACTTTACTATAATTAAGAAACATAACCTTAAAATCTTTTTTAGATTACCTAATTTTGCAAATTAACAATAAAGTGAATATAATAAAGATAATTAGAGCAATGCCTCACAGTAAGTATTCTTTTATTTATTATTTTATCCAGAGTAACATAGTTTTAATTACATCTTATTCAAGGTACTCTTGTGAGTAACATTCAATTTATTATACCTCACAACTCTGAAAAGTCATGTTGTGATAACATGTGTATCAGCTACAATTTATATCAAGTCTTTGACAAGATGGGAACTAAAAGCAAATTTTTATTAGAATTATTAATTTGAAGTATGATAACATAAAGGTTCACAAGGTTTCTTACTAATAGCTTGTTTTCATCTGAACAGCTACCAAGCCAACTCTCTTGGGAAATGTAACCAATATCCAAGTTCTATGTCTTTAATATAGTGACAAATCTTCTTCAAAGGGATAGGCTTCCCTCTTGAGAAATGCACTTCGCATATGTTCTGAGTATTCACTGATAAAACACAGCAACAAATTTAGATGGCGGCATTTGATATTTAAATGTGCATATTTGTACTTTCCTGCTACTGCCAATCATCACTCTCTAAGGAAACACGGGATGTGGAATGGGGACAGGAAAGAGAGTAAAATTCCTGAACACAGCATTCAATCTCCTTTTCCATAAAGGTTTTTAATAACAGAAGAAAAAGAATGTATGTGTTTGGTCTCATTTCTTCTCTCTATCCCTGTCTACTTTAGAAGACACTAATGAGAAGTGAAAATGCCAAAAGGTAGACAGAAAAATGGAAGACGGAAAAGAACAAAGTGTTTAGATAATACATAGAACAGATAATGATTCCATGAATAATTTATTTCTAAACATTACTTTTCTAAACTTTCCATCAATCACACTTTCATTAGTAACTGAAGGTAGAGACTAATCATACACCTTTAAAGTTACTATATCTTAATTTCTTTAAAATTGAACTGCAAGACAGAGAGTGAGGGGGGAAATAAACAAGGCAAATAAAGGATGGCAAAATTTTTTAAATGGCCAGTTGAAGTATATCTTTCCATATGCTTAGGTCTTTAATTTCTCTTGGCAATGTTTTATGGTTTCAGCGTATATATCTCACACACAGTCAGATTTATCCCTAAGCATTTCTTATTACTTCATGCTTCTTCATGGGTCAAAAGACTCAATATTATTAAGATGTCAGTTCTCCCCAAGATTGATCTATAGATTTAACAACATCCCAATCAAAATCCCACCAAGTTTTCTTGAAGAAATTTAAAAAGCTGATTCTGATATTCATATGTAAAGGCAAAGAATCTAGAAATGGCAAAACAACTTCAAAAAGGAAGAATAAAGCTGGAGAAATAAAACTACCTGGTTTCAAAATTTATTATAAAGCTACAGTGATGAAGATAATGTGGCACTGGTGTAAAGATAGATAATTAGGTCAATGAAACAGAAGTCAACCCTCACATATATAAACACTTGAGTTTTGACAAAGGTACAAAGGCAAGTCCGTGAAGAAGAAATAGTCTGTTCAGTAAGTTGTTCTGGAACAACTGGATAGTCACATGCATAATATGAACATTGTTCCATACTTTGCACTAGATATCAGAATTAACTCAAGTTGGATTATAGCATGAATGTAAAACTTAAATCTATAAAACTTCTTGAAGTAAAGTTTGAGAAAAGTCTTTGTGATATAATCATAAAAGAATAAGTTCATATATTCTCTCCTTCAAAATTAACAATTTCTACTCTTCAAAAGATACTGTTAAGATAGGAAAAGATAGCTAAAGGGTGAGAAAAATATTTGCAAAGCATATACTTAATGAAAGATTTGAATCTAGAATATATAAAAAGATCTCTCTATATAAAGAATATATGTCAAGACTCAAAAATAAGAAAAGAAGCAACCAAATAAAAAATCCACAAGAGATGTGAATAGACACTTTGCCAAAGAAGATATACAGAAGGCAAATAAACACATGAAAAGATGTTCTGCAGCATTAATCATTAGGCAAATGTAAATTAAAACCACATGAGATACCTCTACACACCAATTAGAATGGCTAATGAAAAAGACTAACTATGCTATGTGTTGGCAAGATGGTAGAGGAACGGGAACTCTCATACACTGCTTGTGGGAATGTAAAATGGTATAAACATTTGGAAAACAATTAGACAATTTCTTAAAAAATTAAGGATACATCTCACATATGACCCAGTCATTTTATTACCAGGTATTTACCCAAGAGAAAAGGAAATACATGTTCAGGCAAAGACTTGCACACAAATGATCAAAGCAGTTTATTATAGCCCCAAACTGGAAACAACCCAAATATCCACAACAGAAGAATGGATAAACATACTGTGTATATCCATACATGGAATACTCTATCATTGATAAAAAGGAATGAACTACTGATACCTGCAATAATGCAGATGACTTTCAAAATAATTATGCAGAGAAGACAAAAAGTTGTATATACTGTATGATTCCATTTATATAAAATTCTAGAAAAGGCAAATGTTATATATAGAGAGAGAAAGCAGATCAGTGGTTGCCTGGGGATGCAAGGGCTGAATGGTGGGAGGAGAAATAAATTACAAAGAATAAGGGGGAAATTTGGTGGGCATTTATGGAAATATGCATTATCTTAAGTGGTTTCATGGGTGTATACATATAGAAGACTTATCATATTGTAAATAAGTGTATGTCAAATATACCTCAATAAAGCTGTTTAAGAAAAAGAAGGCCAAATGTTACCTGTTAAGAACTTCAAAGAGTTGACTATAAAGAAAAGATCAATAAATAAATGAGAGGAAATAAAATATAATATTAAAATATGACAAAGCAGAATGAAAAATGAAATAAATGTGAAGAAAGAGAGGTTAAAGGCTAAGAGAGCAAAAGTACCAGAAGCCAAATTTTCCATAATTACTCTACAGCAATCAGTATGAGTGTGCTACATTCTTTTGTAAAACCAGAAAATGAAGTAATTTGGCCTCAATTAAAATGTTTGCAGGGGGAATCTGGGTCATAGTTGTGAATGGCAAAGCTGATAATGTTTAAAATGAAGTGTATGCATTTGAATATTTAAAAGACCTTTTAAGAAATATTCTTTGTAGTCAGCTCAGACTGCACGACCTCTTTTAAATTGTGATGTGCTCCTCAGAACAGACAAGTGATTAAAGTGAGGATCATTATCTGTGGTAAAGCACACTGTACACAGAGGTCCTGCCTTGAAATCCAAGAGTTCCTAAGTCCTGGTTCCAATTCCATTATGGACCTCAACTCAGCTTGAGAGCAAATGATTTGCCTTTTCAATATCTTCTAATTTAAAAATGGGAAAAGAGAGCCCTGTGTTCTCTTATGGGGAGAACTCAATTAGGGTTTTCAATACTTTCAGTTCCCTGGAGATAGTCACTGGCCAGGTGAAGTTATTAATTAAATGGCATCTTTGCCTTTATCATTGCTGTCTCATAATGTAAATGGTAAGTGTCCTCTTATTCCCATTGCTTCTAAGCTTTGTCTGTTCAGAAAAACAAAGAAAGAAATCAATCCTCCAGTACACTGACGGATTAACTATGCATTTCAATGGCACTTTATCACCATGGCACCCAGGTACTTGGCACCCTGGCAATAAACTGGGAACAGGAACATCAAAACTACAGCTCTGTTTGATGAGGCCAATATGAATTCTAGGACACAAGTCCTTTGAAGATGTTCCCTTTGTGTAAACAAGTAAAAGGCCAAAATGGATGTGGAGTCTATGGTTCCCAAGGTGATTCAAATTGAAACTTAATCACAAAGACCTCATCAATTTGAGTTCCTCATTTTCTCATAAAAATAGATAACCTCTTTGCATAGAAGACCACATCAATGCATCAGTCCTATTGTAGAGGTGCTCAAGTCAGCAAATTCAACCAAACAGCCATGTCTGTTGGATCAGTAAGGCTCAGTTCTTCAGCTGAGATTTTAAGACCACCAATTTGTATTCTAGAGCTTTTTCTACATCAGAGCAAGGTATTCAGACTGAAATGTGAGACAACAAGGTAAATTCAAAAGTCTGGCCTTGATTGAACTGTGAACTCTTTTATGAATTACAGACTTTTTTTGTATTGGGCAACTAAAGGTGAGATATTGCTAGAAGGCTGTCCATTGTATAGCTAGAGAGACCAGCTCTATTGGAAAACTGGCTAAAATAACATGAAAAGGTTCTTAAAACTCTTTGAAAACAAACTTTCTCTATAGATTTTTTTAGGTTTTACAAGGGAAAAAAACTATGTTGCAAAATGCTAATTTCAACTTTGTTACTTAATAGTCAACCAAAGGACATGATTTAAGCTGATTTTGGAGTGAGCTGTAGCAAAACATTTACCTTAAGAAACTGAATTAGTGAAATTATATTGCAGTGCCTCAAGGTAATTCTTTAAGATGTAAACTCCAAGTTTATTAAATATCAAATAGTCTGAGGTTATTTTAAAAGAAGCACATGTAGTATGTACTATATTTTAATTGTAGCTAATTCTCTATTGAATAATTTTCAACTGAAAGATTTTCTTTCTTCTTATTTCTGAACTTTTTATGCTCATGAGTGGGAACTCCTACAATCTTTACTTAAAAAACTGTGCACATACAAAGTGAACATTAACCACAACTATGACAATAAATTACTAAACGATATCAGATAATACAGAGAGTTGTGTTTTTTTTTAAGGTTAAGAATCCTGTTTATTAGCAAATGTAAACATACTTTTTGCAGGAATAATGTGTTTTAGTTCTCCTAAAAATAACCTATGGACTGCAAGTTACAATAAAAATCTACTTAAAACTATGACATATTTATTTTGTTTAATTTTTATTTATGTTGTACATAGCCTGTGCAAAAACCTCAGAATTCTAAGGCTGTACAATATAGCATCAAACTATCAATCTTGTCTTAACTAAAATTGGGATTTTTTAAAATTTAAAATTTGTGTTTTTTTGTAAAATTTCTTAAACTGTCTAAAGCTATATAATTAAGCCATAGCATACAAACAACATAGAAGTTGTAACATATTAAAGCCTAAAAAGAAGGGGGAAAAACAACCAAAACCTTGGGGCATTTCAATACCTTATCAGTAATATTTTCCTTTGTTTGGGCCTAAAAATTGATTAAAATGAACTATATTCTATCAGTTGCCATTGTCTCGAGTATACATGAGCTCACTATTCTCAAGAAGCTCATCTAGTCTAATACTCTGGCCTATATTTCAAAAGTGTATTAAATATATCAAACTAATTTCTTATTAACCTACCACTTATTAAGATTTCCTCATCGTAATCAAACAGTGCTGAGAGTACTCTATCTGTAGCCCCATGTATCTGTGCAGTGTGTGGAAGGAGAAAGCACTGATTAATTACCTGTCACAATTTTCGTTGATCGCACTGCAGATCTTGAGGAGGTAGTGATGATGCGAAAAGGAGGTAATGAAGGACCATGAAGGTGAAGGCTAGTCCAGTGTTTCCTAAAGAGAGAATGCTATTTCTTAGAGATGTTACAGTTGTGTGAGAGTAAATAATGATGATGATCATGATGATGATGATAAATAGGGTAAAACAGAATAAGTAGCAAAATAAAAGGCTAAAATGGTGAAAAAAAATAATCTTAGGTTTGTGAAAAGCTGGGATAAACGAAGTTCAATAATGTTCTTTACAGCAGTATTTTTCATATTCTAATATGCACTGTGTATGTCAAGAGGAAAACAGACTGTGTGAGAACCTCCCAATCTTATTTTATTAGAAACTCGACCCCCATTCCCATTGCCACCACCCCCAGTCTGCAGAACATTTCCTAGAATACACTCTGGGAAAAAATGCTCTACTTCCTTTTAAAATGTAATGTTCGAGGTAGCATTTAGTCTTCTTAAGAAACATTAGAAAAAGTCCAAAAGGTGAGTGTTGAGGGCAGCTCTGGGAAATGGCATGCAAACTGCTAATGTATTTATAGGAGCAAAATGTAAATTACTGACCTGCTCTTTTATTTTTTTTCAACATATTTTTTCTCCCTACTTTTGCATGTGTGAGCTTACCTAACCTTTCTCAAGCTCATCATCCCCAAATATTTACTGAAAGACAATTTGTAGATGGTTCTCAAAAGTGGGGAAGCAGAATGACCAAACCTGGGGACATGATATTTTCTCTTCTCTCCCAATGTTTATGGCAGCCCCCTTTCAACCCAGCATAAAGTTCTGAGTATGGGATTTTAAGTTTTGAAAGTTTTTAAATATATCTTATAACTCAAAACATTTATACACAGGTGTTACCTACAATAACTGACATGTTATACCAGCCAACTTTTTCTGTTATGTAAGAAATTAAATCAATGTAACTAAATCATTTTTCCCTGTCTTACCAGCATGCATCCCCTCCTGGCTCTGGCATGTGTTTATTTGCAAGCCAGCTTTAAATGAATCATTATGATAATATGATGTACAGTTAAAAAAGATAATAAATGGATATTTAAAAGGATTTACATGTATTATAATTTTTTCATCAATGATGTATATTCTGATATCCTGGAAAAGTAGATAATAAATGTAGTAAATGAATATGTAATAGGGGCTTAAACAGATTATAATCTTGTTTTCCACCACAGCATGCAGAATATCTTCTAATGTTAACAGAAACTATATATAGGAACAGAAGAAAGCATGTAAATTGAGCATCAGTTATTAGTCAGTGAATAGCTACAATATGACATCAATTATTTTGCAGTTGTTTTAACACTCAGCAAGCTGTCCTTCCCTAGATCACTTTCTAATTTGTAAGTTTCCCAGTGTTTTTCCTGAACATTTATCTTTCAAACAGAGTGCTCACTCGTTCTTATCATTTTATAAACCAACTCAAGACCACTGTCTTATATTATTGTAGAGATATACCTATAAATTTAGGACTTTTTTTTATTGTGGGATAAGACAGTGTCCCTTCCTCTTCTCTCTCTCCTTCCCCTGTCCTTATCAGCTCTCCCTTTTTGCTATAACTGCAACTCAAAAGGCACAATCTCAAGTATCTTAATTGTTTCCTCAGGTGTAATGGGGGATGTGAAGTCATTCAGAGCTGTATTTGTCCATGTTGCTTTTACCACCACTGACGACGACTGGGTTATAAAAACATTCCCAACCAATTCTGAACACTAGCAGAGCATAAACAAGATAAAAAACACTGGAAGACATTCAACTGACAATATTTTGACCTCTGGCTCTGATATTAAACTAAAAGAAAACTGTCCTTTGTCATGTTAGTATACGATGAATGCCAAGAGCCATGCCCTGACATGCACAGTAGACTCATTTAAAAAAAGGTAAGGGAGGAAAAAAGGAACATATGGAGTCTGTTAAAATACAGACACTGCAGACAGATTTTTGAAAGGAAGCGGAGAAGAAGGAGTTCGGGGTGTTCAGGTTTTGAACAGCACTACAACCAGCTTCCAAGTGGAGAATGTTCCACAATAGGAAGTTACGTGGCACAATGTTAAGGACTGTTCGTTAAAAAGTGAAAATATGAAAGCGAAAAAGAGCTGAGTGGCTTTCACTTTCTTAATAATTAGCATACAAATGGGGTATCTGTTCACCTAATCAACAAAACATTTTCTTCAGTCACTCTGTGAACAAGCTCTGTTTTGGGCCAGTAAGAGACACAAGGATAAATAAAGAGCTTAAAGGGAAGTGAATAAAATTAATAAAAGACACTATAATTTAATGGAATCAAATCTGTTATTTTCTTTGCATTGAAAGTATTTATTTGAAGCTCTATTTACTTTTTGAAAATATCCACTGCATTGTTTCTAAGGCGACCCAGAATTATTCAGAAGTTATATGTGAAGTCTTTCTGAATATGTGTGGTAACATATTCAAAAGCTAGCCTGACACAGGGGCTATTTTCAAAGACTAATATTTCAAATGATGGTGGAGATATATCAGAAGAGCATTAGATCTGGGATCAAGAACTTGGTCAAAGTCTCAACCGCACTGCTTACCAGCTATGTAATTTGGGAAAACTGAATGGTGCCTCCCAAAATCTGTAGTGAACTTTTCTCTAAAAAGTCTCTAAGGTCAGACATAATCTTTGATTCTTTTAACAGTTATTCTGCTGTCCTTATATTCTATATGCAAGAGAACGATAAACATTCAAATATTACCAATTTATTTCTATGTCTGTACAAATCTGGACACCTCATCCTTAACTTTTTGCACGTTAGACACAGATTTGCCTCCAATTTATCATCTGATTTCATGCATAAAGATATTCAATACTTTTTTTAAAAAAAAACAACCTCTCCTACAACAATTCCTAGAGATAATAAATCGTTTCCATGACTTAATTTTGGATATGTTAAAAATATCCTTCTCAGTTTTGTTTTCCCCCCCAAATGTCTGAGATAGGAAAACAAGGCTGCCCAGCTCATGGCAGCCCCAACAGTGACCCACAAGGGTTGATCTTGGCCTCCAGCCCTGGCTGATGACAAAAGAAACCCCCTGCAGTATCCATCTCAGGTTTTAAGAAGCAACGTTAAACAATGAACTGGTACAACTTCAAGAAAAATGTTTTGTATAGAGAGTTTTCAATCATTGAATGTTTTACTTATTGCAAAAATATGACATTTATCTGCCTGATAAAGGTGCACACAGATATCAGTATGACTTGAGAAAATTAGCTAATAGCCTCAATCTGTTATCTTCATCTTTAGTTCCAAGAAGAAAGGGGATTCTTAGATAAACTGAGTGTGACAAGGGGGCTCTGGGCCTGTAAGTCTTACGGTAGGTAACTGGTTGTGTGGTGGCAGACACATAATTTAAACTTTCCAAGCTTCAGCTATTATCTTTATAAGATGGAGTATATAACACATTTGTTCTCACTACCTCACAGAGATTGTATCAAAATAAATAGTATTCATTTAAGTGAATGGAGTGTACTGAAAAGAAGGGGAAATCAGAAGGGGTTATGGGGGAGATAAGAGAGGAGGGAAAGCTGGGGAGAAAAAAGAAAATGTTAAAATGGCAGTAAGAGAGGGCAGTCTGTGGGTAGAAGGGGGGAAGGAATGGGAGGAAATGAGGAAGGGATGTAAAAACTTGGTTTGGGGTTAGCCTAACTGACAAAGAAACTCAAGATTAAGGGCAACAGGAATGGAAATGAGGGAGTGTAGATGTGTGTATCTCAGCGTTTTTCTTTTGGTTCAGGAGCTTGATGAGTGTCAGTTTCAAGTGGGAATTTTGAAAGAAACGAAGAGCATATTTGAAAAACTGGGGCAGAATAGAGGAAAGCGGTTTTAAAAAGTTGTGGTGGGGATGCAGAAGACAAAAAGGGAAAGAAGGCAAACATTTTTAACTTGTCTGTTTTGCCTTCCATATGGGTTGCAGAAGGCAAAGGGGACAGAAGGAAGAGGGGAGAGAACATCTATGCAGCTCTGGAAGGAGAGAAGTACCTCAGACAGACACTTTTAAGGGAAAGCTACTTGAAGTTATCTACCTGTGAAAGCAGGGGAGCGACTGCCCAATAGACAGAGTGAATACACACTTGACTTTATGAATCCAAGGCAGTAATTAAAAGTTCTGGAAATAAGGAACTGAAAGGATTTTAAAATTGTAAAGCTGGGCTCCCTTGGGGTATTATATTATGAGCAAAGGATCCAGAACTTCCAAGAGAACTATTTAGAATTTTATTATCCTGGGAAAGGCTGAACTCTGAGAACAGGATAGGAGAAGGAAAACGCTATGGCCCAACAGTTCTTCAGATGCTGAAATGCAGAAAAAACTCACCTGATTGGCTTTTGAATTAGAGAATGTAAACCTGAACCAGAATTTGAGAGACAGGATGCTTTTGAGAATTTGATGAAACTCTAAACCATCTCCCAAGAGAAATGCATAAAAATCTCCACACAATTTCAAAGACTTTAGAGGCTGTCTGTGATCAAGTGCTGCTACATCCCTTTGCCACACACAACAAACACACACCAAAGTGGATTCCTTTTTAAAAACACTTGATTTTATGCAAGACAAAAGTTAGAGCTGGAATAAGCACATACATGCTAAAGAGTTCAAGAAATGGTAGTTGCAGTTCAAGAAAGCAGTTTCCTGTGGTCTTCAGCCAGGGATGGTTTCTAGTTTGAGAACTACATCTTACCTCGTACTTCTTCAGAGGGAGCCTATGGAACTTTTGTGGGAATACAGACATAGCTAAGGAGATGGCCAAAGGGCAGGAGGTTCTAAAAGGGAGGAAAGAATAGGTGCTCTAACAGCTGAGAAACTCAAATTAAATGCATTGCTTCCCTGGGAAACATGTCAAAATGAAAAGGAAAAGAAAGAGAAAAGAGAATGAGCCTATAGAATGGGCCCCAGTGACAAAGAACTTGATTGCTAGCAGCAGTAAAGGTCAGGGGAGGCCATGAAATCTGAGGTCAATGACAAATGAATACATTAATTTGAAAAAGTGAGTTAGAAGTTGTTCAAAGTTGGAAGACAGATTGAACTTGTTGAAAATATTGGAGAAACACACTTAAATGAAAAAGCAGATAATAGACACAAGTCAGTTCCCTGGAAGCAGAGGGGCTAGAGAGAAACAGTACAGAATTAGCTGTTTTTCATGGTTTAGTGTTTCAAGGTGAAAGAAGATGACAACCACTGGGATGCAGTCTTCAACTTACAATAGCTCATACTGAAAGAGAAGTAAAAAGGCTCAATGAAGGTGATTTTCAAAAGCTGAAATGGGAGAGGTAACAAAATAAACACAGTAAAGAAAATGGCAGATCTGGAAACAAAGAGCTATGGGAGAAACAACAACAATGGGAGAGAGTCTCTTACAAAGAGAGACGTCAGTGGCCTAACCTTGAAAAGTAGAAGTTAATGGATTTGAGGATGTGGGCATTAAAAAGAAAAGATTTTTGTTTAAAACCAGGAACAGGCAGGAGAAAAAATAAGACAAAGCAGAAATGTCATGCGAAATGTCTTACATAACAAACGGCTGGCTTAAGGCAGTACAAGTTCTGGGGGAGGACAAGCACCTGTCCAAAGGGAAGGTGTGAAGAGGCGACTCAACAGCACCTGGTCTCTGAATGCAGTATACCAGCGAGAGATTTTTAGAGCCAACGAGCTAGAATTTTAGAAGAAACTTTGAGTAAAATAGAGTTATAAGATAGTGTTTGTGAGGTCATTTGAGAGAGAAAAACACAAAAAGTTTTGGTCAAGAGCATAACATTTATCTGGGTATGATTCAGGCAAGAATCATCCGTGGATGATAAAACTAGTGGATAAAAGTTTGGTAAGAAATAGGATATTTACAGAGTCTCAAAGTATCTTCCAGATTACTTATTAATTACAACGGGAAAAAATAGTAACTTAACAGTGAAGAAATCTACAAACATCACTTAACCAAGTGATTGCCACCAGTTAATGTCACCAAGTTAGCATCACCAATTATAGGCTAAACCAACAGCATGTGCCTTCTAAACATAATGTTCTGAGGACACACTGCATATCCAGTCAAAAAATGCAAAACCTGAATCTAATCATGAGGAAACAAACTGAAATCAAGGGATACTTGTATTATAATTGTTCAGGACTCTACAACTTTTCAAAAATATCAAGGTCATGAAAGACAAAGGTTGAGGAACTGTTCAGATGAAAGAAGACTAAAGAGACATGACGACTAAATGTAACGTGTGATCCTGGAATGAATCTTAGAGCAGAAAGAAAAATTTTTTTTCTGTTATTATAAAGGGCATGAGACAATTGGCAAAATTTGAATAAAGTATGTAGATTAGATAATAGTTTTTTTATTCTCACCCGAGGATTTGTTTTATTGATTTTAGAGAGAGGGGGAGGGAAGGACGGTGGAGAGAGAGAGAGAGAGAGAGGGAGGGAGGGAGGGAGGGAGGGAGGGAGGGAGGGAGGGAGGGAGGGAGGGAGGGAGGGAGAAACATCAATTGGTTGCTTACCGTACGTGCCCCGACCAGGTATTGAACCTGCAACCTTTTTGGTTTTAGGGATGACGCTCCAACCAAATGAGCCACAAAGCCAGGGCTAGATAATAATATTGTATTCCACATTAATTTCCTGATTTTGACAATTGTACTAACATTATGTAAGACAATGTCCTTGTTTTAAAGAAATAAACACATTAGTATTTAAAGATATGAGGCATCGCTTCTGCAACATACTCTCAGACAGCTCAGAAATAAATACTAGTATTATTATATGGGGGAGATTGATTTAAAAAATGTGGTAGAATGTTAACACCTGGCGAATCTAGGTGAAAAATATACAGAAATCCTTTTTATTTTATCTATTATTCTATCTCTAAAATTATTTCAAAATTAACAATTAAAAATTCTCTGGCAAGAACAAACTAATACAATTCATGAACTTTGATTAGTTCGTACTTTGGGGAAAAACAGCTATGAAACATATTTTGGGAAAATCTGAATAGAGACAAAATATTAGATGAAATTACAAAATGATCTTAATTTTAACTAGGTTTGACAATGATGGTATGCTTATGCAGAAGAATGTCCTTGGGCCTAGGAGATGAGCCCTGAAGTGATTAAAGGTAGAAGTGTTATGCATGTGGAAGATTCCATCTCTGTTCACTAGATGTGGCAGCAGCAGCTAGGCAC
The DNA here is from genome assembly GCF_054644295.1 of Miniopterus natalensis. NCBI lineage: Eukaryota > Metazoa > Chordata > Mammalia > Chiroptera > Miniopteridae > Miniopterus > Miniopterus natalensis. Next base: position 35,238,957 of record NC_142094.1, read on the forward strand.
TCACCAATCTGCATTGCTCTGCCGGGCACAGCATTTCTCTGCCACTGACTCTCTTGATCCCCAAGGTGCAAAAATTCCCATTTGGTTAATACTCTGTTAGATAGATTTTAAAGCAGGATTTTTGGTTCCAGTGAGTCCGAAAATGTAATGCAATGGCCATACAGGATTTCCTTATAGTTCTCTTTCTCCCCCAGGGCTCAGGGCTGTGTTTCTAAGAGCTAATATGTTGTAAGCTCTTACAAAAATTACTTTTTATTGTGGCTGCTTTATTAGGTGTGGCCTTTTCTCTTTTTTTGCAGGGGTGGGCATAGAATGCTTTCTCCCCTTTTCCCCTCCCCTCATAGGAGGTTTCTCAGCTGCTCTGCAAGTAGATTTATTTGGGCCACCCCCACAGTAACCAAATAGATGTAGGTCCCAGAAGTGGACATGGCCTGAGTGATTCCTTAAGAAGCTGTATAGGCTCCTCACCCCTCCCCCACCTCAGCAATCAACTTCTGCCAGCTCTGACCCAGCACATTTGTATCCATGTGCCCAAAGCCCAGCAGTGGACCCTGCCTATCATCTAGCTGAGATCCTGAGAGGTACATGTAAGACATAGGTAGACCAGCTAGCAAGAAGGATGTACTATAGTCTAAAAACAAGTGTCAACAGACAAGGGGGAGGGGGCATAACATTTTGCATATATTTATAAGATATACAGGTTTTTGGAAATTCTCCTATTGGCAGGAAGAGGCATGGGGGAAAGAATTATGAACATGTATATCATAAATATCCTTTGCAATGAACCTGTAAAGATTTAACGACCACAAAGTCCTGCTTACAGTTAGATAAGAATTTTAATAGTGTTTTCTAGGCTGCTATTTCTGTTGATGTGCCAAGTAGAACTTTTTGACTAATGGGATATGAAATGTGAGGGCTTACTCTCAAATACCTCAGCTATAAGTGAGCTCCTATTGCAGTTTGAACAGGAGGCTGCTGATTCACTATTTCACCAGAGGAATCATCTCCCACAGTAACTCCACTGGAGGTAGCAAGGAACCTTGGGAGTAAGACAAACTACCATATCACTTGTTCCAGCACTTAGGTCACACATGTTCTAGAGTTGAATGAACTCATGTGCACTTGAGAGATCTGTATTTTCTGAACTATAAGTAAATTTTCCTCTAGAGTGATTTTGGGCTTAACTGGGGCTAGTTCTGGACAACTGTTTAGGAACACATGAGGGGTTGTTAATGCTTCCTGACACCACCTGGATTTTTCAGTGCAACAAAACTCATATCTTCGTTTAGTTTCATTCAGGATAAAAGTAGTTCTTGAAAACTGCAGATACGAACTAAGGCAAGCAAATCATGCTATCTAGTGTTGACATGTCTCTGAACTTGAGAAGAGCATAACTCTCAGTCATCAGTGTTTAATTCAAAGACGTATTTTAAATCCTCTCCCTCTTCAAAAAGTTTGGCTTGGCTGTTATATTTTTTCTCTGATCTTACTCATCCTTTTAAGAGATTACTCACAAGCAGTGTGGCAGAAGATATACCATAAAACTTTAACTCTGCCTAGCAAGTAGATAAATTTGCTTTGTTTTCCCTTACCCTAAATTAACAGCTATCTGTATAATGAGATTATTATCTTAACTCAGGAGATGATATGTAATGGATTTATATATACTAACACTATACCAAATTCATTATTATTTTGATGCTGCTGAACTAGGAGCATCTTTCTTCTGCTTGGCTATTACTACAAAAACTTCATATCAGCAATATTAATTTAATTATATACTAAAGGGAAAATCATTTGATCACTTGGAGATATATTTTACAAGATTGATAGTTATGAATTAGCTGTAAAAGTCAATTGGTGTCCTTATCATTAAAATGAGGATAATAACCTATTTCATAATTTGGTTGTGAAGAAAAGTGACTATTTCACAGCAGGAACTCAATTAAGTGTTACTTCTCTCCCCAAGCCGTATGTCCCCCACAGCTATGCACAGAGTGGCATACAATCCTATTCACAAAACAGATTTTAATTGATGAATGAGGTAGAGCCACATGGTAACACCTGAGTTCTCAGTAGTGCAGGTTCATAAGTTTGTCTGCCAATGTTCCTGGGAAGATCTAAATAATTAAAAATACTTAGTCCATTGCACTCCTGAGCTCCTCTAAGGTCTGCCATGACATTTAAGTGAGTTGATCTTGTGAGCTACAATGTGTTGGGGTGGTTTTTTAATTCATTTTTTATTGTTGACAGTTTTTAAACTACCTTTGCCATCTGCACATTTTATATTCAAAGCATGTGAATACTTCTTTAATCAATAACCTAAAACCCTGGCACTTATCAGAGATGTCACCTACAGAATGAACAATCTTCAGCACTTGACAAGACTAGCTTCTGTGGGTTTTTTTGTTTGTTTGTTCTTTAGAACAGCTAACAATGATCTATTCCTCTATATTTTCAAAGCTTTTACTCTATTCTGTTCATCCAGACAAGAAATTTGCTCCTGTATGATCTTCCCTTCTTGCTGAGATGGGACAGTATGGCATGAGCCCAATCTGTCATACTCCTGTTATACCACTTTATGCATATCTTTCTCCTCTACTGGTTTGCAATTTTCTTTAGGAAATATAGCAGAGTAGAAGAACACCACAGCCATCTTTATATCAATCACACTGCTTTACTCATAAGAGTGCCCTCACTACAAATCCATAGGTGTGTATATCAAATTGGGATCCATCTATCACTGAAATCAGAAACACCAGGGATATTTGCTTAAAATGCAGACCTTTTATTCTGTGAAGACTTTCTAAATTCTAATTGCTGGTATTGGGATCTGCAGACATTTTAATGAGCTCTTTGGATGATTCTTGTGTACAGCAAAGTTTGGGAACTCTAACAGAAGAAGGAATGCATGTGAGGAACTTCAGGTTCATTCTGATGACCTGAAAATTTTATGGGCTTCAGAAGAACTAGTCTGTTGATACTGTTTCTTTTCAATGATCAAAAGCATTATATTCCCTTACTTTAATAAATCTTAAAGGACAGAAAATTAAATTAAAAGAGGTAGGTTTTCTTTTTCCCCTCCTCCTTTCCTCTTTTTTTTGCTTTTCATATTGGAAAGCTTAAAAAATATATAAAAATAGATGGAATAGTATAATGAGCTTCCAAGTCTCTTTCCATCATCCAGCTTCAACGATCATCAATTTATAGCCAGTCTTTTTTATCTGTCACTCTACCCATTTCTCCCTACTCTAAACAGAGTTTTTGTTTTTAATCATTGTCCTCAAAACATGAAAACAAAAGCTAAGATACTGAATGGTACAGATGTGTAAGATGACATACTGAAATTTAATTTTGAGTATAGGCATAGAAATTGATTTATAATCTGAAAACTCATTAAAACTATAAAGTTGCAATTTAATAGATGTATAGTTCTACTCTGGGACAGTACAAGGTGGTTGTTAGGATTAACCAAGATGATACTGTGATATCACACAGTACGAGTGCTATCATAGGATAAGAGTTTGAGACTGAAACCTCTGTGTTAGACAATGTGGTAGTAATTTTAAAAATAAGTTAGTTCACAAATTTTTTGACACTTCTCTCTCTAAGAGGTGGAGCTTATGCCCCTTCCCTTGAATGTGGGTTAGACTCCGTAACTCACTTCTAGTTTAATAAAATATAGCAGATATGATCAGATGACACTTCCAGTATTTAGTTAAATACAGCACTCAGCCTATATATACTTTAATAAATTCTAAAAACAAAAAATTTCAAGGAAATCTAATTTTCTTAGTAGTTTTATTATTATTGGTTCAAATATTAGTGTTATAATTCTGAATCTATTTTATATGTACTTGAGCAAACGAACAAATATATATGTAAATATTTAAATTTTTAACATGTTTAAAAATTGGTTTTGAGAATCATAGTTTTTACTGTAGATGAATGTGGATACCAGTGAGGACTGGAGTAAGGTGAGGAAGAACTCTGCAGTGCTGAATATGAACTGCAAGTATCAGTATGATCTCATCCCTTCTTAAAAAGATTAAGTCTTAGGTCTGTTCTTTAAAAGAGTCTGGAAGCAATAACACTCCAGTAGCAATTAGAACTCCCATCACCTAGACACTGGTTTCTAAGTAGTATTCCCTACTGAAAAAAAACAGTTCTCCTTGAAGAAATGGTTGATTCCAGGTATAGAGCAGAAAAATCACAAGGTGAGATTTGAATATCTTTTGCCAGAAAACAAGCAAGGGCCTAATAGTAATGGTATCATTTCAAAAGGGCCCAAGAGGGGTGGTCACTGGATAAATCTGAGTCCCCAGAACAATAACAATGGTAATAAATTATAACATATTTAATGTAAAAAGTCTTGATTCATAGTAAAATTCAGGAGTGGGTTAAGCAAAAGGGAAGGAGAGGGAGAAGAGAAGAGCAGAGACTGTGAGAGAGACAGAGAGAAATTGTATGTGTACATATGTGCGTGGGAAAGAGAGAGAGAGAGGAGTGAGGGGAAAAATTCCTCTTTAGAGAAAAGTAGAATAATGACAACTGAATCAGGCAAGAATTGTCACCAGGTTCTTAAGAACAGAAAATTGCATTGTCTTCTCCCTGCAGACTACTTCTTACCTACAGAATATGATTCCATGCATAACTTACCAATTGCAAAGGAGAAAAAAACGATCCTTTACAATTCAAGAGATCTAGCAGTCAGCACCTTAAGCAAAATGATCCAACTTTTATCATCAGCAATGGAACAAGCTGCCACCTTGTGCCCTTTGTGATGCAGTAAAAAGAACACATGTCATCTACGTAAAGAATGCTTACCCTGGTGGCTCACAAAGAGTGGTCCCAGGAGCAGAGGCATCAACAGCATTTGGAAACTTGTTAGAAATGCAAATGACTGGGCTTCAACACAGAACTATTGAATCAGGAACTCTAGGCATAGGCCAAGCAATTCACATTTAATAAGCCCTCCAGATCATCCTGAAGCATGCAAAAATTTGAGAACCACTGGTTTAATCTGAATCTAATGAGGAAACAGTGAGACAAATTCAGATCATCAGATTTTCTACTGGCCTGAACTTTCAAAAATGTCAAGACCACAAATTATACAGAAGTAGAGCCTGCGAGGGACTGTGGAAGGGATATTTTAGATGAAAGCTAAAGAGATATAACAACCTAATTCAATGAGTGAATTTTAATTGGATTCTGAATTTAAAATTAATTTAAAAATTGTCAGAGCATCTGCAACTTATCAACTTACTTTCAAATGATTCAGGAAAAATAAACAAAAACAAACAAGGAAAACTAAATAAAAAATAAACAGGTAAATAAAATCTATATGGTTTTATCTGTATATAGAAAGAAAATAAATCTGAAACAATAGTAACAATTGATATGGATGTCACTGAGCTATTTCAGCTTTTCTGTAATTTTGAACATTTTCATAATAAGATGGACAAAAATTAATACAAAAATATGTCTAGGAACCAAAGGAAAGGTGAATGTTCTATTTAAAAAAAACAAAGAAGTCAGAACACACAACAATTCTGTACATTTGTTTTTGCAAAGTGAAAGCCTAACATAATCTGAAGCAACTAAATGCTTGATGGTTGAAGTGGCTGTACTGAGATAACCCAGCTAGTCGCTTACTGAGCTCTGATAGTTCACCCCTGCATTTTATAGCCGCCCACACGTGGACTATATTAAAAACTGCTGCACTTCCAATTTTCCCCTTTACTACAGAGGAAATGCAGATAGAGTTAATAACATCATCAACCATAAGCTTTTAAGGTTCAGCATCCTAATAAAACTGATGAATCTTGACTTGCAGCCTCAGCAGTTAAATTACTGCTATGAAAATCACTGCCAATGGCCAAGTTGCATGAAAGAATAATTATGCATGTTTACTGTTAACCATCAGTCAAGTCCAAGATGAAATGTGAAATGCAATTAAATGTAAATGCATAGTCTGAGGGCCTACCTGCTCCAACGAGACACACACACACACACACACACACACACACACACGGAATGAGTATAATACTTTTCTTTGGATAGTTCTCCTGGTAATTAAAAAAAAAGAATCTATTGAAAAAATATAGAACAGTAAGTCCTAAATGACATCCCTAAAAGACAGGCTCCAATCAGCTGCAAACAAATCAATAAAGAAAGTGCTATGTTAATGGAAGTATTAAGCCTTTCATTTTACAATCATCTGTTCTTGAGAAACTGTACTATCCACAGCAAGATGTTCTCCTCATATTTAAAGTACATGATTTATTGCTGACTTTTTTTACAGCTTTTATGAGAAGACATATTTTAGCTCTCCCATGTGAGTTGCTAACATCTGCACTGATGAAAGAATTGTAAAGTGCAAAATTCACAAAGGATTACCACTATCAGATTTTTAAAAAGAGAAGCAATACATTATTATTTGATGTACTGATAGTTTCTGAAGTACTTTCCAATGTAAACTTCAAAAGATCATAATAAATATTTAATTTCAATGCAGCACACATTGAGAGTTCAAAATTAGTGGCCACTAGGAAACTAAATCCACTGATAAAATAATGTAACAATTTATTACATCCCCAGGCATGATTTTGAGCTGTGATTATATATAAATCTAATGTCTCTACAATTGATAACTGTGGGATTAACTGGATATTTCTGAAATCTTAAAATAGAGTAAACAGTCAATAGTGAGAAGAGTTAATCAGTTAATGGATAGCAGTTGCAGCTGTAAAATGAATCACCATTCTTGGAAAACTGAAATTTTAATCTTGAATGGTCTCTCTTACTATAAGCACTATTTTGAAGCCTTTTATTATTAAGTCTTATCCTGTCTTTAGTTGCCAACTGTGTATCCATTAAACTTGAGGAAAATAGCAAATTCCAATTGATAAGCAGCTTGAAATGGAGGGTCTTTGAGTGAGAGTTCTTGAGTAAAACAACTCTAGAGAGGAATCAGTGTTCTATGCCAACAGACCTGTATTTGAATAACTTCATCACTTACAATCTGTGTGACCTAACGAAAATGATATCAGTTTCCCATGCCTTTATTTCTTCATTTGTAAAATAGTTTTATTAATAGTTTTCTACCACATGGGTATATTGTAATGATTCCATGAGAAAATGTATGTAGAGTATTTGCCAGAGTGTCTAACACTTAATTAAATGCTTAGCAGCTGTAGCTAGGATTATTGCTGCTATTGTTACTTAGTGTTATTGTTTGATATAATCCTAATGGTCTGTCCTAGCATTTCCCCATCAGTGGCTTGTGAGTTCTTGGTGATGGTGGTTCTGGCGTTGTGGCTGTAGCTGTGGGGGTGAAGAGTTAGAAGATCCCTGCCTTGGAGCTCTGTGTCTTTAGGTGGAGGCCTGTTGCCTACAATCACCCTCACTTTCTCAGTATTCTACCCCACCTTGGAATGTCCGTTTGAGACACTCTTTATATAGAAGAGAACTATGTGGAAATTAAAAGAAACATGGTCTCCAGTGATGTAAAATATTCCCATTTTCAGCTTAATCCCTAAATATAACTGCTGATGTACCAATTTACTGCCACCTTCCTTCATCCTTTCTTGAAGGCACAGCACATTTCCCTCCGGGTCCCAGGATGCAACTGTTTTAGAATGACTGCTTTTCCTTTGGCAAGGCCCGTTTTTGGTGGTGGTTGTTGGCTGGCTCTTAAATCCCTTCTAAGATTGCCCCTGTGGAGTTCTCCTCTTGCCTTCCTGAACTGAATTCCTCCGTGGTTCTTATTCGGCCCCAGTGAAGTGATAGTGAACAAATGAAATACTTGGAAGTTCAATGTCATGACACTAATGAGAGCCTAGATGAACTCATCACTTCCTTCTCTATTTGTACGATCATGGTTTTGTAACATGCTGGTCTCTGACACTGGCAAACAAAGACAGGCAATGACTGATCATTACCCTAAATGAAGGGCTGAACTGTGTTTGCCAGCGATCTCCATGAGAAGGTGGGCCATATATATCTTGTTCCTTACTGCATTCCCAAGAGAGAGGGAGGGTAGATGAAAGAGAACAGTTTTAATGTCAGTTCTGAACTCAGAATAAAATATATAAAATGCTTGATTACAGTTTTTTAAATGCCATAAAATGGTTAAGCTGAATATTTAAGAACAGTTTAGGTTAAAAAAAAAAATGACTGGGGACAACTCAAAAATATATGCAAAAAGTAAGTAAACAGGTGAGCTGTTCTCTACCAAGGACATAATATAAAAAGGGAGAAAGGCTTAAATATCAATAAGGAAGAATATCCTCATAGCTATGATTATTAAATACTAAAATTAGATATCAATTGATCATACAAGCTTGCTTTCTCACATACCTTTGATAAGAGTGATACCCATCTGCCTGGAACAATGTATTACCGTTTCTGCCATGATGACTTCTCAAGCCCCATTCCAATGCTGATAAATTTTTCATAGTCTCCTCTCTAGCTATGTCCAAATGGTCATTTTAAGTCATCCCCTAGGATATTAACATTTGGAATCCATGTGCTTACTGAGGCTTTTAATATGAATGAACAGTTAGAGAATAATATAGGATTGGAAGTCTCAGCCATTTCACATTTCAGGAAAGTATGTCAAATTTATGTCAGACTTTTAGATAGAGGACTATATTTTCTCCAATAGAACAGCATGGTGTATGTACAAATTGAACACACATTTGGGATAATATGCACTGTATGGTATAACTCAACATTTGAGATGACTCAACATTTAAAAAATTAAAACAAAACCAAAAATATTTGGGTTGATAATTCTAACCATCCTGATATAAACTTGCAAGAAAATAGCATAGAAAAAAAGATTTTAAAAACCTTTTAAATATTTTCAATTATTCAAACTAGTGAGAAATTATTTAACAATGTCAATTAAAATTTCCACTGGCTCATATCACAAGCAGCTTCAAAATAAAGCTTTCACCAAACTTTTTCTATCTGTAAAATGTTTCACTCAGTAGTGATCAATATATATAGCAATATTTCTATTAATGAAGAGAATATATTTGTGTCACCAGAGATGAAAACAAGTAACAGATAAGCAAGTTAATATTTATTAAAGGCTTACTATGTAACAGGCACTATATTAATAAGCACCTTACATACACTTAAAACTTTAATCCACAGAAAAAGACTATATGAGGTATATACAATTATTATGCCCATTTTACAGATGAAAAACTGAGATTTTTGAATGGAAATAATGGGAAACAAGAATATGGACTAGAGTGAGGAAGAAAACTATCTATTATAAAATGGGGATTCAGTGGGAATTATCTCCCTTCCTCCCAATCAAGCCAGTCAGTGGTGGGTCCCTGGCCTTCACAGCTGCATGAGACACCCAAGCCCTTGTTTTTCAGAAGAATTATTTCTCAGTGCCACACAGGCCACAAGTGATTGCAGCAGCTCTCTCAGTTCCTGAGTGACCAAGATGTGGGGTATGAAAGGGAAGTTAATGCCAGAGTTCTGGCCTTGAGCAACTGGAGTCAGACAAAAGTGTCATTTTCAAAGATGGGTAAAACTGTGAGAGGAACGTCTGTAAAAGGCGAACTCACAAGTTCATCCTGGATGAGTTAAGTTTGAGGAGCTTATTATACAAGCAGGTTGAGTTCCTGAGCAGGCTGGAGTTTAGGGGAGAGACCCAAGCTGAAGGTATACATTTGGGACTCAAAGTGATGAACCTGGATGAGGAAGGCACAGGTGAGGAAGGGAAGAGGGCACTGGATTGAGTCTGGGACACCCCAACACTCAGGAGTCTAGAGGAGGTGAGAGACAGTGAGGAAGGGACACTAAGAGAGGTCAGAAGCACTCAAGAGGGAGTTTTGTCCAGAAAGCCAGTGAAGACAGTGTTTCAAAACAGAGGGAGTGATACTACTCTAAGCTCAAGTCCCCCAGGTAGGCCAAGTATGATGAAGGCAGAAGGTTGATAGTTGGATTTTACAACCGGGAGATCACTGATGTTCTTGACAAACTGATGGTCATGCTGTAAATGTTATTTTGTTTCCTGGTTTTTTTCATTTGCCATTAAACACTCTTTGAAAGCATATTTTTATGCCTGCATACTATTCCATAATATAAATGTACATGATTTATTTAATCAAATTGCTATTGTGGATATTTAGATTATTTACTTTCATAAATAACAATTCAAACTCATCCATGCATGTAACCAGTAAAACTATACTTAAGTGAATTCAAGTGAGTATTACAGCATGTACTAAAATGGTGTAAAATACAAGGGAAATTTTGCTACTAACTAGCATATAATTATTATTATTCATAGCATTTATATCTAATTATGTAGTTCTCTAATATTCAATTTAAACAGCAGATTTATAATAATGATTATGTAATGATAGTTATAATATTGTAAAAAAGAATTTGGGAAAATTCTGGTACATAGTAATCCCTCTATAATGCCAATATTTTTATTAGCTATTGTTATGCTCTCTTTTAAAGGAGGGTGAGATTTAAAGAAAGAAGTGTTTGTACCCTTTTAAGTCAGAAACAAGTCCCCTTTGGCCATAATTATTGCTTCAGTAAATTGTCTGTGGATGTTCTCTTTGGAAGGTTTCTATTGCACAGAAGTAGGGTATTCTTCTTATGTGCCTATAAAATGTATACATGACAATTTATAATAAAAAGTGCTCTACAATTTACAAAATATTTGCCATTCCATTACTTGACTGATGCTCAGAAAACAGCATGGGTAACAAAAGTTCTCCATTAAGCCAGTTGTGCGAACTTGTCATTTTTAACTCTTCTCTATCTTTCATCATCCACAATTAAAAAGTAACTAATCTTTAATATCGTCCATGGCTCCTAAATGACTGTAAAATAGAGTACACATTACTTCATGTGGCATGTAAGTTGCCTTTACGACAGGAGCTGTAGTTTTCGTTCTTTCTCAGTGCTCTCCAGGACGACTCTGCACTCCAGCTACTCTGTACTGCTGTTCACAGCTCTCAAGTGCGTGCTTCCTTTCCCACCTCTGGGTCCTTTGCTCGGAATGTGGTGTTCCTAGCACCACTTGGCAGTACAAAAGGCAAAGGTTTGGGAATTAGAGCTATGTCCCAGATGTGTCTTTTTCACTTATTAGCTGTGTGACCTGGGCAAATTATTGAACCCAGAAACCTTTTTATCATCTGCAAATGGTGATATTGATAACCTACCTGCAAAGTGGCAGTGAGAATTAGAGACAGTAAGAAATCAAAAGTATCTGGCCCCATAACTATCTATAATGCTTTTAAATTTTGTTTTTGGGTAGACAGTAAAGGCACATGGTTCAAAACAAAAATGTATAAAAGAATAGATCTCCCTTCCACCCCATCTTCCAGATGAAGTTCTACCAGAGGCTCTATTTCCCCCCCAAATTTCTGCACATAGTATATACAGATGGTGGCATCCATACAGTCCTTGACATCGAATTTCACTTCATAATATGCCTTGGAGAGCCTTCCCTGTCTGTACATAAACATCTGTCTTATTCTTTTTAAAAACAGCTATAATGTCCCATGATATGGATACACAATCATTACACCATTCCCGTATGAATAGACTATAATATTATTGGCAAAATTTGCCAACATTTTATAAAATCTTTCAAATATACACAAAGGTTGAATTTTACATTAAACATTCATATACTTACCAGCTAGAGTCTATAAGTAATATTTTATTACATACTTGCTTTATCACATAGCTAATCATCCCTTCATCCCTCTAACCATTCCTCTTATATTTTTATTAAATTCAGAATATGTTGCAGATAACATTATACCTGCCTCAAAATATTTAATGCACATAATTTATTATTAGATGTTAAACTTTTGCTATTATAATTAGTTCTGCAATGAAAACTTGTATAAATGCTATTTCATGTGTGTGAATATAATTTCTTAGAAACTGAATTGTTGGGAATGTGTACTTATAATTTTGAGGGATATTGCCAACTTTTCCTCTGCTGAGATTATAACAATTTACACTGTCACCAGTGATATAGGCAAGTATGTGTTTCTCTTTACCTTTACAATACATTATTATCAAATTTTAAAGAATGAAACCAAAATTGCTAAGACCAAGTTTGAGACCAAATTGCTAAGACCAAAGGTGAAAAAGTATTTTGTAGCTTTATTTTGTATCTTATTTTTTTCATATGCTTAAGAGCCGCTGCATTTCTTTTTCTTTCAATTCTCTACTCTTTTGCCTATTTTTCTGCTAGATTACTGGCCTTTCACACTGATTAGTAGAATTTTTATATGAAGGAAACTAGCCCTTTCTACTTTGAGTTACAAATATTTTCCCCCAAGGTTGTCATTTCTATTTTGATTTTAATATGAATTATTTTTCCAAACATAGCATTATTTTTATGCTACTGTAATTTATTTTCAAGAAGTACTAAATACTGATTTAGTATTTTTCCATTATTTATCACCCCAGTCTCAACCCTCACAACTACTTCAGTGATTTGCAGTGCCCAATTGTGCTGTCTTTTCCACTTATGGGCTCTTGTATATGTTACTTTATGAAACATCCTCTCAGTTCTCTTCTCCTGGCTGATTGCTGCTCGTCATTCAGGACTCAGCTAAAAGGCTGCTTCTACAGCAAAGGTTTTCCTTCATTCCCCAAGGCAGGCTTCAGTGGTCTTGCCTGTTCTTTCATTAGCCTATGTGCACCCTCACGAGAACACTATCCTTCTGTAATATAATTAACTATTTCCTCACTTTCGCCCACAGATCCTTGGCAGGAAGACTATAATTTATTCACTCATCATTGTCTCTTCAGCCTCTAGCCCCACACCTGGCGTACAAGTAGATGCTCAATAAAAGTTTGTGAAAAAAGGGAGGAGGTAGGGAGAATGAGAGCAGTACACAGAGATTGTTATGGGCTGAATTGGGTCTCTCCAAATTCATATGATGAAGCCCTACCCTCCAGTACCTCAGAACATGAATGTATTTGGAGACAGGGCCTTTAACGGGTAATTAAGATAAAATAAGGCAATTAGAGGGGGCCCCTGATTCAATCTTCCTGGTGTCCTTATAAGAAGAGGGAATTTGGACACACAGAGAGACACCAGGGATGCAGGCACACAGAAGAAAGACTATGCAAGGGCACAGCAAGAAGGCGGCTGTCTGCAAGTCAAGGAGAGAGGCTTCAGAGAACCTACCAGCACCTTGATCTTGGACTTGTAGTCTCCAGAGCTGTGTGAAAATAAATTTTTGTTGTTTAAGTTACAAAGTTTGTGGTATTTTATTATGGCAGCCCTAGCAAACTAATACAGTGGGTTAAAAGATAGAAGGAAAGATGGCTAGATTAGGGACTATCTAAATGTAGACCTTTAGAAGCATATGGAAGATTCATATGTCCTGGAAAGTATGTCACAACTGAGGGAAAAAGATGGTTCCTCTTTTTCCATTCAGAACAAAGAGATGAGGCTGATTTTAAACTAAAACCTCTATTCTCTAGATTATAATGTGAACATATAATTAAATTTGATTTTGATTTGGTAAGACTCAGTTATAATTCTCATGGATTTAAGTTGTAAACTTAATGGATTTACATGGTGTTAGAATTTAGTCTGATTATAATAAGCCACTCAAGCTTAAGGGGGCACATGCATTCATAACAATATCACATTGTTGGGACTGTTGAGAAATCCCTCTAATTTTTTTAGTCTGTCTATAAAGTTGGATGGTCTTTTTCTGATTTAGTATTTCCCTTTTTGTAACTGAATTAGCTTGTTTCAAATAGATGTTTTTCTTAGAAAATGAAATTTGACACACTGGTATGTTCAATAGCATTATGAAAGAAGAAAAATTAATCATGAGACATGAAGTCCTTGAGAGGGCTTTTGTGGTCGCACATTTCATCTCTGATGATGGCCATATTTTTGTATTAAAAACTATACGCCAATTTTGACAAACTGTTCATTTCCCTTCATATTTTGGGTAAGTCAATATATCTATGACAGTATATAAATCATTAAATGAAATCAAGTAATGTCTGCTTTTCATCTCAATATATGATTGAAATGTATGAAATTATATTCTGTCTATATTATGACAGCTATGATCCAGAGGCTACATGGTTAAATTTCCCTGACAGACTATAAAATCATCCAGCCAGGAATGGTGAAAGCTGTTAATCAGGAAGATAACCTTTGAAAGCCTTGTTCCTTTCATAATGGTTGCTAGTTAAATATGAACATCTGGAAAATCATTATAAATTCATTGTGCATGAATCTATTTTGCCCTATGTAAAGAACTCCTTTTTTTTAGTTACAAACAGACTTTACATAAGGAAAGAATAAATGTATCATTTATTTTTTACCATGCACATATTTGATGCACCATTTATTAACAAAAATCGACATTGCCCTTGGATGTCCATAACCCTTCCTATAAAATGATGATAGTAATATTTAGTTGAAAACATCTCAGAGGTTTACTGTTTTAGCAATATTTTGAGAATTTAAATGCTTTGAGTGTGCTAATTTTTATGATGTTGTCTTAGAGGTTTGCTTTGATATTTATCTTACATGTATATAATATAAATTGAGTGAAATGTTCTTTTGTTTTACACATATATACATTAACACAGGTTGATAAATTTGAGAAGTGATTTCCACAAGGCATTCTTTATTCTTCTAATATTTTCTACTGGTGATCTAGAAATAATCTTTCAGCATGGGGCACCTACACCATCCAGGGAAGAGATTTCTTCTAGACTTCTTATAGACACAACAAATGCCTGAAGTTCTAAATTACTTATGAACAGTGAAAAGCCAAAGACGGTTGTATTATTTTTGACTGAATAAAGATTTTCTCATCTAACAAAACTTGATCGCCAATTCCAGAAGATGCTGAGAGGCAATTCTCATGTCATTTTAAAAAGAACACTGAATTTAGCACAATGGGAAACAATGGACAGATTACAGCTTTACCTAACGGTTGTTAAGACACTAGGACTCTTAAGTTATAAATCTTAATTTTCTGAAGTATATAACTAGGACAGATCCTAATCCCAAATGAAACTTAATTGAAAGTTGTTTTTAAAAACTTGGTAGGAGAGATTTCTCTTTTTAGTGTTGCCAAATAGAACTGACTTTGGACATTTCTTCATTGTCCCTTCAGCCAAGAAACCATAATGAGAACCAGTCCTTTTGTCTTTAACCCAACAGATATAATGAAATTTAAAATCTAGATTCTTTATTAAAATACATGAAAAAGGCTTTCAAAAAGCCTGGCATTTAGGGTATACATATTTTACATAACAGTAAGTAACATACATATGTATAACATAACCCACAGGCAAAATACAGTGTGCATCTGTTCATTTATACTTGTGGATAAGGGATTTTTATTCCCTGCAATAAGCTTTCCTGCATTAACACTGGAGAAAAAATTATTTCAATATGCTAATATGAAAAAAATGTAGCTAAAACAGAAGGCTAATATACTATGTAAATTAGGTCAGAAAATCCTGTCAGAGACCCTTATAACATGTAATTTACATTTGTGACATGTAACAGAATTGTAATTGAATAAATATTAGCATAATTGGTTTGGCATTCATCTCCCCCATTAGACTAAGAAGTGGGACACTGAACCACTTGCTTTGAAGAATCACTATTTACCTTAAGAGAGGGGAAACAGGCAAGTGAGAAGAGCTAATATTTATTGTCCACCAACTGCAAGTCAGCTCCTATGGTGCTTCTTTTAATACTCACAACAGCTCTGCACAGAAATTATCAGTCTCCACTAAGTAGCTGGGAAACGGAGATAAAAGAAATTAGGTGACCTTCTACATCAGTGAGGTAAGTCCAGGGTTAGATCCCACCTCATGTAATCTCATTTAGTAAGCAGCAACATCAGGTCAATGCTTACATAAGCCCAGTTAAGATTTCTTTAAATTCACAAAAACAACAATGACATGTATTATTTCTAAAACACACCTTATCTCTCTCTTTAAAATGTTCAAATATAATTATTTATTTCAAAATTTATTTAACAATCAAATTTAAAAACTAACAAACAGAAAAATTCTTCCTCTAAGCTCAAGAAACTTAAGAATCCATATGGTGCTGCCTCCTAGCCCTACCGGCTAAAGCACAGTATCTCCAATGCCTTGCAGAGCCCTTCACATACATCTATGGATCTTCAAGGATAACTCATGTGTGCTCTTAAAACAAGCCCTGTCAGCTACTATATGGGGCCTGATATTTTCCTTTTCTGCTTTGGGTATTTCCCACCCCCATGATATCTGAAATTCAGTCTCTGAAGTCTTCAGAGGTGTCTAACTGTGTTTAAAAGCTGCCTCTGGCTGACAGACCACTGATTTGCCACTATAACTTGCTGGACACTGTTGCCTCTGCCAAGCATTGTGCCCATTTCCGATGGATACCACTATCTCCTGTTGCTTTCCTGCCAATAAGCCAGAGCTAAATTTGCTTTGCACTCTCTGAAGCTCCTAATATGTAGACGTGACCCTTTACTGCATTAAAAGTGGCTGGGAATGCTTTATTCTCTGATTCAGTGTTGTATTTTTCCATGTGAACACTGAGGCAGTATTGTTCTAAAAGTTTCCAGGACTTTAGTATGGAGCTCTCTGTTTTTCTTTATAGTTCCATCCTGCCTATGTCATAAGATTCACATGGTATAAGATTCACATGCCTTAAGATCCACATGGTATTTTAAGTGGAATGGCTGATGGACAAATTAAGTGATTGGCACCATGATATTCTCGGAAGTATCACTCCCACCAATTACTAAAGCTTTATTACTAGGCCAACTTAGTCTGACTTCATCTTCCCTGCAAAGGAGTGCTCTCTTCTGAAATTCTGTTTAGTTTCTCCTATGAATTGTCTTCTGTCCGGTGAGTCACATCAGTCCAACAGACGTGCCCAGACGTATGTGAATTTTGGTGATGGGCCTGGCTTAGGCTCAAACTAGGGACCACCATGATACCTACATCAATATGAAACTGCTTCCCAGAGTACGAGTTGAGGGAGGAAAAGAGATGATTGAGGTGGTAAATGGGCAGGAATCCCATACTTTGACTCTTCTTAGCTTGCTTCTGTATGTCACATGTAGAGCTTGGACTAGCCACATCTCAATAAAATCTTACTGGACACATGTAGAAAAATTTTCGATGGATACCTGGAGAAAAAGTTCTAAATTCACAAGAGAATTATTTCCCCAGAATACTGGCCTATTGAAAACAAACCTGGGAGAGTTCCTGGACGGCATAAGTTATCAGGAGCCAAGAGTTTATGTAAACACCAGTTTATACTAACTTAGCCCTGGTGTTTTCACTTTTTCTTTTCCCTGTCCAGCATATCTCCCCCATCAAGGTCTCTGCAAGGCTTCTTGTTCTCCCTCATTGAGTATCTTATCTATTTCCTGTCCATTCACATTGTCTTTTTCAGGCCTTGCTAGAAAGCATGCTTAAAATATTTTCTGTCCAAATCAAATCATCCTATTCCTGAGTTAGTCTTTTCTTGTTCAGATCTTAACCATGGGTATTCTATTTCCTTGTGCCAAGTTTCAAAGACATTGCCTTTTAAGGAATTCATTGCATGGCATTGAAGGAAGGTGGAAGCAACGATAGAGGCAAGGCTCAGAATAACGGTGTTCAGTCTTCTGACCCTGTTTTGTTCCTAGGTTTGTGTATCCTGAAATGTTGGGGCTCTATCCCGTAGATAACAGGGAACCACTGGAGGTTTTTGAGAGGTGTGTTATGAAATTCAGCCTGCCCATAATAAGGATTAATGAAAGAGGACAACAAGGCAGTTGTGATGATTAGAATATAACAGAAAAAAAGGGTGACAGATTACAAAAATAAATGAGGTTTTCAGTGAAGGATGTAAGTGTCGGTAATAGAAATGCAGCTATCAGAACTGGAAAATAATTTACGAGAAAATAAAATGTACTAAATTTGTGATAAAACACATTTCAGATAATGGTGTTTGAGGTAGCTAATGAGACAGAACTGGATCTTGGATAGAGAAGTTATAAACATAAGTATAGATAAAAAGAGTTAAAATTGTGGCACAGGACCACATTAGCAAAGAAAAGAACAGAGTAGTCCGAACACCGAGAACTAAATAAACCCTGGGAACACTCACACCAGAATGGAAAATGAAATAAAGAGATTCAGAGTTGAGCCAATAAGTGGAGCTTAAAGGGTGACTTCTATCATAACTCTTGTTAGGTGGTGATACCAAGAAACAGTAACTGTTGCTTCACTTCTACCCAGTAGTAAATGCCCAAGCAAGCTCTGGCAGGCTCAGTTCACTGGCTGGTCCTATCCCAGAACATCACCCAAATGTTGTCTTTGAAGCTCATCTTCTAATGAGGACTTCTGTATACTTCATTAGCTACATTTCTCTAAAACGAGGCCAATCCACTCTTGCCTTGGGCTGAAACAATGATGTAGTGTGATTCCAAAGTATTTATTGATACATTATAAATTTGCAGGGTAGGACAGGCCATGCCTGAAATCGAGAGGTTTAGTAAACCTCTGTTGAAGGAATAAATGCATGACTGAAGGTACAAAATTTGAGTTCTGCACAAACTGGCCACAGAAACTGAAATACAGAATAAAAATGCTAAATGGCAGTGACACTGTAGAAGTTGGCAAATAGATGCAACAATAAAAATTCAGTAGTGTAGATTTTTCTAAGTGAAACCATTCTGAACCAATAAAGATTTAGTGAACCTGGTGTTGAGTATCCATGACACAAGAAACCTGTGCCTCTATGGAAAATGCAGATTAAATACAAGCCTATGATGCTATGCTATAATTTAAAAACCAAGTTTTGTACAAGGGTATTTTTAGCATTTGCCTGATAGTATACAAAGCATTCACCCTTTTAGGCTCAGCCCTGGGCAGGCCTTTATAAGGGTATTGATTAGCTTCAGTTTTAGGTCCTGAAAACTTCTATAGTGGATTTGGAAAGAATCCCAAGTAGGCTGATTAAAGAGATTGAAAGAATAAAAAGTGATAAGAAAATTGGCCCCAAACAGAAAGACAAAGAAATGTGCTTTATTTAACCTAGGAAGGAGCAGGCTGATAAGCAAATAACTGTCTTCAAGCGTTTTGCCAATGTGGCAAGCAGCTGCTCTGCTTCCCTGCAGGCAGGACAATGGAAAATGAGTTTCCACAGTGGAGGCAGCAAAATGGGCTGCACCGTTGGTTTATCCCCCAGAGAGCTTCCTGCCTGCAGGGGCTGGGGTGCAATGTTTGAAAAGTCCATAAAAGGCAGCGGCATTTCTCTCTCTGAACCCTCCTTTAGCAGGAGTGAGTAGGCAGCTGTATATCTAAACAGCTGTCCAGGGAAGAGGGAGAAACTCTATAAACAAAGAAATCCTTTTCTATCTTTGCAGTTCTCAAAATCATCTCATACACTTATGCATCAAGAGATGTGAGAAGACACTTTCAGAAGAGTATTTTTTCCCCTTAGGGTTTGTAAAAGGGTGAATTCTGAACCTTAAATCATAAAAATATTTTTAAAAAAATATTGCTATTGATTTGCTACAGGTCTGCTTTACACATGTCCCATTATGCCATTCAGAAAATAACTTTATTCAGTTATCTATATTCCCAGCCAAGTGTAAAAGGATACTCTACTTCTACTCTCTATTATTCCACAAAGCTGAACATTTACAGAATTTTTGAAGAAGTTACAACTTTCCTGAAAGGAATTATTCAAATGTCAGTTTAAGCCTATAAAGCAAAATGATTAGATGGTGGCATTTTTATTATTGTCCTGTTCCAATTCTTTTCTCCTTTAGAAGTGAGGAATCACTTTACATCAGTTTCCAAGCTCAGACACATTCAGCTACAGTTCATCCTTTCCTTTGAGTTTAGAAAATTACAAGGAACAAAATGAAAGATGACTCTCTCCCATATTATTCTTGGATTTCAAAATATCAGACCCATGAATCATTATAGTTTTTTGGTCACAGATTTGGTTTAAAAAGAAGCCAAGAACAGTAATTTACAGATCAGTAGCCCCTCTTAGCCACAGGGAATACGTCCCAAGGCCCCCAGTGGATTCCTGAAACAGCAGATAGTTTTTTCTACACATACATACCTATGTAAATTTTAATTTATAAATTGGGCAAAGTACGGGATCAACAATAACAAATAATAAAATAGAACAATTATAATAATATACTCTTATAAATGTTATGTGAATGTCTCTCTTTCTCTGATAAATAACTGGCTACTAAGTAAAAAAATTTATCACTGTAGTATTGGCCCTACATATAAATTTGTGCCAAATATTAGCTGTAGCTAATCACTCAGTATACTTTGAGTACTAAAGTTCCTTGCCCTAGGCCAAAAGCAGGTCACACTACAGTTCATTTTCCCAATCCGGCAACCCAATAGCAAGGGACATCTATGCTCCAATGAGAAGTACAGCCAAAAGAAACTTTACTTGTCCAAGTCATCTGGTAGCAAAAGATGTTGTTGTTGTTGTTGTGTGTTTGTGTGTTTAAGAGATACCTGAACCAGATATTCATATCAGAATTAATTCTTTCATTCTACATCCCATCCCATAAAAAATCCTGTTGATTGATCATCCCTGGTATGAAATATAGTCTACAGAACTTAAGAAACTTGTAAACCTCCTCATTTCCAATACAATAAACTTTCTTCACATTTATCAAGGCCCCAGGAAAGCCCTAAGTAACTACATACAGAGCAACTAAGTAATAAAATAGTTCCAATGGCTGAATCTACAGCAATGCAGAAGGGCATTCAAAGTCAAGGGGAAATTATTTTCTCTACACAGGTTTTCAGCAGGTCTCATTTTTATTTTTTATTTTACTTACTTATTTTTGTTGATATAGAACTATGTTCACAAATAATGCTCCATGGGTTTGCAATCATAGCTTAGATATGCATTTATACGTATATATACACATAAAAACACTTCCTGATATTCAAACTGATCCTGTGGTGAAGGAAGTGATTTTCAGACTACTAGATCACAGTATCTTACTAAATTAGACATTCAGGCTTGTTATTAAGATCTTATAAATAAATATTCACCCACAAAGAAGAAGAATTCCAGTCAAGTGTGTGGTAAAGAACAGAGCTTTTTATTCATTTGACTAGAGTGCTGGTGTGAGTTACAACTAGCCTAGTAAAAACATTATATGGTCTGGTATATTTCTGTATTCATTTGCAACATTAGATCACAGTTTAAGCAGGCACTAGAGATTATAACACCTCCTAGTAAGAATACAATATGCATTAGCTGCCCAGATCGCCTCAGACCCTTAGGAAATAACTATATGACTTTCACTAAAAAACCTGGCCCAACGCCCACAGGAGCCAATCAAGATTTGTGGGATGACGTGAAATCCAAGTGAATGTGCTGCACCAAAGCTGCACCTCAGGCCTTGTTTAAATCTACTTCATCTTTACAATCGTGCAATGAATCACAGCACCTCAACTACGGCCCACGAAAATCAAATAGGCCTATTGATTACTTTAACCAATCAAAACAGTAAGAACAATGCAGCAACTGCAACCTTGAGCAAAATATGTCACATCCTTAACTACCAAATTGAGAACTTGTATTAGAATGAGAACATGTAAAAATTCAGGAATAAAGGCCCCCTTCCCCAAATGATAACGAAGTTATAAACTTCCATTTAAATGCAAAGAACTGCAGTGTGTTTGTTTCCGCTTCCTTATGATTTCCTGGTAGAAGGACAGTATATGCATAAAAAGTGAATAAACACAAAAGGACAAAGAAAACCAGAAGAGAGACAACAGTGGATCAAGCACAGCAACAAAAGTTTAAAAGCTAGTCAGCAGATGGGTGAAGGATAATTGCCCGGGCGCATCACAGAGAGCGGGATTCTAAGTTTGCAAAGGAGGTAAGTTGTGGGAAGCCAGCAGAGATGGAGACTTCCAGGAAGGTTCAGGAACTGCAGGCACCAGGTATCTCAGGAGGAAGCATTGAGGGATGGAAAAGAAAACAAGAATGTGATCGAGAACTTGGATTCCAGGGATCTCCACATTTCCTCCCCTACCCTTCACAACCATCATGGCAGAAGACTCTGATGATGCTAACTCAGATAGGCTTGGAAATATGGGCATGGTAATTCTCCTAGTGAAACAGAGGACTAAGTGAAAGTCTACATATTCAATGATGAGACATTTTCTTCTCCTCAGCTTCCTGCCTCTACCTGGCTTCCAGAAATCTAGCAGCCAGACCTTTAGACTCCCTCCACCCTCATAACTCCATCCAACCCCAGGCAGAAATGTCCATCCCTGAGAAATTGGCCAGCTGAAGAGAGAGGCCTACAGAAGCTAATGTTTAGGAGTAGGGCCCTTATGGTCTCTCAGGTTGTTAACCAAGTAACATTGGTTAGAGAAGTGAGTGAGAAATGACATCCAACCCAGGCTCCACTTACCAAGCCATGTGTTCTGGGAAGGGGCTAACTTTTCCTAATCAGCATGAAGGCATCAAGTGGTCAACAGCTCAAATGTTCCAGGGGACACCTTTTTCGATTTCATACAAAGGTACCATCTGGGCCAACTTCAGCCTTATTTGAGAGTCCC
Organism: Miniopterus natalensis; assembly: GCF_054644295.1. Taxonomy (NCBI): domain Eukaryota; kingdom Metazoa; phylum Chordata; class Mammalia; order Chiroptera; family Miniopteridae; genus Miniopterus; species Miniopterus natalensis. The sequence goes on from NC_142094.1 coordinate 35,261,580, forward strand.
CTCTAATATGGTCAGAACTTCAGAACTTAGTCTGATTGTCCTTCAGCGAAATGTGCTAGTTCGCATGCCATGCCCCGCCCCACACACACAGAGCTTTCAACTGGCACTTAGTCATGCATCCTTAAAATATGAAAGGACAACTAAGGGTCACCAGTTGTGAAGAAGGATAAGAGAAGATATTGTGTCTATAAAATAAAAAAAGATACTACGACAAAAAATTAAATTTTTGTCCTTGGTCAGTTAGCTCGGTTGGTTAGAGTATCGTCCCCATAAGCCAAGGTTGTGGGTTCTGTCCCTGGCCAGGGCACATACAAGAACCAACCAATGAATGCATAAAAAAGTGGACCAACAAAATGATGTTTCTCTCTCCTATCTCTCCCTTCCATTCTCTCTAAAATAAATCAATACCTTAAAAAATTATTAAATTTTTAAAATTAATTTTCAGCAGAAGGACTGAAAGATAACATTGAGGAAATCTTTAAAAAACTAGAAAAAAGTAAAAAAGGTGAATCCATAGGAAACAGAGGAGCAGCAATGAGGCAGGATCATCAATAAAGGTTGATGAGATAACATATGGTTTCCAGAAATGCATGTTGGTTCATTCTCTAATAAATTAAAAAATGAGAATTTGCTTTAAAAAAAAGTTTTATGGGAAGATTTAAAAATGTATGAATTAAGTATTATTTGATAGCAGTTGAACTAACAAATGTTTCTCAATAAATATCCCTAAAGTCATTGGTCCTAATACTTGACCCAGGGTGTAAGATATTTTTCAAAGTAGAGGAATCAAAGCATTAAAATGGGAAACAACCAGAAAACACAGTATCTGATGTCAGTTGTCATGATTACATGCAGGGATAGAGGAGTACATCAGAAGGCAGCCTTCCTTTATTAATGACCTTGCAGGTTAATAGGCATTGCTAGGGCAACAAAGAGAAACACAACCGTAGAAGGGCATGTTTAGGTACTGAAAAGAAAGGGAAGTATAAGGGAATAATTTCTAAACTCATCTTTTGGATAAATTGTCTATTTTAATTCATTTCTGCTACAAATTAGATTTATCAGAGTATCTGAAAAACTCACATTCGATTAGGTACACTATAATTCCACTTAGTCTAGATAAAAGCTTTATAGAGAGAGCAAGGACATTCGAGGTTTGAAGGCAATTTTTTTCCTAGCTAGATGTTAGCAATGCAGGCGGTCACCTCCTCAGGCCATTTCATAGATCTTAATGCCACTAAATCATAGCTGTATATTTCCTACCATTCCTGAATTTCTGCCACCTTTATTCATTCACCAATTTTCATATAAGAGCACATGCTAAGTCAAGTCAGGACACTATCTGCTGTCAGAAATTCCCTTTAAAATGCTCATTCCAAACACCTCGTAATAGTTTTCACAGCATTCTGATGATGTGTGTAGTATTCTCACGACTATATATCAAGTAGAATGACATGCCTACTTTTTGCTCTTGGGTAGACTCTATTTGTTCTGAGACTGAATGGCTTTAAGTTGAATAAGGAGAGGGTGTTAGTTAGCTATTCAGTGGTAGGAGCAAAACCGTTATCACCTCCCAAAGAGTGCTGAGTAGCCCTACAATAAGATGAGGCAAATCAAAGGTCAACAGAATTGTTCACTTCCCCCAGGACAGTATCTGTTTAAGGCATACTTGAATGAGACTTTTAAAAAGAATTGGGTTACAAAGAACTTTATAAATTTTGGAAGAAGAAGAGAATTCATCGTCAATTAGAATCTTAAGCTGACATTTTCGTCAGCCTTTACCTTTATGTTAAATGTGTAATCCAATTTGTACCTTTACATTTGATGTACATATTATAATAAACAATTAATCATTACACATGCCATACTGACATTTTACAAGACTTGGAATATGTTTTATTTAAGTTATTATAGAAAATTTTAGTTATTTCATGTTTTATTTTATGATACACTATTGTTTATACCTGAAGTTGAGCCTTTGATTAGGAATGCAACTCATTATTGTGTGTGCTGCTCCAATGGGAAAATAAATGATTGCTTTTTCTATAATCTAGTTTTATGGTATTGTTTCTAATGATGAAATGCAGCAAAAGGTAAGGATTGGTTCTACTGAGGAACCAATGGGCAATAGAATTCAAATTTTTACCGTGTACAAGACATTTCCATAGATTCATAAAAGGGTAAAAAAAAAAAGCATAATTCTTGCCTTGCAAGAAACTTAAAACCTGGTAGGACAGATATGTACTCAAATACTTAAACCATAGTTAATACTGCATAAAACCTAAGGATAAAGTGCTAGGTAATCACAAAGTGTTTGGCAGATTGTTTAATGATTACAACATCAATAATAATCTATTGCGAAGAGAAATTGTAGATATTGAAAAATCTGGGCAATGCAGAAAGTTAGTAAAAGTAGAGAAGGGAAGGAACCACTAAAATCAAACGCAAATTTACTTATACATGAGGATCTGGCAGAGATAAACCAGGTAACTAAAGACGAGATAAGTAACTGACATGGTGCTTTTGAAATCAAATCAAATTAAAAGAAGATCTACATAAAACTGAGCTTCTGGCGTATTAAAAAAATGTGGCTGTTGCAAATGTCAAAACCAATGTGACTGAAGTATTTTATCTTACAATTGTCAGAAAATTATGCTAAAAACTCAATTAATACTTTAATTGTTCTTTGTCCATTCCAGGAATTAGCATATGATCTCAATTACAACCTAAATTTTATTAATTATAAGGAAAATATTCTTATGCTTATCATTTTTAGTTTCATTTTCCAAATTAAATTCCCAATCAATCCTTTTATTCTTATTTACTATGAAATTTTGGTCCCCATTTAATGTTGATACTCCTTGACCAGACTTTTCTCTGGTACCAATCATCCTTGGTTAGAAAGTCCACCAAGTATTACTTTTGGCTGAGGCTACAAGGAAGTATTCTTGAAGGATGGACTGGGTCTTAACAGAAGTGAGGAAATGCTAGAGAATGAAAGTGTTAGGAAAAGATATAGAAATAGAAACGTGTAGACATGTCAAGAGGAAAAAAAAATAGATTAATTTGATCTGAAAGGTCAGTTGAAATCAGATAAAAGGGGGCTTTGAAGATCTAATTTTTATTGGTAGGCACTGGGAACCCCTCAAAGTGTATATGCACAAAATGAAATCATCTGAGGTACCCGTAAGAATATTACTTTGGGTTCAGATATTAGGATGGATTAAAGTAGGATTTGACTAGTGACAGAAAGATTCTGTAAGAGGCTTTTGTTTAAGTGCAGGCATGAAGTAAGCGACGCATGGAGTCATGGCAGAATGACAAGCCAATGGGAGGACACTGCACTGAACATAAAGGGAGGAACAGGTTTGGTGAGAAGAGCAGATGTTGAAATTAGCTTTGCACCAGTTGAATTCTGCAAGCAGCCTGAGCCCCAGGTCTAAAGCTTGAAAGAGAAATCAGGGTTGAAAATAAAGATTTGTGATCTTCTGTACAGAAACTCCTGGGGTAAATAAAATTGCTGAGAGAGAGAGCAAAGAAAAAATGGCTCAAGACAAAGGCTTGAGTATTGCTTATATTTTAGGAGAAGAAAGGGGACTAATTAACAAAGAAGCGAGAAAAAATAGGATCACATTTAGAACAAGCAGAGTTGAGATCCAGAGGAGCCAAGGAAAAGGAGCTTCATAAAGGAGGCACTGAAATGAGGAGGGGGAAAGCAGAGAAAAACTCTCAACGCAATGAAGAGGAGGTCATTGGAGATGGCCTCTAAGAGAATGGCTTTACCAGAGGATTAACAAAGAGGTTTACATTCGTTTCATGGACCTGTCCACACACTTTCCTCCTTAAACTGGAGACCTGCAACATTACGTAACAGAGACACCTGGACAAGGCGTCATGGCACATGGGTTCTAGCCCTGGCTCCTCTGAGCACCCACGTGGCCCAGTACTGGTCATATAACCACTCTGGACATTAACTTCCTCACTTGTAAAATAGGAGATGGCAGGAACTTGGGAGAGGGGCTCATGCCCAGCTGACATTTCACACTAACTACAATTATAAGAAATATTAAAAAATAAAATTCCTTCTCCAATGAACAAGATTTTGAGAGGTTATTAAAAGCATTGGCTTTAGAATCAGATGCACCTGAGATTGATACTAGCTTGGGTGCCTAATAGATCTACAGTACACTAGAAAAGTGATTTAACTTCTAAACTGTGGTTTCCTCTTCTGTCAACTGAGGTCAATACCAGTACCTCCCTCAGGGAGGTATGGAAAAATTACATGAGGCATGGAAAGGCATTAGAATAGTTCCTGGAACCTAAAAAAAGGCTCATAAATATCTGTTGGCTGAAAGACTAAATACTGGCTACTATTCTTAGATAGGATAGAATCATGCAAGGAAAGAACTCAGACCTTGAAATAAATATAAAGTGTGAGGGGGAGAGCAGAGGTTTACAGGGACAGTAATAAAAATATCAGCTGCTAGCTCTGTCACTTAATGGTAGTGTGACTTGAGCAAGTGAACTAATCCTAAATCTTGCAGACAAGAAAAAATTGAAGCAAAAATGGCAGACAATAAACTAAATCTGAGAGTTGGGTCCATGAATGTTATCTATATTGTTCTTGATTCCTTTTAGATATATTTGTAATATGTCATTATTATAAATTATTGATCAAGCCCTGGCTAGGTAGCTCAGTTGGTTAGAGTATCATCCGGATACGCCAAGGTTGTGGGTTCGATCCCAGTCAGGGCAGATACAAGAAGCAACCAATGAATGCATAAATAAGTGTAACAACAAACGGATGTTTCTCTCTCTCTAAAATCAATAAAAAACTATTGATCAATTGGAGCAGTATTTGCATAACATGAGGATTATGTGAGTTAAATAAAATAGCATTAAAAAAATCATAGTTTTTTTTAACAGGGTTCGTGCTCAATAAATCGTTGCTGCTGTTATTTGTTACTATAAATATCATATTATTACTATACCATTCTAGGAGATGGAACTTAAAGCAGAGAGGGAGGAGGGAGCATAAGGGTACAATGTGTATAAGTAGACATGCAGGGTGAGAGGAAGGCAGTGAAAAGAACAGAAATGAAACTAGCTTGACTGAAAACAGCAGGGCAGCCTGGGTAACAAAATATTTAGAAAAAAATTATATCAACTCAATACGGTAACTCTGGTTGATCAGCCTGATCAGAAATTTTCACTTAAGCTTTTCATCAATAGAATAAAAAATTAAAAAGGTTGATGATCTCTTATGTACATATCTAAGAACATATACAAATTGCTCAGCAAGGGAAATGTACAAGAATGTTCATAAAAGCACTATCCATAATAGCATCAACTGAAAAACTACCCAAATGCCATTGACAGTGAAATGGATAATGTGTGCTGTATCTACACAATGTAATACTACACAGCAATAAGAAAAATGATTTTAACTACACACGTCAATAAAATAATTCCACAAAAAAACAGTAAGTGAAAGCAGCTAAGCACTTAAGAGCTCATACTGTGTGATTCAATTTAAATGAAGCAGAGACAGGCAGAAAGAACTATGCTGTTAGAAGTCAAGGTAATAACTACTGGGAGGAGGGGAGAGTTAGTGACTGGAAGTGCAAGGGGGCTTCTCAGGGTGCTGTGTGTTCTATTTCTTGACATGAGTGCTGGTTATACGGGTGCCTGTTCAATTTGTAAAAGTTCTTTAAGATGTGTACTTAATATATGTGCACTTTTCTGCATGTATATTTCAATAAAAAGTTTTTTAAAGGACAGAAAAAAAACGGTGTTGATGATGACAACTTTATAAGTGAACTCCTTCCAAATCTAAGGTCTCCAGGGGAACTTGGAGAAGAAAAGAATGATGTACTTGTTGAGTCACTTGAGAGTTTCGGCAACCGAAAAATATAATTGATATTCAGAAATGGTTAATGTAGCACAATTGTGTGGAAATAAAGAATTTACATGTGATTTCAAAACAAGTCTCAGATGCAGAGAGCCAGATGGGGCCTTTATTTATTCAAATGTGATTCTGACTGGGAGAAAAATATCTTTCTCTGGAGATTAACCTGTGACTCTCACAAACAATGAAAGTGTCTGGCATGCACATAGGGAAAATTGACTCTGGACCCAAAAGTTTGCTGATTTTGAAATGGATGTGCTAAGAAAGAACTTTATTTAAAAGAGTTGACTAAAAACAGCTGCACTTTGTCATCAGAATAAAAATTCACAAGTATTCTAAGACTTCAAAAAACTATAACAAACAATGTGACCTCATTAACCCTTAGAAAAGACATTTCTGCCACGGTTATGTTCAATCATGATTTATTTCTCCCCAAAACCTCTTGCAATGGCTGTCTTTAGAGATGCTTCCAGTAAAGGGTAAAGGAAGCAGAACTTGAAAGAAATAATAAAATTCTTCTTCATTTCTAGTGAAAATGGTGGTAGTGAAATATGATTTAAAAAATTTTTTTAATAGTAAGTTTGAGCGTGTTCAGTTGTAGCTTATTCTTAAGAATGCTTAACTATGGGTTGAGGCATTTAAAAAAGAGGCAAAACAGTAGAAAAATTAAGGAAGATTTAGGGGTTAGTCTTAGACATCATCCTGTCATTTCCTTTGTTCCAGTTTTCCACATGAAGGAATCTACTTAAGAAAATGTATGTGACTGCTGACTTAGGCTATAAGGGAGGTTATAACATCTCCTTGCTGGAAAATGTTTAAGAAAATGGTTAACTAGCCATTTTAAATTATTTGGAATTAATGCTCCACAAAGTGAGGTGGCCAAATAGGGTGTCTTCCAGATTTATGACTGCATCTTGCTCTCTGCTTCTGTAAACAATATTGAGAGTCTCTCTTTCACAGGGTGACACATTTTGCGCCCATCAAAAAACATTAAGCTCTAAACCACAGTGAAAGTGAATTGTAGTTTCAAGGGACTTAGAAATTGTTTCTACAAAACTAAGTGAGGCAGACAGTTGATAAATTAACCAGCTAATTCAGGCAAAAATACTTCCAATTTTTGAGAGGGAAGAGAAAGGACCTTTCGATTAGTTGTTCCCTCATTTTCTGAGTAACTGGGTGAGTCTACACTGTACTTTGTGTAGATATAGCTCAGTGTCTTCTTGTTGAATAACAGCATCACATTAGAGTGAAAAGATGTTACAATTTGCCAAATGCTTCCATATATAGTACTCACATATATTACATAGTGAAAATACTAAGAATTTGGGAGGTAGGATTATAACAATTCAGATAACAAAGGAGAATTCAGAAAATCATAGCAAAATTCTGATCTTAGGGCACTATAGAGACTATGAGTCCAAATTCATCATACTTCAATGTAAAGAAAATAACCCAGAGATTAGGAATGAGAGCTTTTCCATAGGATACAGAGTCACTATGAAGACTCCAACTTTGGTCTGTTCTCTCTGGAGCCCTACAGTCACCAGAGTGTAAGCTCCATAAAGCAAGGATGCTATCTCTCTTTCCACCGCATTATCTCCAGCATCGAGTGCGGCATCTGGGACCACAAATTACTCAGTACATGGGTTGTATAAATTCATCTCTGTAACTATCTAACTTGCTTTGTGACATGGACACATCTAACTAACACATCCTTAAATCTCAGGTCCATAATTTTAGAGTCAATGTAATATATTCAGAAGTTAAACCATTCAAAAATTAAGATTTACAGAAGTAAATCTGTATTTACTTTTAAATACCCATCAAGCTATTGTAATATATCAAATGTTCATGACCTAATTTTTCAGTATTCACATTCATTTATTCTGTCAGTAGATTTTAACCATCACCTATGAATACACAAACTAGCAAAGATAAGTTAAATCAGAGTTCACCTCCACCAGAATGCCAATATAATTTCAAATATAAAATTTATATTGTGATAAAAAGTTTTTCAAGTAATTATCTGGTTTTCAAAATATACCACCTTTTTTCCCTATTTTGTGAAGTCTCACTTTGCTAACAACACACTTTTACTACTATAAGATGTAGTTTTTTTAAAAATGCTTGTGGGAACAACTATGCTAGGCTATGCATCATAACTCCTGAAAAACTGTAAGATCCCATATTCTTCTAAAAGTCAAAGACAAGCATTTCACAAGCTATTATGGAGGCTACTAGAACAGCAATTGTTTTCAGGTTCAAGGAAGTGAAAATTTTCTAAGACAAGACATCTACCACCTATTAGACATGTGACTATAAAGTAGTATATTTTTTCAACAAATATGTAAGAACTAACACATTCAGGTGATTGTACTGTTTCAAAAGTGAGGCTGTTATACCAAAATTGTTACAATTACTATAAACATTTTGAAAAGTCCCCTTCCAGAATTGCTTTTAGAGAATGCAGCTCATTCTTTTGAATATCTACAAGGATAGCACAACTTTTTCCTTTGAAAGTAGAAAATAGTTTTAGAAGAGTCAAAAATTATTTAGAGCATGTCTAGAGAAGTAGGTGTGTATCTAAAAGAATGTATGACTACAGCAGTAATTTGAAGAATTTTTCCAGGTGGCTCCAAATTTCCAAATCCACTCTTGGGTAGTTTCAAAAAAATACTTTGTTCTAGTTTTATGTAAAAGAGTTGACTAAAACTTTATTTAAAAAAGCTTTACAAAAGTTTCCAAAAAACATTTAAGAATTGTGGGCTACGTACAAATTTCCAGAGGAACTCTCTCAAGGACAACACACATTTTTAATAAATTATATATGCGTAACTTAAAAGCCAAGTCTCATTACTTTATAGGCATACCACATATAGTTTTTTCACGTATCAAATCTAGATTAAGCGCTGTGTGTGGTAATTTGCTAGAAGCAGGATAATTTGCTACCCTTAATCAGAAATCGAGTTTTGGAAACTCCAAGCTGCTCTCTCACCATGATCAGGAATCACATTTCTGATATAGTGTGGTCACTCACAATAGGTCTCTCCTTACTGCATTTCTTAAGCAGGTTGAAATTAAAATTCTAGAAATTCTAGATATGATTTCAATAAAAAATGCCAACTTCCACCAGTTGTCCTCCAGGATTAGGTTGCTAATTGTGAAAACTATGAGCATTTCTATTATACAGAGATAAAAGTATTTACACTGTGAGCAGTTTTAAAATGGAATATAAATCAATATGCAAACTGAACTCTCCAACTGAAAGTTTTCCAAATTTCAATGAAAAGTTTAATACTTAAAAAAAACCCCACCAAGGCTACTTAGATAACAATGGAAAAGAACAACATGTCTTAACTCTTTTTTCATCACGGAGCAATTCTTTTGCTTCATGTTGACTTTGGCGGATTCTGGCTTTTCTCAATGAAAACAGATACTTGGCCATGATTTTAAATTTAATGCTGAAACAGGATGAAACATATCCTGGAATTCCCACATCTCCTTTTTTATTAACATGTACTATGTCATGCAAGTGACCCGCTGTGTCTGACACATTCAACCCCTTTGGCCCTCAACAAGTAGCAACAAAATGAGAAGCACATGAACCTTTCTAGACAGTTCCAAGAACTTGTCTTTTTAAAAATTTTTTTATTCATTCAAATATTTATTGAGCAGATAGGGAGATACAAAGGGGTTTAAAACATGGTCAAAGAGGTGAGGCAAATGAACAAGTAGAAAGAAAAGTTCACTGAATCACAGCAGGCAAAAGAAAGTGCTTCAGATTAATAGTGAGATTGCTTCCAGCCTGGAGTGGGGCAGGGTGAGTGGAAACTCAGGAAAGGGGGTTGAGACTAAAATAGACTTCAGTCTGGAGTGGTGATGAGACTCAGCATGGACTCTACTTGTCTCCCCTTCTCCTCTTTCCCCATCTTCGGGCTTGATTTACCACTAGTGCCCAGGATTGTTCAATGGGTTTCTTCTATACTTGCTTGCATTTTTGTTTTAATGTCTTTGACAAAACTAGATCCTTTGAGTGTTTTAGGAGTTTTTTCCTGTTTTTTGAAGGATTCTTGACCTTTTGATCTTGGTGTTGATGGTATTCAGTCTTTCCCACTCTGGTGTGGTCTTTATGCATTTTTGGAGCTCTTATACAGATTTCTTTATTGGAACTTTTTCTGCAGCTTCCGCATCCTCAAAATCATCATCATCGTCCTCATCATCTTCATCAGCAGCAAGTTTTACTTTCTTTCTGTGCAATCTTGCTACCACCTCCAGGGGCAGAATGCTCTCCAGACATACTCAGGAGTGTCACATCCTCCCCCTCTTCATCTTCGGACTCTGCATCTTCCTCCACAGCTACTAAGTGCTGTCCACGCAAATGCACAGGTCCTGAACCACACTTCAACCCCAGGTGGTGTTATTCCAAAGCCACCAAGGGAAACCATTGGCTGTACAGACATTCTCAGAGTTGCCAGTGTTACTAATCATACTGCCTTCATAATCCATTGCTTCTGCTTTCAACAGTGTGCAATTCATCCTTGGCACCAGCCCCTAAACTGACTGTTCTTAAAGTGATCATCTTTGTGGGTCTTTAGTTCACAACTGAAAAGTTAGTTCTGGGCCTCAGAGGGCTCATGTCCTTGTCCATCGAGCCTTCCATGAGGTGGTGGCACACACTTAGGTGGGGGAGAAGGCGGGCAGAGATAAACAACTTCTGCTCCACAGACAGGCATGCAGGATGGAATTGCACCAGAGAAGAATTAGTCTTGAGAACACATTGTACTATCCTGCACCAGAAATTAGGAAATTAGGGCAGCAAGATTATGTTTGTAAAGGAAAATAATCTAAACTTTTTTAGCTTGAGAAGACAATGAACCTAACAACAGCTCTTACTTTAGGCTTACAATTTATCTCTCTATATTCTAGTCAAATCTGGGTCTGGGCCAAACTGACCCAAGGAAAGGAGAACTGTCTTTGTTGTGCCACTCTGAATCAATGTATGGCACTAACAAGGACTTCCTGCCTTTGGGGTTTATTTGAGGATTCTTTATGGGGGAGCAAGCTTCAGTGGCTGACATGTCTGTATGGTGAGGGTGAGGGTATGGGGAATGGGGGGCTGGGAGGGATGCAGTATAAAATGAACCCTCCACAGCCCACTCCAAGGACATGATGAGGCATTTCTGAGGATATGGAGCTAAATGGGGGAGAGACATCTTCACATTTTCCTTGGGGAACAAGGGGGACAATTCATGTAACTTTCAGAGTCTCTTTCCACTGAGTTTCTACTTAATTATAAGCCCTCACTAAAGATGGATCCTTGGATATGAAAATTCAAGGTTACAATGAATGGAGAGCTGGTCCATCAGATTAATGCAGGTCCCCTTGACTGTCCCCCTTCTCTGAGTCTTCAAACCTAGTATCTTGGAATCAGCCCTGAGAACTTAAATATGAGGCTGAACTCAAATATGATTATTCTGTGCTGCAGGCATGAGAGCTTTGGTGAGAGAAGGAAACCCAGGGAACCACTCATGTGACTGGGAACGAGGAGCACGGATCTCCCTTTTTGGTTCTGCTTTGGACTCATAAAGTATACTTAGAAAAATATGCCTTTCATTGCTTTTGTTTCTCCATCTAAAAAGGCAATATGTACATCTTCCAGAGAGGGTGACATTCACAATTCCAGCACAAACTTTTTTTCTGTCAGTGTGAAGCCTTACTTGGTATGACACCAATAACCTTGCAGTGAGGCCTGGGCACTGGGTAGAAAAGGTTAAATGATTCACTTGCCAAATTCAACGGCTAGGAAGAGATGGGGCAATTTCAAGCAGTATAAATCAGCCATGCATTTAGAAACTATTATCAGGAGCACTAGACAGCAGTGCATGGTGCTCTGCAAACCACAAGTGATGTCAAAGCTGCGAGGCTGCCGCGCTGCCAGAGGCTCAACACGATAATAGATGCTAACATTACTGCTGAAGAAGCATATTTGATTACAAAGGGACCCAAGAGCAGTAAAGCCCTTGGAAAGCTTCCCTCTGAGTTTTACAAGAAATAAGATAAGCAGCATCTCCAACTGTAATCACAAAATATAATAAAAATGCCCTGGGCTCTCATAGGACTTGCAAGTATATCTCCCTTGAGTGATATAAAACCATGCCGTTCCTAGTACACAACGACTAGGACAAAGTAACCACCAAATGGAGGTAATGTCTAGATGGAGACACAGACAGCTCCATACGGAATCTTTAATTGTGCTTTTAAAAGAGGTGGACCTGTTTAAATTGAGCCCAGCCTGTACATCCCCACTTCTCAAACCTTTCCCTTTGTCCTCATGCCTCAGTTACACAATCCATTAGCTCAATATTTCCAGCCTAATTCCTCATGGTATCTGGTGACCTGCCAGCCTCCCTCCAAGCCCCCGCACCCCTCTAACCTCTACCCCACCCTCCATTCTCACCCCTAGCTCCTAGTGTTTCCACCCTGGGTCTTGCCCAAGGTCCCTTCCCTCTCACTTGTGAAGTGGAAAGTTCAGACAATGATAACTGTGAAAAAAAATTAAAAACCTACATGTGAATTCATTTCAGTATTAAAAAAACCTAAAATTGGCTATCTAGGAGTTAGTTCCTCCTCAACTTCTTAAATGCCACTCCATGCTTGCTTGCTATATATTTTAAAATTTAGATGGGCCAATGGGTTATCTAGTACAACCCAAATTATCTTTTGAAGAAATTATATTTGGTTAAGAAAGACACAGTAGGAGATAAAGAAGTTTAGGTAAAATGTCTCTGGAAAAGAAAACCTAAAATACACAAAGAAAGAAAAATAAATAAATAAATAAAATAAAATGCACAAAGACATTTATTTAACAGGAAAAAAAATGGTTAAAAGGTACTACATACACAAAAATACTTTATATACCTTATAAAATATTTGTAAATTAATCATAATGAAATGCAAGGCATGCCACATGTGCAGATTTCGAATGGCAGAGATAAATGCACTCTGGTGCACCCTCCCTCATTTCTTTCTATCTCCATTTCTACCAGTTTGCAAGACGGCACTTTATCAGTCTTCTCTGTTGCTTAGCCCTAATCTTCTGCCCTTTCCCCATTTATTCCTACTACCCTCATAATATATTCCATTAAAAAAGGTGAAATTTGGATAAGGAAAATCTTGTGAGGTATATCTAATTATTTGGCTATCAAACTAAAAGTTTGACTTACAAGAATCTTTTCCAGGGTTCTTCTGCCTTCTAACAATCCAAAAATGTCTTAAAATGCCCAGTGTAGCATAGAGGTAAGCAACTCCGACAAGAACGGATGCTCTGCATTGCTTGATTTTGAAATAGACAACTGTAATTCCCTGGATAACATGCAGCCACTCTAGGAGACAGCTTCAGTTCCTTAAGTGTATTTAGATAAACAATGACTTTCAGTCTTCTTTCATGGTTTAGGTAGAAAATATCAGTACAGAAAAGATGTTCTTGTATTGAAGGTAAGAATTTTGTTTTGAGTTTGATTTTTAAAATAAAAGGTTGGAAGACAGTATGCTGCTTGTGTTGTTCCGTGTGGAGTACAAAATTAACATTTCAATCTTATGACCCATTGGGGCCATGGGATAATCTCATTTGGCAGCTGTTTGATAAGGATGGTAACACTCCAGGGTGTGCTATGTTGGATACCTCTGCTTCTTGGGTACCTGCCATTAGCAGCTTGCCTGATAATGTCCCTTTGCTGCACTGTCTTACTGTAGAAGCCCCCTTCATAGCTAGAGCTGTTTTTCTGAATTCTGCTTCTCAGGCATTTCACGAGTATTTTCAATGTAGTAAACCACTAAGATGTTCCCTGTATCTTATCCAGAAACTTGTATCTTCATTTTTCTGGAATGCTGACCAAAAACTTAAATAAAATAAACATAGAAAGACTTTACTAAAAAGGGAAAGTAACAATATAGAGTTAATATAAAGTCAATAGCACAATTCATCATTATACTGCTATTACGTTCAACAGCTGAGAGTTTAGTTCCCAGGAACTTTATTTGTTAAAAGACATCATTTTTTTGTCAGTTACTACCATGATATATCTATCTATAGCTATATCTAATTATAAACAATGTGAGACTTGTTTCAAGAAAAAAATAGCCAAATGTATGCACTTTAGTCATTTTAAATAAAAACATTTTCTTTATCAGTAACACTAATAAATAAGTTAGCTAAGATGATCATTCTGAAGTGTTTCAAGAATTTGAACCTATTTAGTCATTTAATAAATAATTATTAAATTAAAAGTTATGTATGTGGGCATATGAAATGAAGTGTTCTAAATTTGGGGTTAGTATCAAGAAAAAACATATATGTCAACTACATGCCATTGAGAATTAAGTATAAAGTATATAAAATATAGCAGGATAATTCTGCAATTACTTTCACATCAAGAATAAAAACTATAGAGAGTGCAAATGTTTATCTAAAATAAAGTTCTATTTATCCCTAAAAAAAAAAAAAGAATAAAAACTAAAATCCCAAACTACAGAATTCTCCAAGTAACATAAGTATATTTGACTCCATACTCCCTTTTTATATCTATCTTATTGTGAAAGTCATTTTTAAATGCAAAAGAACATTTTGGCACTGCTGCCTATTTAAAGCATTTTAAAGTATTGTAAAAAGAAAAAAATGCTTTGCTGATCTTTTCACCTGCTTGAGCCAGAAATGAAAAATACAAAATTACAAAATAAATAATGGTGACTTTTGAAAACTCTGAACAGATAAAATAAAGACAGAGTTCACTGATTTATGTTGACAGCAATTAAGTAAGAGAATTAAGTTTTGCCCTTTGTGCTTATTGCAAGTAGACACTTTTTTTCTTACTTTCATATAAGAAACAAGAAGTCAATGAACACTACCACTGAAGAAACTTCAGTGGCTTTTCTTATGAAAGTGGCTTCCCAAGCCTGCATTGGCTCATAGCTTGGCCTCTCCTGGACACCTCCAAGCCCAGCACAAGTAGCAGCCAACTACGGTTTGCTGTGTAGCTCATGCTGGGTGGCCCTGGGCAAGGCACTGGCACAGGCTGACTTTGCATCTCCCGGGAGGCCTCAGAGACAGTGCACCTAGTGGCCAGTCTCGACCACGCTGGCTTACAACCCCACCACACCCAAGAGTGACACACTCAAGGGGTGCACTTTGTGAACACCAAAGCCCCACTGAAGTAAATCCTGCTCCACAGGGGTGTCTCCAGCACAACAGCTCTTTGGCTGTAGTTGCAGCTGGTCTTCACAGCTGATTGGCCTGGGTGTCAATTCTTCCCAGTGACGCCAACAGCAACCAAGGCTCAACTACAACAGGACAGTGCACACAGCCCACACAGGGGAGCACCTAGAAGGCCCAGCTCAGGTATCTGGGGAGGCTGAATCA
Organism: Miniopterus natalensis; assembly: GCF_054644295.1. Taxonomy (NCBI): domain Eukaryota; kingdom Metazoa; phylum Chordata; class Mammalia; order Chiroptera; family Miniopteridae; genus Miniopterus; species Miniopterus natalensis. The sequence goes on from NC_142094.1 coordinate 35,276,903, forward strand.
CTGGACCCTACAGGACACCTATTCCACAAAGCCACTCTACAAATTCCAGGAGACACAGCAGCTTTACCCAATACATAGAAACAAACACCTGGAAGCAGCCAAAATGTGGAGGCAAAGAAACATGTCACAAAGGAAAGAACAGAAGAAATCTTCAGAAAAGGAACTAAATGAAATAGAACCAAGCAAGCTAACAGATACAGAGTTCAGAATTATGGTTATAAGGATGCTCAAGCATATTAGTAAGAGTATTACGAAAACAAGTGAGACCACTGATGACATAATAAAGTGCCAATTTGAAATGAAGGCTACACGAACTGAAATGAAGAATAATTTACAGGGAATCAACAGTAGAGCAGAGGACGCTGAGAATCAAATCAACAATTTGGAACTTGAGGAAACAAAAAACACCCAACCAGAAGAGCAAAAAGAAAAAAGAATCCAGAAATACGAAGATAGTGTAAGGAGTCTCCAGAACAACTTCAAGTGGCTCAACATTCATATTATTGGGGTGCTAGAAGGGGAAGAAAGAGACCAAGAAATTGAAAACCTATTTGAAAAAATAATGACAGAAAACTTCCCCTACCTGGGGAAAGAAGTAGATTTACAAGTCCAGGAAGCACAGAGGGTCCCAAACAAGAGGAACCCAAAGAGGCCCACACCAAGACATATCATAATTAAAATGCCAAAGGTTAAAGACAAATAGAGAATCTTAAAAGCAGCAAGAGAAAGCAGTTAGTTACCTACAAGGGAGCACCCATATGACTGTCAGCTGATTTCTCAACAGAAACCTTGTAGGCCAGAAGGGAGTGGCAAGAAATATTCAAAGTGATGAAGAAAAGAACCTACAGCCAAGATTGCTCTACCCAGCAAAGCTATCATTTAGAATTGAAGGTCAGATAAAGAGCTTCTCAGACAAGGAAAAGCTAAAGGAGTTCATCACCACCAGACCAGTACTACATGAAATGTTGAAGGATCTTCTCTAAGAAGCAGCTAATGAACAAAAGAATCTGACAAACTAAACAGACCCAGAGACACTGATGCATGCAACAGATGATCATATTTCAGAGAAAAGAGGGAAGTGGGGTGGAGGGTGGGAAGAGATTAACCAAAGGAGTTATATGCATATATGTATAACCCATGGACACAGACAATAGCAGGGTGAAGGCCTGGGGAGGGGGTGGGAGTGAGGTGGAGGGGGTCACTGGGGGGGGAATGGGACACCTGTAATACTTTCAACAATAAAGATAAATTAAAAATAAATAAATAAATAAATAAATAAAAGTAACACAAATGTATTATCTCACAGTCTGGAGGTCAGAAGTACAAAACAGGACTTATGGGACTAAAATCTGGGTGTCTGCATGCTGTGTTCCTTCTGGAGGCTCTAGAGGAAAATTCGTTCATTGCCTTTTCCAGCTTCTAAAGGCTGCCCACATTTCTTGGTTTGTAGCCCCTTTTCATTTTCAAAGCCAGCAATTGCATCTCTCTGAACTTTGCTCTTACCATCACATCTTATCTGCTTGTAGTGTTAGAAAATAATTTTTATCTCCCCTGGTCTTTCCCTATGTGGTAGGGATAACAACAATACTGAGTTGTTTTAAGGATTGTTGACAAGACATATAAAATATCTAATACGTAAAAGATGCTCGTAAATTGGAGTTATTGCTGTTTACTCTAGTTCCAAATTCCTAACTGGCATGTATTTGAAGAATGGATAGCAGCAAGGCAATGAAGGAGAACTAAACCTTAGCGATAAGTGCCAGCTATGTGACAAACACAAATTAAACAGCAGCAGCAGCTTCCTTCATTGACCACAGATCATGTGCCAGCAATTTATTAGGCGCTTTAATATATTATCTTATTTAATCTTCCCAAATACCCTGATGAGATAGGAATCATCATCTAATTGTACAGAAGAGGAATCAGGGACTCAGAGAGGTTACATAATGTGCCCAAGGTCACACTGCTAATAAGCAGTAGAGCCCGGAATAGCAAAAGGGCAAAAGAAATAACCAGAAGTTGCCCTAAAGCCTAATCATATAAAAAAACAACAAATTTCAGAAGCAACTAGAAGAGAAGTGAAACACAAATCTTCCCACTATGAGCTCCTTAAGAACTGGGGCTGGGGCTCATTAACCGATGTGAACTCAGGATCTGGGACAAGTCCTAGAATACAGTAAGTGCTCAATAGACATATGTGTATTATAATTAACTGAAATGCATTTGGCAATGCAGGCAATAAGGAATCACATTTTCTCAAAGCAGTTTTTGTGATGACAGTAAATACAAAAGGTAGGAGTAGCGAGAATGTTCATGCATAAGGACAACAGTCAGAGGGTAAAAATATCTTTATATATCTACTCTGTGATAATGACTACTGTGTTCATACAGCTTCCCCCTATTATTATTATTATTATTATTATTATTATTATTATTATTATTATATAAAGATTTCAATCACTGGGAATGGTATTACCTTAAAATGTGAAGGACAATGACGAAGATCTCTCTCTCTCTCTCTCTCTCACACACACACGCACACACACACACACGTGTGTTTGGGGGATGGCTTAAAATTCACTTGGCTGTATATGCTCTATGAGGAAAAAATCTACCTGAAAGAAAACTCTATGAAAGTTGTAAAAATGAATCAAAAGCTTAGTTCTCTTTTGTTCAAATAATATCTACAATTTAAAGTCATGGCAAAATAAATTCAAAATTACGTTAGATATGCACAACTGCATTTATACGAGTGAAACCTCATCGATTGGATAGCTTGCTTTTTTTTTTTGGTGGGTAGAGTGGGACTATTAGGAAAACAAAGAGAACCTTGGTCTATCAGAATTTTCAAAGGAAATAACACTTTAGCCAAACCAAAATTCCCCACAGCAACAATGTACATACAGCTACACCCAGGGACTAAATTGTGTTTATGCTTTTCTTAAGCAACAGAGTTCATTCTGACAATTTATCTACAAAGAAGTATGCCAGAAAACTGCCTATTCATTCTCTGTACTCTGTTTGGAAAACAAAGCATGACACATAGCAATATAAAAGAAAAATAGAATCCCGGGATGCATTTGCAATGATTGCAGGGAAGTGCTCTAAATTGTCTTAGGCCTGTGGCACTGGTTTTCAGAACAGCATTAAACACTGCCCCATGCTGTTCATCTTGTGTCTTGCAGCCTGCGAGGACCAGGCCTGGACTCAGAAGGATGAGTCACAGGCCAGATGTACGAAGCTGTTAACTCTTTAAAAGCAACAACTGGGCTTGTAAAAGAGAAACGGAACAATCTTGATAATTAGTGATTCTTGAGAATTAGTAATTTCTAATTCAGATGCCATAGAGCACACAGTTGTAGTCATGACAAAGCAGTGTCTAAGAGCACACCGTTTCCTATTAAACAGCAGATCTTCCCATATTCAGCAACATCATCAACCAATATAAAAGCACTAAAAGTCCTTGCTGATTTTAGTTACTTTGATTACAGAAGCTCACTATCTAAAGTCCTTAATTTTAACAAAATCAACTATAAAACATTCCAATTAAAAACATATAAGCAGTAAATTGAAAATATCTTAGGTGCATGCAGCATAAATTCAGTATTAACTCACTTTACTCACTTATTCATTGATTCAAATACTTAAAATCTCTAATGTGTTTAGAGAAGATCAAGTGCTGAGGGGAAAAAATATTGACTTGTCTTATTTTAAACTCATAATCACTAACTTCAAGTGGGTCCTAGTGTTGCCAACTATCCTATATTCTACTCAATGTACTCCCTTAGATGACTGTATCCCACTTTTCCTCTCCCTTTAAACCTTCAAAATCCCCTGCCCCTCCTCAGTCTCAGCTGATGATCTCACTTCTTGTTTCACTAAGAAAACAAATCAATTGGAAGAGGACTTCCATGGGCTCTCAACTCCAAAGATATCATCCTATCTGTGCCTGTGTTCACGTGCTCTGCCCTCCCTCCTATCATCCTATCTGTGCCTGTGTTCACGTGCTCTGCCCTCCCTCCTATTATATTGGGAGAACTGTCCGGCTCCCATCAAAGGGCCCATCCTCTATCTCCTACTCAAAACCATGTCTCCTATAACTGTTCAATCTTGTAGTACATCATCAATTTTCCCCTTTCTACTAGATTCTTTCCATTATGACACAAGCATGTCATAATATATCCCATCTTGAAAATACAAAAAATAAAATAAAAACATGATCTCAGCTCCTCCTCTAGCTACCAGCCCAATTCTTTGCACCCCTTTGCAGAAAAAATCCTCTAAAGAATTGTCTAAATCATTCCACTCTCAATAGAGGTTATTTTGCCTTAAAAGGCAAAATCTGACCCTTCCCAGGTGAAAAATTCTTATTTTTTTAATAGATAAAGCATATCATACATATAATATGTAACAAATATAAAGAATATCTGTGATGTTAGAATTTCTTGGGGTAGGGGAGGACAATTAGGAAAAAATATCTTCAAAAGCTCCTTAGGAAGGTGATAATGATAAAAGATTGAGAAACACTGATCTAAACCTACTATCTTATGTCCTTTCTTCTTTTCTCATTCCCAGTACCCCATAGAAACTCCTATTGTCAATGTCACCCAAGCCCTCCATATTGCTAAATTCAGTAGCCAATTCTTACATGAAACTAGAGGCAGCACTTAGCACACCTGATCAAAATCTTTCTTCCAACACTCTCTTGGCATCACTTATGCCTTAGTTTTTTCCCTAACTATCTGAACCCTTGATAACTGGTATCAGGAACAGAACTGAGGCAAAAACTAAGGATTCTCGTACATCTGCATTGCAACCACTCTTCAACACACCACCACTACTGCTATAGTCCAAGCCACCTTCCTTTCTGGCTGTATTTTCACAATATTAGTCCATTTGGCCAGCTCAGCTATCTTCCAGTCTAACTTACGCTCAATAGCAGGAGACCACCACCTCAAATCTGAGATTGTGTAATTCCTTCAATAACATTCCATTGGAGTAAAATCCAATGTCTTTATCAGAGCCCACAAGCTCTAGATAAACTGGGCCTCCTGCTGCTTCTCTGCCTTCATCTTACCCCTGCCCCTCCTTCTGCACTGCATGCCGGTCACACGGGTCTCCTTGGGAAACTGCTCGTACCTTGGGGCTTTTCAACTTGCAGCTACTTCTGCTTGGATATTGCTCCAGATATTCTGATGGCTCACACTTTCATTACCTTCAAGTCTCTGCTGCTCAAAATCACTGCGTCACAGACCTGCTCACACTATATGCAAAATTACCCCTTTTCACTTTGTATCTCCCCATCTTGCTTCATTTTCTTTCCCAACACTGTCATCTCACATAGATATTTACTTATTTCTCCTGCTCCTGCTGGAAAAGAAGCTCTCTGGAGCTTTTATTGTTTGTTTCACTGCTGTACTCAGGGTGCCTAGAACAATTTTGAGCACACAGTAGATGTTCGGTAAGCATTTATATAATTTAAAAAATGAATTCAACATCTGACTAAAAGATTACAATTACCATTAAAAAATAAAACTGGATTTTAATTCCTCTTCTTGGAATAAAATGTCATGGTCTCATATGCCTGTGGCAAGTAAAATTATAAGATGCAAAAATATCGAGTAAGTCACAGAAATGGAAAGGAAACTCGGCTTTGGGTAGAGTGATTCTGAGGGGGCCAATTCACAGAAGAAATTTTAGGAAAGATCAACATTTAAACAGCTTCCTCAAACCAACAGAGACTTCTACACTGGGTCACATAAAATGTTTTGTGCTAGCTACTCAAATACTGTTTTAGGTTCTCTCTCTCATTCTTTCCTAGAAGCAAACAGTCAAGTCACAATGAGAAAATGTCAGACTCTGGAAACAGTATTTCAGGAGAAAGATGGATGATCAGAATGTCCATTCAGAATGTCTCATAAATCTGATGCAATAGAATAAGAAACTTCTTAAATGAGGTACATTTGTGAAAAAAGAAAAAAAACAAATTTAGAAGAAAGCTTGTCTAATGCAGAATGCTGGTATTCCGTTATCCCTCCCTTCCTCTCTTTTAATCTTAATGTTTAAAATTCCCTACTTTAGGAGAGGGGGACTGGATGAAAGAAGGTGAGAGGATTAGCTAAAGCACATATATGCATAACCCATAGACACAACAGTGTGGTGATGGCCAGAGGGAAGGGCGGGGGAGGAGGGGGAGGGCCTGGGTGGAGGAGGGCAAAGGGTGAGAAAATGGGGACATCTGTAATAGTGTCAATAAATAAACATAAAGTTAAAAAAATCCCTACTTTAACATTAGTATTTAATTGTGGTAATACTTTTTTATTTTTGTTCACCAGATTTCATGTGAATCTTCAGAGACTTATGCCAGAACTCGAAAATTCTTAGTTCTCAAATCTCTCCTCTCTTTAAAGTGTCTTTGCCAGCTCAGATGGGAAGAAGCTTAATTGAATTCAGCTGGTGACTCAGTTGGTGATAATGATGCAATTCAATAAATTATAGCTCTCTGCTCTTTCATCTCACCCCATCTCTAGTTCTGACATTTCTTTTTAAAGCTTTTCTGGTATCAGAGAACTCTGAATGAAAAATAAAATTCTAAGTTCTGAAGGCAGCCTTAGAAAGGATCTCCTGTTAGAGGTGCAACCTGGTGGCCTGGTTTCAAACATATATCTATTGACGGCATGTGTACAGGAGCAAAAAAGTCAAAACAGCAACATTACTGATACATTTAGATCAAGTGTGGCAGAGCACACACATCCCTGCTGGGTACAGGGACAACAGGGTACACTGCCCCAATTACTAGAGCTTGGAGAAGATCTGGACTCTAGATCTGCCACTCAATAGCTATGTGACCTCAGACAAGTTAATTTAATTTCGCTGCTTCTTACTTTCCTCTTCTATAAAATGGGGATGAAATGTGTCTCATAAGGTGGTTGTGAAGAATAAATAATATAATGTAGGTAAGTGCTTAATAAGTATTCTCGAAATGCTCTTTGATGTTGGCTATCATCATCTGGTTATCCCTCCTCTTTCCTCCCCCCACACAGTAATTACTTCCCCAGAGGGACACAAGTAGGGAAAGTGCCTCTGTCCTGCCAGGACCTAGAGTGGGCAGTAAGCACCAGTAATAGTGGTGCCAGGTCACTCTAACCTCCAAGATGGTGGGAGCATCTCCATTTCCACTGACTCCTGAGTTTCTGGAGAGTGGCAGAGAGGCCAATATTAGCCTGGGTTGCCTTTCAGGCAATTTTAGGAAAAACGGAAGATTAACTAGAACGAACTCTCAGCTCATAAGCTTGCAGTCACCCCAACAAAGCAGCTAATAGCTAAATAAGTTTAGAAACTGAATTATTTCCCCTTCTACGGCGGCGATGGTCTGCTGGAAAAAGCAATGAAGCACGTTACTCGATGAAGAGAAGATTTTTGTTTCCTGTGCTTTTAATCAAAATCTTTTCAGCAAAATGTGAAGGAAAAATGAATTTAAACTTCTTTTAGTAAAAAGAATTGGTTCTCTTTTTTCCATCAATGACCATGGGAGGTTCTAGAAGTTGTAGAAATGAGGTTGAAAGATTCCCCACCACAAAGCCTTTGCTCCCAGTCAGTTTTCAGTCTCCAAAATATAAAAAAAGCATTTCTAGTTCCAATTTTTGCTAAAACCCTTTTTCCTCTCCAAAGCACTCCTTCGTTTCCTTCTGCCTGTCCTTCAAGACGTATTTCAGATTTTGTCATTCATTCATTCAGGAAGTAGAGACTTAGGGCCTACCGTATGGCACTCATAAAAGACTCCTGAGAAAACAGGGACAGCTAAGTCAGAGCAAGTTACTGTTTTCATGTTGGATTTAAAAACTCAGCTAGCTGGTATTATCTGGAAACACCTAAGTAAACATAAGATAACTGAACAATTTTATGTAAATTAGTTAATTATAATGGGCCTAAATTTGTTTCCCTGTGATATTATGATGTTTTGTGAGTTATATTATAGTTATAGTTTTATATATATTCTATATTTCAATCACCTTCATAGTCCTCTAGTTTAAAAATTCAGACAAGAACTGCAACATATAACAGTATCCACTAGATGGCAATATATGGCTTTGTAAACGGATGTCTCTTCATAGAAACTCAAAATGTTTCATACTCAAATAAGAGTGTATTTAAACTTCTCCAGAAACAGAGAAAAAAGATTAACTTATTCCTCATACTGAGGACATGATTGAAACTTATAAAAGAAAAAGCAGATGTTTTTAACCTTTTTGTGTTAGACCCACAAAGTTACTTTGACAACAGACTAGAAGCAGACTTATGGTAGAGTTCTTTGAAATAAATTTTCTAATTTGCATACAGCTATATAATAAATATTTCAATCCCTTCTATACTATTACCTCACACTGTACTAGAAAAGAAGCTATATTGTTACTGCATGGTGGAGCTGATATTTAAAGAATAGCAAATTACTTTCGAGATGTAAGAAGCAGCTATTTTCTTCCCCACAGAACAATTTCTATTACAGTTCTAAATCTATGATCTATAAACCATACTTATTACTAGTTTTCATTCTAATAGTGGCATCGAAGACCATTTCTCACTCAAATCCGATGTCAGCTTTAGTCATGCAACAAGTCAGAAGCTACAGGTACGGCAATATCCACTGCGATTCCCACATGACCCGAAACCTTGCCCGCCATCGCCAGGCTCTGCTTTATTATAACCCGTGGGCTTCCAGGCAAGATGGGGTGTCCTTTAGAAGTCAGTGACTTTGATGTATCAGGCTCAGACAAAATGAAAGACAGGAGAAAAATCAGTGAAACCTAGCATAGGTAGGGGCAAAGCAGAATCACAGAAAAGCTTTTCTTAAGAATCCAGGCAATGGGAAATCTATAGAGACAGAAAGTTGATGACAGTTTGTTAGCATTAAGAGCAGGAATGGGGATGAGGGATGGAGGTAATAGCTTTAGGATATGGGGTTTCTTTTTGGGTCCAAAATTGAGAGTGGGAATGGTTGCATATATTGGCGAACATATTAAATACCACTGAAATGTACATTTTGAATGAGTGAATTGTATGGTATGTAAATTATATCTTAAAGCTGTTTTTGAAAAAAGACAGGGGAGAAGCCAGGTAAAAGGTAAGCCAACAAATCCCAAGTAGGGAAGACCATGAGACTCTTACTCAAGAGCAACCGGAGATGAGGTTTACCAGGGGTTCACATATCAATGCTTGCATCATAAAGACCTTCTTTTCTCCACGATGGCCACAAAGAGGTTGCTCTTCTAGTAGGCTAAACTATCGCATATCCATCATATTATTTACTTCTTAAATAAGGCAAGAGCAGTAAGAAAACTGTTCAACTTTTAACTGGTTAAGGAAAAACATTCTCCTATGGGTTTCAGTTTGACCAAGACCGTGAACCAGGCCATTGTATCAGTTTGTAAAACATTCAAATCAGTAGGATCTGTACCCTTTGCTAAGAAAGTTAAGGTGAATTCATGCTCTTTCAAAGAAATCCCATTCCCTGAAGTAAAACAGCACGAGTTGAGACTCACAGTTCACGATGTCACCTTGAAGCTGCAGAATCTGAGGAACTGGCATCGTGAGTATGACAACATCAAACAGTTCAGGGGAGCCCGTTTCCTTGGAGACTTCCCACTGGTCATTTCTCAGGTTGATCTGGGTCACACATTGTCTGAAATAGATATCAGCACCTGTTCCAAAGGCAAAATCATGCTCACATAAGCTGAACTGTCCATATGAATAAAGGGGGAGAGAAGAGTCACCAACTGCATCCATTCCGGTATGTAAAATGGTGTAGTCTGTCCTCTACGGTGCCCGGGGTTCACTTTCTCTACTTTCTTTCTCAGTTAGTGGGAATTCATTGCCTTCTGGCACCCGTGGGCCTGCCTACCAATGCCAGTTCCGGGGGGAAAAGACTATTACAATGAATAATAATAGTAAGCATAGCTGGATTTTTATTAAGGATCTACTATATGCCAAGACTATGCCACTTGATATACATCATATCGATTAATTTCACAAACAAGGAAACAGATTCAGAAATGCTGTGCCATAATTTAAAGCTATACCCCCTTACTTTGAGCTCACTGTCATTGTGGAGCAAGTATACATTTTAGCAAAGGTGTTACTTCTTCTCTTTAGTGACAGCAAGAAAGAGCAACATTCCCTATTGAAGGAATTATTATTCCCTATTAAACCTGCAAAAGGTCTCTGTGAGAGAAATCCGAGGCCACATCAATGGATGATTGCCTTTATTAAAAAGACTTCAGAGAAATACAATCTAGAATATCACAAAGGTATTTTAATAATTATTTGAGTAGTTATTTGATTAATATTTTCTTCCCTTTTCATCTGTAATTAAGTCTGTTTTGTTTCTATATATAGCATATAACATATATAGTATAGCACTTGGCACCTACTAGGTATTTAATCACTATTTAAGACAGCGATTTTCAACCTTTTTCTCTCATGGCACACATAAACTAATTACTAGAATTCTGCAGGACACCAAAAAATATATTGTTTACCAATCTGACAAAAAATAAACAGGTATAATTTTGATTCATTTATACTGGACAGCTATTGTTGCATTGGCCGTTGTGATTTTTTTACCTCACAATCTAAGGGAAAAGAGGTCAGTACCTCCAACGAAATAGTATGGTATTGCATGTTTTAAAAATTCTTGTGGCACACCGGCTGAAAATCACTGGTTTAAGAGAATGAATTATGAATCAGAAACTGGAAGGTAAAATATAATTAGATCAGTAGGTCTCCTTGGTCCACTGGCACTCACCTCACATGCCAGTTTTCAGAAAACTCTGATTTAAAAACAAATTCACTTTTATTCAGCCTCAGGAATAGAAAAGGAAGGTATGAAAATGAAACAAGAAAAAAGCACACTGAAAGGAAACCTCATGTTACCAGCCAAGAAAGAGCCAGCTTAAGTCCAACCTTGGCCATGAAACCTCGTTTCTGTAGCTACTCCAATTCAATGTGACCCGTCTCATCTAAGACATCCCTTGATCACCACTGCCTTTACCACTCATTCTGACATTAATTTAAAATATCTGTAGGTTGTAGGTATGTCTTATCTATCTATGTCAGGCTCCTCCATGTCAGGTCTCCCGATCTCACGTCCCTTCACCTCTTCCACTGTCCCTCAAATAATGGCCACAACATAGCAAGTACTCAAACTTTTTTATCAAATGTAAATACGTTAGAAGAAACATGATGGTAACTAGGCCCTGGGATCAGTTTCTCTTTGAGAGCAA